>NC_139806.1:21742530-22235030 GCF_963457635.1 Microchirus variegatus
AGCAAAAAAAAAAACCTCTGAAATGTTGTGATGTTTGTTGAAATTGGATTTCAAATGTAAGGAGACGATGGCAAAATGGGGCAGCAGATAATAATGATTACAAGACTTTACAAGATTGATTACTATTCACTCTCCCTCTGCTCTGTTTAACTTGCTGGTGCATTTAAAACACAATGTCAGAAGCCAGACAATCCTTTACTATTGATAAATGTTAACGAGTCTCATCATGAGGTGTTAAAAGAGGTAAACGTATGCACTCAGTGGGCTTTAAGCAAGGTAGAGGAACCACTCTTGACTATATAAGTCTTAAAGCACACTGTAGTATATATATTTGCTGACACCAGCTAATGAAGTGTAATTATAACCTACTGTTTTTGTCAGATAAAAAGGATGAATTCCTTTAAATATTTTACAGCAATGATTTTTTTCACAGTTGTGACCCTGCTTCTAATCATAGCAAGGCATAAATTATTCCTCACAAACCAACCTCCCCTTATTTTTCTTGAGAGCAGGCAATTAATGTAATGATTTCTCCCAATACCCTCTTTCAACAAAAAGAAGTACCACCCAATGACAAACTGAGTGCTGTGATAGGGCACCCCCGCCCTAATTAAGAATACCAGTAAGATGGCAGTCAGCAGGTGGGCATTATGTGACCAAAGTCTGTGACACAACACTTTGACTCCATATTACATTCACGCTGTCTCTTGCTTTTAAACCACAGCCTCAACACTTCTACATAATGCTTTCCTAGTGTGGAAGAAATTGGAGAGCTGAATGTGTGCCACCTAACCTCAGGACAATTTGCAGTCAACAAGAAATTAAAATTATTAAAATTATAGAAGTGCAAAACAATGGCTTTTGCTGTAAATTGCTATTGTTAACATGCATGAATTTAAAATGTCCCTTCATATTTAGGCGGCCAGGATTATTGCTAAGCTGGCTGCCTGGGGCCGGGATCTGATGGAGGGAAGTGACCTGAACTACTACTTCAACTGGATAAAAAGTCAGCTTAGTTCACAGGTAAAATAATTTTCTATATAATAATCCTCATCAAGATAGGGAGTTGCATTGTACATGAAGAATGCAGTATTATAACTTTTCAATGCTTGTGGACTTATGGTAACAACAAAGTGACCAACAACAACGTTTGTTTCAATGTTTTCACAATTCACAATAGATTTTCTCAATATATATTGCATATTCATAATTATTCCGAAGTGTGTTTGTTGTAATGTTAGGAAAAGTCTAATTTATTAATATCTATTGTAAATGTGTAAATCACACCTTTTGTATTTGCATTATGTTGAAATATCTCCTCTTTAATTCAACCTCTAATCATTTCTAATTTCTTAGATATTGGGACACCAGCTTCTTTAGATTTTTTTTTTTATGTCTAATGGAGTTGGATTTATTCCCCCTTAAATTGTTTAATTATCTCGTCAAAGTAATGTGTCATTTATTTTGCTGTTCATTTGCTCTTACTTAATCCTACTGTTTGCTGGCTCACACTAGATGTCAAATGTAATTTATATTGAGTTAATATTGAGCTTTATGGTCTGAAGCAAGGTGTCTGATGTTGCATTGGAAGGTATATGCACCATGAAGCAGATCAAAAATTGCATAATGATTCTGATTTTCTTTTGAACTTTGCATAATACATTGGTATTTCTAAAATGTCTGGAGGTTGACAGCTCTTCCAATGGCACATTTTCCTTTGAAACTTCCATTGTCTTTGCTAAACAGCCAGGCAAAGACTTGGTGAGCATCCACTGTCACTCATTCCCATTTATGGTCGACATGCAAGTACTTACTGAGTAGTCCAGTGACACGATAACTTGCCTCCAAATATGAACAATTTTGCACCTGTTTTTTTTTTTTTTTTGCTTATCTCTCATTAGAACCTACATGGTACAGGTCCAGAAACAGTTTCAGGAGCAGGAACTATATCCCCCAGTGAAGTGAGTATAAGTAGTGTGTCTTCAGTCACCCTGGTGCTTCCAGGAGGAAAAAAGGGGCAGGGTTTGTGCAAGTTACAACTTGTCAGCTGTCACTGGATTTCCACGTCTTTTCTTTCACTTCTTGTTTCCCTCACATCCTGTTCTTTCGCTCACGTTTTCCATTTACACCTCCAGAAAGCTGGACAACTGAGACCTTTAAAGCAGTTTTTGAGAAGTTCTCCATTTTTTGACAGCATGGTGTTTGCTGCCACTGGTTGATTTTAACTGTACACAATTGCATGCCTTAAGCCACTTCACCTTAATGCTAAAAGTGCATGACAAACTTTTTTCAAACAAGCGTTTTTTGTACATTATTATAACAACAGTAATAATAATTTAAAAATTATTAGCCTACCAATTTATATCCCATACTTTGTCAAGCGTAGTGTGATTATTCTGATAAATGTGCTCAGGAATATAATATATACAATATTATTGTCATTAATGCTATATGCTAATAACTGAACATCTCTGCATTTTAAAGCAGGTAACCTCTGCTCCCCTACTCCTCTGCCGTCACTGTTGCCTGTTCTTACACTGGAATTCTTTGCTTTTGTTCACCCTTTGTTAACAAATTAATGTAATCTACTTCCTTCTCTCAGCTTTCACTACTCTAATCTCAATTTACATTATTTTGCTCAGGTGTGATGGTGCTCTTTTCCCCCGCTTTTGCTCTGTATTGTTCTATTGAGTCTGTGGTTTTAGCATGTGTTGATGACAGGCTGCATGTGCACTGGCTCAGGTTTGATAGGTGATGGTGATGCAAGTTTTGGACTGGTGTTATTCCATGTGCTGTCTCTGCTCGTCTACTACTCCATGTTTCAGAGCTGCATTTCTTCTTCTTGACCTTCTAACATTGTGTTTCTTTTTCTGATTGCACAGTCAAAGCAAGCTCACACATCTGTCTGGTCTGATTGAATGTTTGCCTCTGCCCTTTTCAGAGCTCTCAGTATGTCCAGTGTGTGGCTGGGTGCCTTCAGCTGATGCTGAGGGTCAATGAGTACAGGTTTGCCTGGGTGGAGGCTGATGGAGTCAACTGGTGAGTAAATGACTCCCCATAAACTGGATCACCATATATTTGCAGTCATTGACAACTTGTATTAAAACAAATCTGTTAACCAGTGGTTCCCAACCTTTTTTCCTTAAAGACAAACCAGGTCCCCCCCAACCTGAACCCCTGTCCACGCACACACACCCAAAGAATAAAGTGAATAATTACAAACAGTTATATGCAAAAGTAAACAGTGGAAGCAATTAAGAGTAAAAGTGCTGATAAAACTGAAATATCCTTGAGGAGTAACTTTGCTACCATAGAGCAGTTGGTGAAGGAAAAATTTGAAATTGTGGATAGAAATAACTTTCTAAAGTAAGAACAAAAACTGATAACATTAGTGGCCTCATGTACCTGTTAATGTTGTATATTCAAATGGATAAAAGCAAATTAAATAAATTTAATTTAAAGGACGTTTGGAGTCCAAGTTAGATATAAATCAGTATATAAACTACAGTTGACTAACCTTTAAAAGTATCTGTTAATTAGAGCAGTGTGAGACATTTAAGTGCAAAAAACTAATGAACAAACTAACAAGTTTCACACTTTTGACTTTAATAAAAGCTCATGTTACTTATTACTTAAAACTAGCCTTATTAACAAATTTGGTTTTGATAATTATTTCACATGTATGAGCTCCACATCTCTGCACTTACCAGATATTTTTGAAAATGCATGTCTCGCTGTAGTTATTAGTCCTGTACTTTGAGTTTCTAGCCGCTGTTCGAACATTTAATGTTCTGCTATTATGGGGGCTAATAGATCAGCATGATGTAAGCACGTAGCTCTGAAAGCTTCACCATTAGTAAACAGGTGATGAATAATGGTGTCTTTCCTATTTATTTTTTGTTTATTTGTTCACATTTCTTACTGTTTAAGCATCACAGCAGTGCTGAGCAACAAGTGTGGCTTCCAGCTCCAGTACCAGATGATCTTCTGTGTTTGGCTCCTGGCCTTCAGTCCTCAGCTCTGTGAGCAGCTGAGACGCTACAACGTGGTGCCAGCCTTGTCCGACATCCTCCAGGAGTCTGTCAAGGAGAAGGTCACTCGAATCATTCTTGCTGCCTTCAGGGTAAGTGGAGAATCTTTCATTTCTTCAATGTTTTGCTGAAACTGCACTGAAAATTATCTGACTACGCTGCAGAATGGCTGGTACTTATACTTATATATTATATTAACCCAGTGGTTCTGAACAATCTTCTTACAATAAAAAAGAAACAATATTATTTATTAGGACTGTCAATCGATTAAAACAAATGAACTAATTAATCACACATTTTGAAATGTGTTAATCCAGATTAATTGCAATTAAAAGTTCTTCTAATCAGACATAGTGTATTTCAGTCACCATTGTTTAATTGTATCTTTCTTTATAAACACAGAACTACACATAGTACATAGAACAGTCTGCCACTCAGGATAGGAAGTCTCCCGCCAGCTGCCAGCATATTAAAGGAACTGTTGGTGCCTGGAGTGATTCGATTTTTTGACAGTCAAGGCAAAGGAGCCGCAGCCGCACAGGCTGGAGTTCAACAGAGTCTGACGGCTCTGACAGCGTTTTGCATTACGTTCATCTGTGCAGTACCATAACCTTTGATATCCGAAAATAGTGTACTATGTCAACTAGTAATATCAGCACAATAACTGTTGAGGAACACAGAGCGAGACTGAACATGGCTGAGACACAAATAGACTGCAGGACGATGCCACTGTCACGGGCAGGTGCGCCTGCAGTTATAAAACCAATCAACGATTATTAGACTAAAACATTGAAATATGCTAATAATTCTGATATGTTCATACTCAAAACGGACGGAGCAACCTTAGCTTAGCGTTTTTAAATGATATGTCATGTTTGTAGTAGTGCTGTGAAAGCAAACTGTTGCTTGCAAAGTTTGCATTCCACTTTTTTTACCGTCATCTACTTTTGAAAAATGCTGCCACACTGCTGATGTATTTCACATAGATGTGACAGGAGGACTGACTGTAGCCTAACATGAAAAGCTCAAAATTCACGTCTAATTAAGGGCAACGCTGATCTATCTGTCGCTCATGAGCCACGGAGCGACAACAACCCACTGGGCTAGACTTAACCAAAATAGTGGAAAACAAGGGGGGTGTTCTCTGAAGACAGGCTGTTACCTGTGAAACACGGGTGCTCTAAAACACCCCTATTAGACTTGGTACTTTCCTCCTAATAAAATTCACCATAAAAAATAATAATAATAAAAAAAAAAATTAGTGGACCAATCACAATTTTGGTCGAGCCAGAGCATGTCGACCAATTAGTCGACCAGTCGACTTTGACTTTACAGCCCTACCTAGGTCCATCTTCAGCTACTATCTCTCTGTCTCTCCTGTCTGACTGACTACAGGGGAGTGACTGTTTTGCACTGATCATTTCTGGCTTACATGTCGTAGGTCTACGCACACTGAAAGTAAACAAACTTGCATAAACTGCATTGAATTATATTATTGTTGTTAACATTGACAGCCCTACTATTTATACATGAGCTGCATTTCAGTTAAATTCAATTAAAATAAATGTATTAGTCCCCAATTAGGTAAGGCGCAAGATGGTAATGACAACCAAATCACTTGTTAGCATTCACAACCAGACAAGTGTGCCAGGAATCAAGTACCCAGGATACAGAGTAAATGTCCCACTAGTTGATAACAAGCATCATAAAACAAATTAGGGCTGTCCGCATTAATGCAATCATTGCAAATAAATAGGGCAGAACATAACTTGTTTTCTTTATTTATTTCATTGCTTTAATAGTATGCATCATCTGTCACATTATGCTGTTGTGTGTTGGCAGTATTAAGTGGATGATTGGACATGTCTGGGTCTTATGTCGTTTCCCTCCTCAGATTTGACTCTTCATCTCTCTCTCTATGATTAGTCCCTATATTATCTGAGCATACAGCAGTACAGTAAATTAAGCTGTGTTCTGTACTTGCTGTGCTGTTTTGTGTTTGTCAGGTGGCAGGTTATGAATTGCACATGCCTCTTGTATCTCCCCTGGCTGATTTGCTTTTTAACTGGAGGCAGTTAGTGAGCCTGACAGGGCACCAACACAAGTCTCGAACCTCTGAGCAATACATTGGAGATCAATGTGACAAGTTATCGATTTTTGTGTTTTCACATTGTGTTGGTTATCGATTCCTCTTAAAGTTAACACATGGTGGATTACCTACATATTAATAATCCACTGCTACAGCTTAATTTTGTCGGCCAATCAGCTATGGAGAGAATTTTGTTCCTCTATTATTCAATCAAATAGAATAGATTTTAAACCAAAAAAGAGATATGAGTGCAAAAAAGTATAAGTGGCAATCAATAAAACATTTTTGAGATCGAAACAGAACAGCTTGCGTTTGAAAAGAAAATATGAGAGAACATATTTCTTCAACTTCAATCAAAACTAGTTTGTAAGTCTACTCCTCCCGGCGGGGAGGCAATTATAATTCATTACTTGTGGTGGTGTTGTTGTTGTTGTTGTTATTGTTGTTGTTGTTGTGTTGTACAGTATATAACGTAATTCATTACTTATGGGTACAGTTTCAAGAACAACAGCCTTACCTCCAAGCAGTACAGCTTGGAGGGAGAAGTGGGTGTAATGCGGAAGACGTAGCTGTCGCTGGAGCCAGGTCAAACCCACCAATAGAAACTATTCTCTCATCCACCAGCGTAGGCCCCGTCCATCAAGTGCAGTTGAATTCTTTGGAACTTGCAAGCAAAGAGGACTGATTTGCAAACATAGATTTTTAACTTGAAAGCAAAGAGGACTGATTTATAAGCAAAATGGTCGTATGTTTTTACTTACGAACATTAGTTTTTATTGAAGATGAAGAAATATGTTCTCTCATATTTTTTTTCAATTGCAACCTGTTCTGTTTCAGATTTAAAAAAAAAAAATGTTTTGATTGCCACTTACTCTTTTTTGCTCTCAAATCTCTATTTTGGTTTCAAATCTGTTCTATTTTGTTGAATAATGAAGGAACACAATTTTCTCCATAATCAGCCACCTTCAGCACACTGAATAATGAACAAAATATTAATACCAAGTTAATCATAAACAGTCAAAAAAATATATGGATTTAGAAATGAATAGCTCCAATTATATTTGGATTTTGTCCCACCAATCAATACCAGATAGCCTCAGGGCCTTACTCGTAGCACAATGGTGTGGAAAACGGCGTTGATTGCATGATTGAAACATGAGGTTATACACTAGTGGAGGAAAGTTAGATGATTTCTTTGAAACCCAACTTTAAAGAAGGTTTTCCAATTCTCACATCAGCAGATCTAATCACTAATCCACTATCACTGAAGGTTGAACAAATACATATCTGTGCTCCTCAGGGCCGTCCTTCCAGAGTGTTCAGTGGGTTTTCCCTAGAGTTTTTCATCTTACTTTAGAGTGTTTGTATTTCATATAGGAAATGATATAAAAAACAAAACACTGTGACACAGCGACAGATAAATTGTTTTATTGTTTTGAGACAAAAGAGCTCTCAGACTTGTCAGCTAGGAAGTTTCAAATCTCATATGTAATAGCAATATGATTCTTTTTTTTATTTTTTTAATTTTTTTTTTAATCTGTCTACAAAAATACATAACATTGCTCTGTATTACTGTTTTTCCCAAAAGTCCCAATTATGCAAATGATCCTCCTCATCACATGGGACCAGCAATGGGACTTTAAATCTTCCACACCATCTGGAAGTCTTTGAACACATCATCAAAAGACAACACTTAGGTGTTTATAATGTGTTCACCCAAACCTGACTCTTGTAGTATGTGTGTTTAAAACATAAAGTTTGGTTGCAGAAAAACATTTTACCTTGAACTTTTATGCCTTCAGGGAAGCAGGCTGCTGAAACTTGGAAACAAAGCAGGTTCTTGTGAACAAAATTATTCCTATATACTATGTTATTAGCTGTAGTTATCAGGGATCAAAACTAACTTTTTTCACCACCGTCCCGGAAACGTCCCGAAAAACATTTTGAATCGTCCGGAATCGTCCCGAATCGTCCCGAAAATCTTTTTTTTACATTTTGAGTTGTTACTGGTAATATAATAAAAACACAATACATTATGTTGATAATAAATAATATATTTATTATATGATTTACTAAAGCTTTGCGCGTGCAAAAACGTGTGCAAACTGGATTGCACACGCAGATTAGCGTTGATGCTGATCTACTAACAGAGCACAACGAGGAGCGCATCCCTCAGACGGGCAAAATAGCACCCGCAACCGATTTAGCGTTCTTGCCTTAATGCATATGCAATATGGGGCGTTAACACGCTATTTTGCGTGTGATGGGAGGGAAAAATGTAAATATGTTATTTTAGCACGCGCAAAGTGATTTATCAAACCTGAAACTGATTGCGATGCTTATTTTTGCGTCTATATTTAGCACGTTTGAAAGGCAGGTCTTAACTGGCACAGCGGTGCGCGGCGCGGATATGGCTGCGGTTATTTGTAGTTATATATATTTGTAAATCAGGAAATTACGCTTTTCCAGAGCATGTTCAACTACGCGTTCACAGATGACGCACATTCATTTCTTATTTGGTATATCTGAATAAATTAAACATAGATATTCAGAGGAGAAATGCGTGTTTGTACTGGTATGGGCTTACCTTGGTCTGCAGTTTGTGGTTCAAGGAGGGGTCGTACCTATGTTCCCCGGTTAAGACCCCGCTTTACCTTAACGGGTCCAGCTCTAACCTGATCTACTCTCGGTGCACGGCGAAGCGCAGGTGGCACAGTGCGCGAACGTCACCAAAACCTCACAGGCAAGTTACCCTAACCCTAACCCTTCCAGTTCCAGACACAGTTAAATGCAATAAATAATCACAACAATCACTATTTAATGTAATTATCTGAATCAGCTATAGATATATCATCTATATCGATTGTCCCGTCGCCTCTGACGTCAGATCAAAGGCTGTTGGCACGCGTAATGGAAACTCAGCCTGACTGAATGAACACAGATGAAACCAGGGACGGACTGGTTGAGCCGTTGTGATGATCCGCTTTATTTATTTATTTATTTATTTATTGACAAAAAAGTCACTCATCCATTAGATCCATAGAAACAGCAGAACTCGCTCCCTGGCAGCTGTCAGTGAGCTGCAGGTGAGTCAGCAGGAGAGCGCAGCACCTTCCTTTTTTTTTTACGGCAACATCCATAGTCCGTAGTTTTCTTTGTTTGATACGTCAGGTAATGATGGAGCTGTCCAAAATACCGACGCAGGATTATAATAATAATAATATAAAAAGGTCCTATGGACCCGGGGAACAATATGTCATATATGCCTCGATCCCAGTTATCAGCTCATCGCAGAACGTCACTTTCTGTTCAGTGGCTTCACATTTAATTCTGCGCTTCTGTTGAGTCTGCTCTTTCTCCATGTTGACAACTCTTGACTCGCGCAAAATCCTCATTTAAATAGGGCGGTCTTAACCACTTCTGCGCCTGTAGTCAATTGCGGCCGCAGTCTTAGTAGTTCACCCGCAAAACGTAATCCAGTAGCGGGCGCAGTCTTTCTGCTCGCGCAAGCAATTTAGCGCTCGCTATTTGGAATCTTAGTAAATCAGGCCCTTAGTCACAGAACTGTGGTCTACCGGACCTTCTGCCACTACTCCACCATTTAGTGACTGCATTTAGTGGGTTGTAGTCGTCATAAGAAGGGCCATGCATTGAGATTTGCATGAGGCTGTTTAGGGCTGTCAAAATTACTCAAAAATGACTTTTGAAAAAACACAAATATTCTAATATCTGTATTTGCGCATGATATCAATGACGCGCGCATCTGGGGTGCGCTGCATCCGCTGCATCTGGGGGCTTTAAATCAGCCAGACTGTCAGGTGATGACAGCATGACGTCAATAACAGGACGAACTAATACAACCAGACATAACTACTTGTAGATGTAGTTTATTTAAGTTTAAACATATTTCACAACATATTACCTACACAAAAATAAGTAAATGAACTAATGACCAAGAGCGCAGATCTCTCTCGCTCTCTCTCTCTCTCTCTCTGCGCATACTGGTTTAGAGACTTTCCAGCGATTAACAGGTGTTGTTTCACAGTGAACTCGCTCTGTTTCGACCGCCGAATTATCGGTGCATCCCTAAATATAACATCTTTATTGACAAGAACGATGTAACCGTAATAATGACGCACTTGATAGTGTGACTTGAGTTTCAATCGGCATCTGGACATTCACTGCGCTGATTACATGGGGGCGCATGCGCTCTTGTTCCCCGATATAGAAAAAGCCGTGGTGTATAAAAAAATATATTTTAAATAAATAAACAAGCAACACTAAGCCTGGCGGAGCTTCATTCAGTGATTGAAACATGTCAACATTAATGAAATGTTTACATGCAGTGCGGGCGCGCAGAGCAGACAGCAGCGCAGCGGCTCGAGCGGCGCAGAGCAGCAGTCTCTGCGTCTCACTGAACACAAACATGAGCGCCAAGACATTTACCTTTTCACATAAGTACCTCCACCGACCGTGAACCCGTTCTGGTTCACAGAAAGTGTTGAAAACTTAAACAGAAAAATTTAGTCAGTCAAAATTCTCTTTCGTCCCGTGGTCGTCCCGAGAGAGAATATTGATCGTCCCGATGACAATAAATGACGTCCCCGGGACGGGTTAACTTTAATCCCTGGGAGTTATGCATGAATGGAGGATCCCAGGCTTCAATCAGAGATCTCAGACAATCTCAGTCCCTCTGCGGGAGCTACTTTTGTTTCACTCAGAATTGTCTCTCCATTATAGCCTGAGAGTTTCTGGAACTTTGCCTGGAGAACTTGCCGCGAAAGTGGCTTTTATCATACTTGAACATTCTGTTTTTGTTCTATCACAGGTCTGCATTCATCCACTTCACAGCTCACACAGCTACACTTCAAACTGCATCCTTGTTTATCATCATGTCTTGTGAACCTTGGAGGAAATTCACAGCTTCATTAATATTAAGAAATATCGGATGATATAAATAAATCCCTCAATCACAATGTGTTTTATTTAATGTAGTTATAAAACACTCTGAAGAGATTATTCGTGATTTTTTTATGTAGAATGATAGAATGCAAAATTGGACAAACTCAATGACATAAATAATCTTAAATGATCTAGGTAATCCCTGACTCATTTACTCTTGGCCTGTAACCATAAAATGTCATTCCAGGTTGACATTTTGATTTCTTGTTAATCAACAATTTTGGTCCTCAAAATATAAAAATATTTCACATTATAACTGGGAATTGGCTTTATGATGTTGCAGAAGCCTGACAAAACTGCATTTTGAAAACATAGTGTGGTGTAAAAGCTAGAAATACAGTTACCAATTTTAATGATGTGCCTAATATTTAAGTTTTATAAATAACAAACCATGAATTGTCAACATTGTCAGTTGATTTTATGTGATGCAAATAGTTAACAGGTAATTTCCGCAGGAAATTAATTACTCTTTAATCACTTGACTCAGGCAGTTAACAACCACTTTCTCAAATGAGCTACTGCCATATGAGTGAAGTCATGAATATACAACATCAGGTTGTTTGCCCTTCTGTTTTCCTTGACAGAATCTTCTGGAGAAGTCTGCAGAGCGGGAGACTCGTCAGGAGTACGCTTTGGCCATGATTCAGTGCAAGGTGCTCAAGCAGCTGGAGAACCTCGAGCAGCAGAAGTACGATGATGAGGACATCACTGAGGACATAAAATTCCTGTTGGAGAGGCTGGGAGAGAGTGTGCAGGATCTCAGGTACCAAGGCATTTCCATTGCATGCATAATCATTTCCAGCTGTTAGAAAAATATTGAAATACAAAAAATAATCCTTGAAGAAATTATAGCACATTAATAAATTTTCATAGTTTTCGTTTTCATTTGTTTCTCTCCAAAAACTGTATATTCCAATTTATTTGATACCCACTCATACCACATCTCTTAATAATAGAGCGCTTGAAAGGAACTAGCATTTCTTCTTTTTCCAATGGAACAAATAGCAGTGATGGATTTTTCTCAAACTGAAAAACCTTGATGAAAAACCTTTGTCTGCATCACTGCTTTCTTTATTCTACAGCTCATTCGATGAATACAGCTCTGAACTCAAGTCTGGCCGCCTGGAATGGAGTCCCGTGCACAAGTCTGAGAAGTTCTGGCGTGAGAATGCTGTCCGTCTGAATGAGAAGAACTATGAGCTACTCAAGTAAGATGAAACAAGTACAGAGAGAGCCATTACATTGTTCGTGTGGCCTTCAAAAATCTTGGCTGAATACTCCAGAAGATTTTCATGGCATTGCAGCTCAAAGTACAGCTTTTGTCTGTAAAGACAATTGACATGCTCAGGGTTTTGCTGCGAAGAAATCTTCCAATTAAAATAAAAAGATAAGTTTTCATTCAGAAGTGATATTTTTAATCGAGATTGAAATATGAAATGTATCTTACAAACTCATGGGCCACAGCATTAGAAGAGTGTTGTATTTTATAGTTTTGTGACCAAACAGATTAGTTACATGGCTTGTTTATCACACAACTTACGTACAGAAAATCACACAGTTGGCATGTTACCATACTGCTGTTAATAATTAGCTCAAAAGAACTAAGCTTTAGAATCTTGTTTTGAAGAAATAGAATAATAAATTGTATTAAATCTTAGTTGTCATCCACTGATTCATAACATGGTGAGAGAGAAAAAGCTGATCTACCCGTCATAGCTCAGTTTTCACCCCAGCTTTAATTGTCCTCCATTTATATTTGTCTATGTCTACATTTTCTCACCTGTCTCTTTGAATCTCACATTTTCTGACAAAGTCTCATCTCTTATGTCCTTTGTTTTAAAATGACTCTGACCTTGTGTTGCCAAGAGATTAGTGCCTTTTCATATTCACCTTGTCTTCACATTTTTTTCAGCTCATCTTTCTTTTATGATTTAGAGTCTTTGCCAAGGAGCGTCTGAGATTTTTTTTTTCTCAGTTTATAATCTTGCCTTTGGATGAGAGACCTCTCCACTTACTCGCCTCCCTTTGTCTGCCTTTTTTCAATAGGATTTTGACGAGGCTGTTGGAGGTGTCTGATGATCCTCAAGTCATTGCAGTGGCAGCTCATGACATCGGAGAGTATGTGCGACATTACCCACGTGGCAAAAGGTGAGGCATTTTCAGTAATCATTGCACTTTTACCTTTTTTTTTTTTTCAGTCCAGAGTTGAGTGTCTGGCTTTTTCATAGACGTAAGCTATGAAAAATATTGCATTAAAGTGAAGTCTATGAGACATGAACCTGATTTTGAATAATTGACCCATGTTTCTCCTACACTGTGGCATCTTTTAACTGAGAAAATGTGAAACTGCTACCAGTGTGTGTAGTTTACCATGAAATCTGATATATCATATATTTTGTCTTCAAAAATACATAGACCATTTGAGTCTGGCAGAATTATATTTCCTGATGCTGCACCACTCAGTGACCTAAAGGATGAAAATGGGTCCCTTTTTCTGTGTGGGTAAAGGCTTTCACCCATTATTTCTTTTATTTCCTCCATGTTCAGGGTGATTGAGCAGCTGGGAGGAAAACAGCTGGTGATGAATCATATGCACCATGAGGACCAGCTTGTCCGCTACAATGCCCTGTTAGCTGTGCAGAAGCTGATGGTCCACAACTGGTAAGAAAACATTCAAAGCCTCATTAATTATATTCCATGTCACGTTGCCACAAGGTTTTAGTGGTACCATAATCTCTGGGATGGAAATAATACAGCCTGTCAGGTGCTTTGGCTGTTTAGATGTCTCTTTATTTGGAAATGAGCCTTCTAATAATGTAGATGAAACAAAGCTAACGAGTTTCCTTCAAGATGCCACTCCAAGTTCAGTATGTGTGAACATGCACCGAGCCCTAAAGATGTCTAATCTGTCAAAAGGTGCGAATCTTGAATGTATTCATTACAAAAGTCTACATTTGAAGCTTCATTGACGCAAGCACGTTAGTGCATGCACATAAATCCTCAATAAAAATGCATTGGAGGGTATGTTTTTTTTCGAACAAAATTTTTTTTTAACATGAGAGTCAAAGGGAGAATTTTTGAGCGATTCTCCACGTCAATCAAATCGCCCCAGAAGAGGCGGAACCATAAAACGTGACTTGAATCTGACGATTCTGATTGGACAATAATGGATAATATGTATAGAACACTGAACACTAAAAACTACTTTTGCTGGCAGAGACGGCTGAAAGGAATATTGGACTAAGGATCTTTGAAAATGGTTAGGAAAAAAATTTCTCTTTCTCCTCCAAGTTGGTAGGGCGTCGCCCAAATCGTCCTATACACCGTCTGCCCCTGGTATGAAGTCACCTCTGAGTTGAACGCGTCTGAGTCAGAAAAAACTTGGAAGTATCCCGAGATTTCCATTGTTAGCCATACCAGCCAATGACAACACTTTACATCGTTGTGTGCGCACACAAACAGCATAGTATCATGTCCATGGATAAAAATTTTACAGCACCGTGTACAACTGATTTATTGAAAAACAAATGAGACAAGGGCAGTCTCCATAAAACAAGGTCTGTGCTTAACAAACTTTAAAGGAACGTTATTTTTGGAAATGTGGTTATTCTTTTTCCTGAAGGAAAGGGGATATTCATGTCTGTGTGGTAAATAGGTATCAGATAGTGGTTAGTATACGGCTGGGCGATATATCGAAAATGTATCGTTATTTTTTGTCAAAAATGACTCGAGACAAATCTCCCGACTTTTGGGGTTTTTGGAGACACATTAACTGTAATTACGAGCCCGAGCCCAATTTAAACCTGACAATTTTTTAATACGTAAGCCGTAAATGTACACGTACGTCCACCCCACAGCGGGAGCTTGTTGTACCTGCTGCCACACTCTAATTTACACGCTTTACAACGCTTTCCTGGTTTTTAAATTATCGTTATCAAGATGAGCTGCTCAATATATCCTGATATTGATTTGAGGCCATATCGCCCAGCCCTAGTGGTTAGCTCATAAAACTTTATTACACACCATCACTTTTAATCTATATAAGGTTACAAATGTATCGTCTCACAAACAAAAGCAAAAATCAGACTTTCAGATTCATCATCATTCTTCACAAAGGTTCTCTAAGTGTTAACAGCCGTCGATATCTCGCGACTGACGCACCATGGTAAACATAAATTAACAGCAACAAGAAAAGGCAGTTTGAGGGCAGAAAGCTCTGACAAATATATCTTTCAACTGTGAAATGTCTTCATCAGCTTATGTCTTGTTCATAGTTCTTTGGCAACAAATGCATTCAATGTATTTTTAATCTAAAACAAAACACTAACAGCACCAGTACTCGTCAATACTTCATCTTAATCTGTATCTCCTCTCACTGAGCTCCCAGTCATCTTTGTGTTTTTTCTGTCCTACTGGAAAAACGAAAAAACAACGAGTGAAAATCATGGATGTATAATATGAACTGGATAGAGCACCGCCCCCTCTGCCTTGAAGACAATTTTTACATGGTGGCCACTGTGGGTACTGCAACATAATACCCCATGGAGCCCAAAAGCAATTTTTCCATTGACCGCAATAGTAAAAGAGACGCCTGTAAAAGTGTCCACAAGACGCCTCGAGACATGGACACAGGCTTTTATACATCTTTATATGGTAGTGACACTACTGCGCATGCTCTATGGGCCCCATAACCCGGAAATAAACGCGGAAGTCAAAAACTTTTTTGGCATATGCGCTGGGTGAGCAGCTTCATAGGAATGAGCGGAAGCAAGGGGGCGGTGCTCTATCCAGTTCATATAATGCATCCATGGTGAAAATGTGTTTGTTTTTGGTATCTAAAACACACTCAGTTCCCCGAGCAACTGATGATTTATGTATTGTTTGTAATATAGAGAGTAGTGCTGCTTCCCCATCTAAGTGATCTGGATGCTCCTTTTAACCTGAACTGTGTGTTCAGTGGAGTGTGGAACAGCACAAAGAGGTTTCAGACCTATGTTTTTATTACACCCACACTAGAGAGCCAGTCTCTCCTTTTCCCCTCAATTTACTTTACATGATTTTTAAGTTGACGAAGTTGATATTACTTGTATATTGATATTCAACCAACCCCACAATGGTACAATGGCTAGCATTATTGTCTCACAACAAGAGGGTTCAGTCGAGCGAGAGGGTTCTCTCCACGTACCACAGCTTTCTCCCACAGTCCAAAACATGCGCATTGCGCATGCAAAGCTCATGTAAAAGAAAAAGCGGTAGATAATGAATGGATGAATCATTCATAGCTTCTTTTTCAGTGCATACAATGTCATTTTCTTAGTCCGTGCATTTCCTATAACATCTACTTCTTACTCATCCACATGATGAACTCGGCTCGTGGTGACAATGTGCTGGGCTAGAGCCGCATTGACGTGTAAAAAGAATATAATTGGTACTGAAGAGCGAAAAGATGAGGATAAAGACTTCAGGATTACTGTTACTGTCAGTGTTCTGTGATATTTACTGTCTGTTTTTATAGTGTTAGATACTGACCGTCAATAGGACCTATCATGTGATGCAGGGTTATGTCTCAAGGTTGTTTTGATGCAGTGAATTGAATAGGCAGCACCTACACTCATGGCCTTCATTAGGACAGAAATGTTTAAATGGTTCAGCAGGATTAGATAGTGCTGATATATTGTAATGTGTTTTTTGTTTTGTTTTTTTTAAACCGTGAAATCTCCATTCACCCACAGACCGATTGATGTTTTCATCAGACCCACACACCCACGTCACCTTCAGTGGGCTGCCCTGTTGTTGTTTCCGTGAGATCTTCTCACTGAAGGTCTCTGCTGTCATGACAACAGGACAGATGAATGTGTGAAGTTGGAAACTGCAATGATGTTATTGGTGTGCTCTTTAGTCAGCTTTCTAAAGCCCTTATTGTTTATTTTAATTGCTCATGGAACTAATAAGTTGCCAGTGAATGTAATTTTGCCCTTCAGTTTTATGCCGATATTTGCTTTTATTGATGGGCAGTCTGTCGTTGTGATACACAGTTTCTAGACTGAATCACAGCTGTCTCTAGAGAGGTTAGTAGTTAACATGTATTGAAAGATATCTGCATCATACTCGCCTGGCTGTCAAGGCCAGTCCTATACCACAGTGTGTGTCTTCAAGACCGCTGTGTATTTTTAATTAAAAAGCTACAGAGGAGTGCAACATTTCAAATCCCCCTCTCCAGTGTTCTGCTGCTAAAATTGTCAGTGAAAAGAAGATTTCCCAATGACTGAGTTATACCCCAGATAAATATTGTCCTTACTGTTATTCTTACATTGCAATTTGTCAGTTGCAGGTTTTAGGTCACTGTGGCCTAGATGGGGAAGAAGGGCATGTGAACCAGGAAACATCAGCTGCTTTGTATTTAAGAGTTGTTCAGATGTTCCTCATGGAAATAACACATTAATACTAAAATGTCATGATTAGAACAAATCTCTAAAGCTGATGATAGTTACCACTGAGTAAATACAGTGTATTTAAGAAAATGTCAGAATGTAAGTAGAGATGGAAAAGGTGCTCTGCTAAATAGTTAATATCAGTGGCAGTAAGTTGTGTTGGTAGTGGTGGCTAAACCTTTGGTTTGAATTTGTCTTTACACCGACTATCACACTTTTTACGGTGTTGCTATGAGTCCTTGAAATCCTTGAGTCTTTAAAAAAATCTATTTTTCAAAAACTCCTTAAACCCATTAAGGCCTGAAGCGCCTGGAAAAAAATGTCTCTAAAACCTGAGCTTCAATGTCTACTAAATGACTGATTTCTCAGCCTCTGTATAGGAACACAATTCAAAAAGTATTTGAGAGCTCACACCTGTGGCTTTCCTGTGAAATTTAGTTTTAGATACAAAAGTGTAAAATTAAAGTGAATAACTATTTTCAATTAAAAAACAGTAAGAAAATAACGTAATATCAACTTGTGTCAGTGCCTTGATTTAGTCCTGATGGAGTGTGAAGAACAAGAACAGCATGTAACGACTGTAACACTCTGCTTCACATGTGACGGTGATGATGCTTACAGCACTGTGGCATCTGCAGGTAACTCCACTGTCACCCCTGGTGCGCGGTTGTAAACACTCCATAGATCATGGTGGTATTTATCGTCATTATCGCCGACCTCGTCGCCTTCAAACATAATTATGTCTTAACCATAAATCCCAGTCGATTTGTTCACCGCGTTCAAAGTTATCAGCGATGACGTCATCAGAGACGAAACTCCTCAAAATCACTGCGTTCAGAAATCTCTCCACTGTCAAAGTCCTCCATGTTAGCGCAAAGTAATTTCAAAACAATGTGCCGCGAGGAACCTCTATACCCCCAAAAATTGATGTATCCGCTTTACGGGGGTCTATGGTAGAATAAAACGCGCATCCGCTCTCCCGACGTCAATGGTAGAAGTGCGGCAATGCTTTCCCGGCGTCAATGGGTTAATAGACATGGGTCATTCAAAGTGCCCTGGATTTTGTACAAGAAGTTAAGATGATATTTAGGTAAATGTCTCCCTTGTTAGGACGCGACCCACTGTTGATGTACATAGACTAGGCCTATGCAGAACAACCGTGGAGTCATAATTACTAGCAGTGTTGTGGAAACTGTCCACTGTCTCTCTCCGCCGTTGACTTGAGATTTCATGCAGAACAACGAGCGAGTAACGTTAATCAAAAGAGACCAAATTATGTGATGTGGGAAATGCAAATTACAAGATCTCTTTGTCTCACCAAAGAAAATTACAAAGACTTACTTTGACCAATATCCCAAGGACAGTCACTTGTCCAGATGCAGAGCGTGCTGCAAATCAATAAAAAACAGACACAATGGCTGAAGCGACTCTTACAAGTTATCCTCTCATCATAAGCTGTCTCAGCACAATCGGTCCTTGGATTTGAGGGAATTGGTTCTGGAAAGTCCTTGAATTTGATGTCAACAAAGTGGGAACTCTGATTTTAAAAATCATATTCAGCCCTTTTCTCATGTTAGATACTGACACAGTTATTTTATTTTATTTTATTTTATCTTTTTGAACTATGAAGGTGTTAACACTTTTGTGCTGATGCATCTACAGCCATTTCAAGCTGTTTCAAAGATATAATTCTCCAACTGTGTTACAAATATTCTTCTTCTATAAAGCAGAACAGCCCACAACAACCGATCCAGGGATTTTGACCAGTATTATACAGATGTTAGGTATCGTATTGGCACATAACGAAAGTTATGATTTACCACCAGTATTTATTTAACAGTGAAGGTATGAACATGTTATGTCATTTTTTTAATCAGAAAAACACATCCATTATGTAGCATCTGCCATTATGAACGTCAGAAAGTACCATGGTTTCGGAAGACTGACGATAAAACTCCCTCCAATCATAACCATTATGCTACACTACACTCTTAATCAAGCTGCTATTTCCAGCTCAGTTAAAGGTTAACACTGAGACTCGTGATGGTAGCGCTTCTCCTCTTCTTAAAAGCTGAAACAGTTTTCACAACACTGAGTGACTCTTGGCAGAAATTGGGTACAGATAAGATTTTATTTTATTATTTAAAGCTGGTTGATGGATTTAATGGCGAGCAGGTGTGAGGTGTCATGTTCCGTGAAGAGACGGCTTTAATTTACACCAGCAATAAGTTGTTCCTCCATCTTGAGTTCACTGCATTCTAAGGAGTTAAATTCCCAGATGTATTATGAACAGACTTTGCCTCTCAGAAACTATATAAACAGTCATTTCCAGTGTGCTTGAATTGTTGGTTTTAAAATAATTGACTTAATCAGCAATGTATGGTGTTTGAAGGGGTAGAGACCTGAGATCTTCAGAAATATGTTGCAGCCCTTTTTTTTTTTTTTTTTTTTCTGTTAGCATTAAGGTAAATGTCATCATGGCATATCTGCCATAAAATGTTACGGCCAAGGTGAAAGAGAAACCTTTAAAAAAAAGTGTGACCTTTCAATTTGGGTAGTTAAAATAACACCATGTGCAGGCCAGACTGAGCAAGAGCATCATTCTGGAAACCAAAAGCTCATCTGTCATTTCAAACTGATATTTAAAGCACTGATTCCACACAAATTTGTCAGGGAACTACAGCATACTAGGGAGGATGTAAACAATCTTTCAGAAATGTTTTCTCCCTTCCTCCTCTTTCCTGATCTATGCATCGCTACTGTCGAGAAACAAGGACTCCCAAAAATGGTTAATTGTAAGGCTAAGCTAAGGCTAAGCTATTATTCACTTGTACAAACATTTGTATGGGTACTATATTACATTTTGGCCAACAAACCTCCCTGAGTGTTACACGTTGGTCCTTTCAAAATGGAATTGACAGCAATTAAATTGTCTTAAAATTATCATTATTGCGTTATTAGTAGACACATTTATTTGATCTGCCACTTAAATGGGAAAACTCCAGCCCTTAGTTGATTACAATAATGACATTAGAACATGGAGAACACAGAAGTCATAGTGTTTGGTCACCCTGATTGTGAATTGAGCTCTCTAGCCCCAAATACTGTAGAAGCCTTGGCCTTTTAAATTTGATAAGCAAATCTCGGCAGTTGTTAATTCCAGCTTCTTTCAACTAAAGCCCATCTCCCTCCATGCTTTTCTAACATCTCAGTTGGATTACTGATTATCATCTGTCCAATAACTCCAGCCTAGTCCAGAATGCTGCTGCTCATTTTTTGACTGGAAAAACAAAGAGTGACCACATCATACCTGTGTTGCGCTCCCTCCACTGGCTTCCTGTTTGTTTTAGGATTAAAAAAAGAAACTCTTATTGTTTGGCAGCATCTTACCTCTCTGGACTCCATCTTCACACCCCATCCTGATCTCTGATGTCTAATTACAGGCTGCTTTTAAATGTACTTAAAACTTGAGGCAATCATGCCCCCCCAACTTACACATTGCAATTAAAACCTACCCTCACCATTGACTATTTTCAATAACTTTAAACACCCACCACTTCTCCTTGGCCTTCAGTTCATTTTTTGTTCCACAACTGTACATTTTACACATCTTTGTTCTCAGCCACTGCCCTGACATAATGTGCAAATAGGAGAAACTGCATTTGCTCCGGTGAACAACCTAATAATATCAAAGGCTACTTAAAGAAGGATTTTAGAAGTTGCTCTGCCTTTGACTCTGCTTTGATGACATCTAGATGCCTGTGATGGTGGAATGGAGTCTCAGATAAAGTGATGGCTGTGAACCTTTGTTTCTCTGTCACAGGGAGTACCTGGGAAGACAACTCCAGTCCAGTGATCAGCAGCAAGCTCCGGCCGTGGCAGCTCGCAGCTAAACTGTTCCTGTGCATATGTGATTGTGTGTATTACTGTGCGGACGAGTGTGTGTATCAGCCATTTTAATGATCAGCGGCTCATTATGACTTGAAAATCAATTTCCTCCTTCCGTCTATATCGTCTACATCTCAAATGATCTGTTTCGTGATGTGCCCTCTCAGCTCAGTGATGTGTGGTGATTGAAGTTACACTTTATGTCTGTGATAATGTACAAAACTGCGAGTTATTTAAGTCTTAACCTGTAAAACATTGTTTGTGTGCAAATAAAGATGCTTATCTATGTGTTCCTCGGACATGTCAGCTCTTTCATGTGGTTTTTTTTTTAGTTTTACAACTGCGCAATAACAAGATATTTGAGAGGAAAATGAATGGAGATGAAAATGAAAAACAAGCTGAGAACAAATGGAACCTTCATCCAGTCACAAGAATCCTTCACGTTCAATCAAAATGTCCTTAACCTGTCCTCAAAAGTTCTACATGGAACTCTGTGCAGATTAGTCATCTTTCCCTTCACATTCATAAATAAATATACACATGAACACTTTTGAAGTGTGCACATTGGAACAGCTCTGCCACACACTCTTTCATTATGTTGAGTTTTATTCAATTATACATTTTCATAAGGTCATAGTTCGAGGTTTTAAAGCTGTAAATGTTCTGATGCCAACACATCGTAGAGCTTGATGTATTAGGTTTGTGCAGTAGTAGGTTTTCTCTATGCATATGTCTGTATGCACCGACACCCCAGGAACACGTTTGTCAAAGATAATGGTCACAGGGATTTCCTTTTTTATTTATGTATTCATTTAAAACATGCTGAATTTGCCTGAGGAGCTTTATTTTTATCTGGGCACAAATATTCACACGACTTGCTGATTGAAAGTGAAGATTTGGGTGTTAAAAAAAAAAGTGGAGGTATCATTTTTTTTTGCCTACTTTACTCACATGCAGCACCGCCATTGTTGTAGCAGTTAAGTCCCAGCTCTGTACATAGTATATTCTGCTTATACACTCAACAAAAATATCAACGCACAAAGTAAAACTTGTAGTTATTGTTATGTGACAAAACAGAGTAACTATCCAAAAATAACAGTACAAATTTATCAATAAAGTGGCTTTAATTTGCGAGCATTAGGATCAATTTCTGCTGGCCTGCTGTGAGGTCAAAACCCTGGTGTGGTCGATGTGCTCGGAGATTCACCTCCTGCAGGCGGTTCCTGACTCTGCGCTGAAATCCGCCTGTTGTGCAGACCAACAGTCTCACCGGCAGTTCTGGTCGCTGGACGGAACCTGGAGGTGCTGGAGCCGCATGTACCGGTCCTGAGTGGGCGTGGTAACACGTGGCTGGCGGGCATGTGCACGGTTCACTGTCATTCCAGTCTCTCTGAAACGAGTCCACAGGCGGCTGACAGTGGAATGATACACATGCAGTTGTGTTTCCACAGCTGTAACGCTCAACCCAGCACTCAACATGCCAATGGCACGCTCCCTCATGATTTGTGACATCTGTGACATATTGACAAAAGTCCACATTTTGGTGTGCCCTTTTATTGACCAGACAATAAGGAGTATCTGTGTACTGGTCACGCATATTGACCACCTCTCCATGCCATGCTCCATGACTCTCGTGAGTTGAAATACTCAATCTGATTACTGGGTTTGAGCAAAACAAATCATTCCATAAACAAATGCATCAAGAATCTGAGCAAATGTCATGATGTTCTATTTTGTTAACCATTTCAAGTTTGTGCATTTAGTAGTAGTTTGTGAGTATAGTTAGTTACGAGTTTGTATAACAGCTCTTTCACACAGAGCTGCAAACATGAGCAGGTTGACAGAAAATTCCTCTGAATGATTCACAAATGTAAATATTTGCTGGTTTCTTTCATTTTCTGTAACTCTTAAATCAAATGTTTGCCAGGCATTTGAAAATAATTGTCTTTGGTAAACAGTGAAACTAGTTTTAGATCAGTGTTTCCCAAACTTCACCTATGGAGGACCCACTTTTTAAAAATGGTAAACTATCATGATACTCAACTAATACTCACAAAAAGTTAGGGACATTGGACAAGAATATCCCTATGAAAAGCTCATGCTACAGTGATATTCTACCATGAAAGCAGGGCATTTAATTAGAAGGATGCAATGGTGATTTCTTTATCTCAAACAAGAGCTAACAACAGTAGTGACAACACCACAACAAAAAATCTCAATGTCTCAATAACTTGATCAGTTTTAAAATGTTGTCTTGGTCTTGTGATGTCAAAATTTGAACATCATGATGAGGACGACTGAAAAAACAAAGTTTAGTGGTTCAATAACAATTGAATCTGAGACATGTTATGTGTGTTATTTAAAACATACACACAAGTCTTAACTAAAAGGTTGGAAAATAATGTTTGGGGACCCTAAGAAATCTCCAGCGACCCATTTGTGGGTCAGGACCCAGTCTTTGGGAACCGCTGGCATAGATTACAAGGTATTTAACGGATTCATGTGTACAGAAAACGGTCATTATTTGCAGCTTTCCCAAGTCTGTCATCTTGTTTCATGGAGGAGAATGAGACCTGTTATTTTTTAATCACCTTGGTACCAACTATTCAAAGCTATTTTGACTCTTAAACTGGTTCAAAGTTGATTCTGAAAAATGAAAACAATGACATTAGGTCTACTGTAGCTGTAGGACCCTTCTCCTTTGCACATAGCAAGAACAACAAGTCTTTGATCTTTCATTCAATTTTAAAACCCTTCATAACACTGCATCTGCATGCACAGATAACACATGCACAAAGATGTTATTTCATCCTGATAAGAGGCTGGATGCTTCAAAGCCAACGCTGTGAGGTTTTCTGCGATGTCTCGTAAAAAAAATACCTGAGCTCCCTGTTGTCCATTAAAGATGAGCTGCAGAGTGGACGACGTTTTGTAAAAAGATGTTATCTTTCAGGGGAAAAAAGTGAGCAGCACTCTGTTCTTGTACAAAGAAAGGCCAGAGACTTCAGTCCTTCTTTTAAATCAGGGATCTCAAACTCAAAAGGTGAATATGACATCATTACATTGTCCTTTCTCTCCCCTGGTTTGTGTTTGTCCTCTCTGTCCTCTCTCTGTCCTCATTCTGCAGGTTCCTGTCACTCATACCTGAGGATACAGATCCAGACCTGATGCTATTAGTATTAGTATTATTATTTGTAGTAATAATAGTAGTAGTAGTAGTAGTAGTAGTAGTAAAATTAATAACATTTCCCTGTTCTTGTTCTTGAAAGACAAGGACACAGGTTTAATTAGATGTCCACTCCAGGCTTAAGAGAGTAGTGCTAAGTGTACAGTAAGGGTTGAGAGTGAGATCAAATATTAACAGTCACTGCACACTGGCAGGTCATTCATTATTTCTAATATTCACAATACAGTGGGATTTAAGGAATCACAGGAATCACACTGATGTGAAAGAATCATGTCATGTTTTTTAATCAGACAAGTTTTCATTCAAATTCACGTTCGGAGAAAATAATAATCTCAGCAGGAACAATAGGTTCCTCGCACTTCTTGCCAGGAGCCATTGACCCTGGCACATTCGTGCTTGGGCCCTAATTATGCATGTATCAAATGAATGAGGTAGTCATAAGTTGTCCAGAATCAAATTTTTTGTGTTTTGTTCATGAATTCATTTACATCAGGTGCACTTTGCATGTTTTGATATGGCATAATAAAAGGTAATGATGTGATGTACTACATATATATATACATCACATCATTACCTTTTATCACATCACTTCAGCACACATACAGTGTTGACAGGTGTTAAAGAACACTGATGAAAACTGTGTCACCTCACCCACAACCTACAAGGCGTTAAATTTAGTAACAAACGGGTTAGAAGTCACCCTTGAAGACGCCAAGATTACACCGGTGACAATAGGTTTGCTTATTACTACATGAAATATTCATTATGATCATAAGTAGAATTGGAATGATGGTTGATGAAAGTTCCATTTTAATAACAGCTACAGTCTGCTCTTCTCGCTCTGCTCATGTGGCAGCGAGGGTGCCTGAGGGTAATCTGCTGTCAGATCCCTTCAACTCTGAAGTTATACTCCAAAAGGGAATAAGGAAACCTTTTTTTTTTCCATTCAATCTCCCTCACTCACACAGAAAGTGTCACAACAGCGGGGAAATTTCTGAACAAAATGACATATTGTTATTTTTTTGACATCGTCTTTTGAGACCAAAATCAAACCATCCATTACCTTTTAGATATCTTAATTCAGAAAGCTTTCATAGATCTTTTGAACTTTTGAACACGAAACAGATTAAGACTCGACATTCATTTTAAAACATGATCAAAAGAATCCATTTAGTATCAACACCTGCAGTTTTTTAACTTGTGCTTTTGTTAACCAGCCCTCACATCAGCTTCCTGCCTCGTTCAGACTGTCGTGGTCGTCTGGAGGAGCTGAGGTGCACAGAGTCAATATTCATGTGGAGGATCATTGCTTGTGGCTGCAGTCACCTGCTCTCTCCTCTGCACTCTGAGTACTTATTTACAGTGGCTGATCCCCTCTTGTCCCTGTGTATATACTCACCTGCAACAACTGAGCGAACTCTGGACCCTGAAACAGATGGTTTTTCTTCCCTTGCTGCCCTTATTATTATGCTAACCACATTTTTCGATTACAGACAAGGAAGAGGAAGAAACTCCCCCAAGGCCTTAGTCTTAGTCTCCAAACTTTGTCCCCCCTTCAGTTGTGAATCTTTAACAAACTTTCAGGTTTAATTCAGCTTGTGAGGAGTTTCCGATCCATGCTCCCAGATCATGTTTAACATCTTCATCGGCTTGGCTGTGCAGAATTTTGTATTTGCTCACTGAGAAAAAAAGTGGTGTTGCCCTGCTTCATCGAACAATCCCTTTAGCTTTTGTAACCACGAACCAGAGACTCTCCGTTACCATAGTGACCATCAAAACAGGATTCTGCCGACTGCTACACAGTATGACACAAGTGGGCCACTAGAGTGTTTTCACCTCTTTTTTTGCGATCTCAGAATGATCCTTTAAGCTGTGGATACCCACATCTGATGTCGTGAAATTAAATGTGCTGGACAGAGTGTGGAGTTGTTCAGTTTCCAAGGCTCGACTTCATATCACTGATGACTCAGTGCAGTTACATGGTAAACATCTTCCTGATGAGCAGTGCGCAGTCACACCAGGATGGAGTTTCCATTGTTCCGAGTCCGTGCAAATATGATTGTTGTTGAGTGAGCTGCCCGTTTGAATAGAATCAGTAGAATTAATCTTACAGTATATTTTTATTTTACTAGATCATATTGATGGCACACTTAGGGTGAATTCCAATTCCTTGCTTAACCCTCAATCTTAACCCTCAATCTCAAAAATGCGCGCTCCTGCTAGTGCAAGTGCTCTCCCGATTCTCAGAAAAATTAAGTTGAGGGGCGAGTTTAAGGGCTGTATCGCCCTCAATATTGAGATTTTCCGAGACCACCCTTGGGAACAAGGGCTACCCAGAATGCATTGCGTGTAACAAAGATGACGCCGAAAGCAGCGAAACAAGTACGCCACAAATTAAGTATTTTCTTTGTTAATAGAGATATAAAAATTATGAAAACCATTGTATTATCTTAGTTTAGGCCCATATTATGGATTACGGACGTCATTGTTGCCTAATATTTATTTTTATTTTACGATCATTTGTCAATAGCCGGCCGGTGCGCACACGCGATCGTTTGCTATCGTTAACCCTTCAATAAGCCGTGGTGTGTGGTGTCAGCTGAATATGTCTGTGGTTGTGGTATTTGTATGAGTATCATCTTATAACTAACTGACCTAATAACTTGACTGACAAACGTTCTTCTTCTTCTTTTTTGGAGTTGACAGGCTGGTTGCATCTTTCGCGTTATTCTGCCCCCCACAGTCTGAAGACGTATCTGCATTCAAGGGGTGTCCCATTTCTAAGTGAAAAATAACCCTCAACACTTGGTTTTGAGGGCCAGTTAAGATTAAGGGTTGAGCTTGAGGGTTAAGATTGAGGGTTAAGATAGGCTGCGTTAAGTTGGACTGTCATCTATTTGTTACTTAATTGCACATCTGTCTTATTTGTTCCACATTAAGTCAGTAGTACACATATCAATGTTCCATTTTTATCCGCGAACATGTTGCTATGCTGTTTATGTGTGCATAAAACTGCAGAGGTCTCCAACACGTAGCTCACAAGCTATCAGTAGCTCCTAGCCCATTTGTACGTAGCTTGCCAAAGGTTTCAACAACTCTTCTAATACTAAACAATTATTCGCCAATTAGTTGTCAATAAAACAAATGTGTTGTTGTCAGCTCGATGAGAGAGTGGTGTTGATGATTGGGCAGCGAAAATGACAGCTGTTCATACCAGTAAAAGGCTCAGAAAATATAAGCTGTGGACACCAACATTTTGTAAATTTTTGGGTTGAAATAAGTCCTGAGAAAGAAAGAAAAAACACACACGAGTAGCTACAAAGTATCTCTCTCTCTGAGGTTCGTGAGGAGAGGGAGAGGGCGAGCTACCGCGGCCGTAGCAGACAAAGCGGAGAGAGTGGAGGCGGGACTTCAGCTACAAGTAAAGAGACGATTGATTTGTTCTCTCACGTTTGTCCTTACAGGCTCCCGTAGAAACATGGCGTCTCGCTGCTAACAGTGGCTATGCAGTCGCGGCCCGCGACCATGTTATTTTACATGACTTTTTGAAACACTACGAAAATGAAACAAAGCACAGAGTACAGAGTGCTTTGTCGTTCGTTTTGACTAATTAGAGGTTGTCGTTTTTGTTTTTCTTTGCTTAGTAAATTCCCTGCCTGTCCAAGATTCAACCACCTACGTGATGCAGCTTTTTGCTTCTAGATTTCATCCTGTGAGGAATTATTATTCTAAAGCTTCTCAAATCTCAGTGACAATTCAACTTTTTGCTGAAGGAATTCAATGTAATGTATGTTTTCTCTTATCGATCATATCCACAGTCACATGCTGTTTTGCCATAAGCCAGCCCCACTTTCCTGTAAGCTGTCAGCCAAGAGTGTTTAGTGACAAATTATAGAATTTAGTGGAGACTTTAAATCCCTCAGGGCTATCTACTAAAAGACAGTGTAAACCTTCCCAATCAATATCAGACTTTTAAGTAACTAAAGCTACATTACAAAGTCCAAGTCTTCCTTAGTGACAACTGACCGGAAGTTGTTTTATATTTAAGCTGAAGTATGGTTCATTGTCACATTAAATACATTGGTTCGGTATGTAGGTGGTTGGATAGATACAGTAGGTAGAGGCAAGCAGAGGGAATTGCAGATAGGGAAGTTCTACGTCCTCTAATGTCAAAATAAATGGTCAAATAGGTAGTGTTGCATTTACAATTTAATGCACTCAAAGTGCAGTCGCTGTTCATCACAGAGCATCTGATCCGATTTTCTTCTCATACATTCCCAAAGTGGCGCAACATTTTAATACCAGAGGACGCTCAGCAGAGTGGAGGTCAGAATGGATGGCTGGATGGATAAAACCCATGCAGACTTGTCAAAAAATATGCAAACCAGACAGGGCGCATTTGATGTGAGCTTTGAAATGTGAAGCTTCTTGCTCTGAGGTACCAGTGCTAACCATGGCAACACCATACCTAACTATCATTAAGTAATTGCAGGTACTATTCACAACAGCTCAAAAGTGCGTGTTTTTTTTTTGCTCGCTGTACTGTTTTAATTTACTGACACCACTCTCCTCTTGGTCTTTTTAACAAACCCCACTGCACACTAACATCCCAGCGCCTAATGACACACACACACACACACACACACACTGTGGCGAGGATATAGTGAGCCAACATGAGAGGTTGGTGAAGACTAAGACGGAATAAACCAAAAAGCAAAGAACATTTAGTATCATAATGTTTGGATGAAACGTACACAGTACCCAGGCCAAATTGTGTCTGAATTCTTTGAAAGGATGATGCAACACATGCAGATTTTCACAAACCAAGTCATTCTTATCCAGAGGAGAATGAGGCCGATATCAAGAGAAGGCACCATCTGGATCATCTATATAAAGGTGATGATCTTTGTGAGGCAGAGTGGCATCTGCATACTAAGCTGCTCACACCATAGACACACACACACATGGATTTTTATCTCCCCATGAGGCCCACTGTCTGGGAGGGTCCTGGTGGGGTTATCAATTATCAGCACTGATACAACTAGAAAGAACAGGAACTCATGAGAGTGTTAAAAGGGTTCAAATTATACATCACATGTAACCACAGAGTACATGCCAACATGTATACTCTTATACATTTATGGCCAGCTGAATTGTACTGGGGCCCTTATGAGAAAGCAGGTTTTCACAAGTTAGTTAACCCTGAGATGAGGGAAACTCTGGTTTTTCAGCTTAACTCTGAGTCAGTTACCCTGGCAACATACTCCGTGAACCAAACCTGCAGCTTTTCTTCAACTAACCCTGAGTTTCTCCTGCTCTTAAGTTGAAGCATGCAGACTGAAGGCAATGGCAGACAGTGGTGAAAGTACAAATACTTTGTTACTGTACTTAAGTACATTTTTCACGTATCTGTACTTTACTTAAGTAGAATAAATGGTGCATACTTTTTACTTTTACTTTAATTTTGCAGCAATTATCTATACTTTCTACTCTGCTTCATTTCCACAATACGTTTCATTACATTTTCTGATAAGTTCTGGACCCGCAAAACTGCGACCCTGTGTAAAACGTTATGGATTAAAACATGACAGGTTTTAATATATTGTATGAAGCTGTCGTTGTCTTTACTAAAATCAAAACTAATCAAAGAGCAAAACGCTCTTACAAATCACAAGCGAACAATTTCACATTTAATTAATGGCTGCACTGTTATCGCTGACACTGAATATCCTTAGATTACATTCATTATAAATGTAACTTTAAGTTAAATTGGTGTGTTTAAACTTGATTTGTGTGTTGATTTGAATAAGTACATTGAATTATTTGATTTAGGTTTCATGAATTTGTTTTTACTGTCTGCTTTTAATGCTGTGGCTCCGTAATGTTTCTATTTTGTAAAGCACTGTGGTCAACTGTGGGTTGTTGTAAAGGGCTGTAGAAATAAAGTACATTACATTGCATTATATTGAAGGTTGAATTATCTATGACAAAATCTGAGTGACTCACCTGACTGAACACACGTCCGGTGGTTTATGGATGGTTTGGAAGTGGAGTTTCCAGCTGTGATCCGTCCTCAGATTGTGAGGGGAAACAGATTATTTGGCCCTTCTCTAAAGTGATTTTGTTCAAAAGTAGAACAAGAGTGTTTGGGTATGTAGTGTAAGATTATTGTCACATTATACAAGTGACGGTTTTGTTTCCGGCACAGGGCCTCGTGAGAACCAAAATCAGAGAACCAAATCATCGGAAAGTTAATTTTTTGGGGGTTGGAAAAGAGCCGCCTCGTTTGGTGTCAAGACCAAGAATCTTCCATGTGTGCTGTGAGAAACAAGGGAAGCCTAAACATTCCATGTGCACATAGTGTTCAAATAATCAGTCATCACCCACACATGAGTGTGGAGTCTCTGATGTTGTTGAAAAGCTGACTCTTTGTTTTTGTAAGTGTCTATATGTGTGTTGGTCAGTTTAGGGTGAAGAATAAATAAGATAATAAAATAATAATGCAAACAGTGACTATGCTCCATGGAACTCAACTGCACAGTTTTTTCCCAGCAATGTTCCTGATTTTCCTATATAAATCATTAGTTGTGTGGATAAGAAATTTCAGTTAAACATACCATAGAGGATCACAGTGATATTTGAGAAGTGAAATAAAGTTTATATGATTTACTGAAAGTGTGCGAGAATTATTAAATCAAAATTAGGCATGTGCATAAGTTTAGGCGCCACAAAAGAAACATGTTGTGCATCCTCCTTTTGCAGAAATAACAGCCTCTAAATGCTTTATATAGCTTCCAATTAGGACCAAAGCAATCGAACTATAGGTGTGAAAGTGCCCTAAGTGACCTGTGTGACATCTTCGCATTAAACCACTGTTTTTGAGCCAGAACTGGACTACATACTGCAGTCAAGATTTCAGTATCACCCTTCACATTAGTGCAGACATGATTTGTTTAGTCCTCTGAGGTGAATACATTCTAAAATCTTAATTAATTGATTTTTCGTGATGATCAAAACCACCGTTTTGAATTTAGAAGTTTACAGTGAGCATTTAATAGTGAATAATATGTAATGTTTCAAATGAACTGAGATATGTTTGATATATTCGCTAAAGTGTTTCTTTCCAGACAAACTTTTTCTGCATTTTATGTGGTCTTCAAATACGAAAGGTAGAGTGATTTTGGTAAAAACTTGAAAATGAAAAAAAATGAAGGATGTCATTTGCAATAAAAATGTCATAAAATAGATCATTTGTATTTAATGTTATTGGTTCAAAGAATGTCAGGCTGAATGATCGGCCCCCACACGTTTTCACCTTACCAAATCTGGCCCTCTTTGCAAAAGGTTTGGACACCCCTGGTCTAATACCTCCGTATAAAATACAAATGTCATAAGAATGTTTACTCATTTGTTGCCGCAGCAAGTGAAAACAGATTGGAATCTGATTTATTGGACTGGCCAATTCCAGCTATGTTGTCATTTCCTGGGTGTTTTACCTGAGAATATTGATGTTTCTCCTTGTCCCTTTTAGAGTCATGGCAGGAGATAAAAAAAAAAAACAAAGCCGGTAAATTGCTACTAGTATTTGGTATGAACCCAAAACTAAAAAAGTCAGAGGCAATTTAAGGTTCACCGTCTTCAAGAGAGTGGAAATTCATAATCTCCATATAGCCCTGTGTGTCTGAATTATAGATTTAAAAACCATATAAAAGAAGAGTGATTTCTGTATTATGAAGAGACAATGGAAGGTCATGAACAAGTCACCTCACATCTGCAATGAATAGAAATCTTGCGGTTAGGAGACACCATTACAATCTCCACAATGAGTGTCACAGAACATGAGATGTGGTGTAATTTCTCATGTTCTGGAGAGGAATGGATTAAACCAGCTTTGAATAACAGTGGGGAATGGTTTGGTCCTTTGCGAGATAATGCATTACTGTAAATTAGGTTTTTTTTGTTGTGTATGTTTGCTTCAGCTGCTGTGAAAATGCATTGTCTTCAAAAAGTAACTAAACACACTGTTTTATGTTTGTAATGTCTGGTATCACTCATGTTGTGGTGACCAAAAAAATCAAGTGCCCATAATGTGAATTTTAACCTTTTAAGGTGAAGACGGGTTAGACATAGGGTTAGGTCTATATGGTTAAGGTTTAGAGTAAGTCCCCAGGAAATGATTATAAGTCAATATAATGTTCTCTGAAATCATGGAGACCACACACACACACAAACCGACAGACTGTTCCATAGTTCAGGAGTAGCCACTGAAAAAGGCTCTGACACACCTTTGTTTAAAGTCTGGAGGTTGACATTTCCAAGAGTTGATGACCTCAGTGATCTGACTGGACCATGTTGGTGATTTGTTTTATGTCAAGACAGATGGAGGCAACAGCAACATTGTGTTAGTATAGCGATACGGCTGCAAACAGGTTTGGAGCATGACTGAAACCTCAATGAAGTACAAATTAAAAGGTTCATAAGTTCATTCAGGCAGGGGGTCACACCCTGGACAGATCGCCAGTCCATCACAGGGACACATAGGCAAAATAATCACAAAAATGGACAAAAGTAACGCACTGCAGCTCCAATTATTTTTTTACACAATGTAAAGGCTGATATAACACCTGCTAAATATAGGTTGTAACAATCGAAGCAATCATTCTAATGAAACTACACTGTGATATGAGAGCTATTGCTGCCGACCTTAAAATATCCCACTTCACAGATTCAAATACTGCACCTGACCTCTGACCCCCCCGTCTCTCTAGCTACCCTGCCACACTGACACTGACCTCACAGCTCAGACCGACACCCCGGCTGTGAGTGTGGGGCAGGTGAAGTTTGAAAGGTCAATGGGTGGGTGAACGTTGCCTTTTCACAGGTGTGGATTTGGAAGAGCTCAACACACACACAGTGTAACTTAAATGGGATAAACCACATAAAAATAAATATGTGTATTCATATAATGTTGATCGATAAGGCCAGGATTATGTTTTTGTCAGGGTTGGATTGTGTCATGATGATTGGGTGCAGATTTGATGGAGGTTGTAATTGTCATTCATTCATCTTCTTTTTCTCCTTGACCTAAAACTGAAAGATAGGTTTCTTGAGACAATAACCCATGAGTCATATTTCCAAAACGTCTCAAAAGAGAAAACAGCACAAATGTCAGCATTCAAATGAAAAACAAAAAACCTTGGAATGCAGATAACACTGATAAACAGACCTTCCAATACTTAAAATCCTTGAAATTTAATTGGCTTTTTCTGAGAAAAGTATTTTAAAATTTGTCTGAAATTCACCATACATCGATTTTGAACTTTTTTTTCCCAATACTCTCTTCTGTTCAACCTTTATCTTTTAGATATAACTAGTGTAGCTGTGTGTCGGCATGAATATGGTTATAGGATACATGCATTAACAATATATGGTTTTCTTTGTTTAAAGGTGAAGTAAGTAGTTTATAGTGCCATCTAGAGGAGAGGCTGAAATTTACAACAAAGAACTGCTGCTCTGCTCACCCCCTCCCTTCCCTGAGCGCTACGGTATCCTCAGCTGGTCAAATGTCGTCCTCGTCGTCTTTCTCCGTGTCAGCAGATGAGGTTCGTGAGGCGAGGGAGAGGGCGAGCTACCACGGCCGTAACAGACGAAGCGGAGGGAGTGGAGGCGGGACTTCCGCTACAAGTAAAGAGACGCTTGATTTGTTCTCTCGCGTTTGTCCTTACAGGCTCCGGTAGAAACATGGCGTCTCGCTGCTAACAGTGGCTATGCAACCACGGCCCGCGACCATGTTATTTTACATGACTTTTTGAAACACTACGAAAATGAAACAAAAACTATTATACAGTGACTAGACAATGCAGGAGCACATAATATGTATAAAAAAGTGGATTTTTGGTTATATAAACCCATAAATACTACACAGTGTCCCTTTAAGAGGGGGAGGCAGTAAATGACCTAAAGCCTGCTGCTAACTGTGGTTGGAGGCTTAAATACACAAGACAAAACTCTCAAGAAATATGATATAATGAAGAATCAATGCAGTCTTGCATCATGAAATGTCACATGATCATAACATGTATGTAGTTTATAACATCCCTAAAGATGAAATGAATGTGAATAATCACTCACAGATCATTGTTTTGGATCTTTCACAGCAAAGCTCTTTTTTCCCCTTCCGTTGCTCACGTCAATCCAAGCTGTTTCCCTTTAATCTGTGCTTTTCTGACTTTTTCTGAGTTATTAAGTATCAGGAGGAAAACTCATTTGTTGATGAAAACAAACAAATGACCTCTCGTCAGGTCACTGCCCAAAAAGCTGTATATGGTGAAACTGTCATTTGAATCTTCTGGCGTTTACCTAGACAAACATTTTCTCTCCTCTTCTGGAACGCTAATAAAATGCCATGGTTCAAGTGGTACAGGAAGAAGACGAGCAGGTCCTATCTGTGTGCAAACACACCTTTGACATCATATTATTACAATTAAATATGATAACTGTGTTTTGTTCCCGGTTTGCAACTGGGACTCTCACATGAGGAGAGGTGCGATGATTCACTGCAGGTCCAAGGTTCAAGTAAAGTCGGATCAAATATTTGCACTGGCAAACACAGCTGGGCGTCTCAGAAACTCATTTCTGCAGCGCAGGGACAATAAGAATAGAAATACACCCAAAAAATAAGCTTGGTCACTTGTGCAACATCTGGCCTTGATGAGTCTCTAAGCAACGAGTGTTAAAGGATTAAAGGAAACAGCACTTGCTTCATAATATCTGTTTGGGGATGAAAATGGAAACAGCGATGAGGGCGTTTGTTCAGTCACTGTGTTTTCTTCGATTTTCAGCTTCATGGAGACATTTTTTTTAGTTACAGAGCAGCGAGATAGGCTTTCTACTGCTGGAGCCCATTAACGTCAGGGTTTGATGTGTTGTGCTTTCAGATATTGTCTTCTGCATATACCCTGGTTGTTTCCTCGTCATTATCTGGAACCAGTCGGGCCATTTTCCTCTCACCTCTGGCATCAACAAAGCATTTTGTTTTCACCCATGCAGACATTTTTTTCTTTTTCAGACCATTATCTGTAAACCCTACAGCAAGGCTATTCAACTTAAGGCCCGGGGGCCAGATCCGGCCCTTCAAGCAATTTGGACCGGCCCGCGGCCAATTAACCCATGAATAATGAATGTATTATTAAAAGGCCAAAAAAAATGTAGCATTGCCTATTTCTGGCACTTTGCGACACTTTGTGATATTTGCGTCCCTTTTTGGCAAATACTAGTACAGCTGTAATTGTACGCAGTCTATGTATGTACCAGAATATTTTGCACTAGCAGCTAACTGTAGCAAATGTACCGGAATATTATTGGTACTGTTACTTATATTTCTGAAAAAATAGCCTATTTTGGCCATTGCACCTTAATGTTGTTTATATTGTTACCTCTAATTTTGTAAGAGTCAATTGTGACTGAATGTTGGTGCTACTGTAACTGTAACCGTTTTGCACTATATGCAAATTGTATTGTACCTGAATGTTGACCTTACCTTTTTTTGCACAAAACTAGCAGCCATGTCAATAAATAAGTGCTAAATAATGTATAACATTCTGTATCTATTTGTATCCGTTTACTGTACATGCAACACAAAATAGTAGTACAGGGGTTGACCGGCCCACTGGCTGGACAGCCTTCCGATTTGCTGGCCCTCCGGAAATTTTAGTTAGATTTAGAATAGCCCCGCCCTCGAGATGATTGTGCCTTAAAATCCCAGTCGCTCAGCAGTTTTGTTGTTGGAATCAAACTTTAGAATTATGTCCAGGCTGATTTAAGGTGTTGAGTGACTATTTTTTTCTTTTTGAAAAAGAGTAGGTGGGACAAATAGCGTCAGAAGGCGAAAGACGACAGGAAGTATATCGAGGAATACCAAAACAACAATGGTGATGAAACTGTCGCTCTCGTAGTCATGGTTGCTCTTGTGAGAGTTTGATGTGTTCAGTTGGTTTGACAAATCAGTCTGTGATATACTTCATCAGGTGCAGTCTTTAAATGTGTGATTCCCAGTCGTTCAGTCTTCATAAAAAAAAATCTGCTGAAACCTGTCAATTATTCCAAGTCATTTGCAAAATCAGTGACTGTAAAAGTTGTGTTGTGTGTCCCTCCCCAGCTTTAGGGGAAGGTTAAGGTTAGGAAGACTTTCCTCTCCAATCATGGAATATGCAAAACAAACAACAAATGTATGTATTATTTGTTATTATTTTAAATTAAATTAAATTAAATTAAATTAAATTAAATTAAATTAAATTAAATTAAATTAAATTAAATTAAATCTTTCTTCTGATGCTGTCTTTGAACTTCAGCAGGTCGTTCTGACCAAGCCTGAATGATTTGAGTTGCTGTGATGTCACTGTCTGATTAAATATCAGCCTAATAAATTGGCTAACATTCATGTTGAGTTAGTGGAAAATTGTGAACCCATAAACAGGGACATTGAATAAGAAGATTCTGATTCTTTTAAAGATTCTGGTCAAAATGGAGTCAAAAGACGTCAAGGCTCGTTAATGGTTTTTTATTCCAGGTTTGATAAGACGCCTCTTGACCACACTGTTTATTTCTGCTCGTGCTATTTTACACATTTGTCCTAATTTGTTCCTGCTGGCACATAGATGCAATCATCTGAAGGTTGCTGTGAAGTGTCCTTCATACTTTGTGCCTCTTCAACATGTGATCGGACTTTGTATCTTTGCATTGCAGCGGTGAATCTCTCTCAGGGGAGTTGCCTGGAAACGTCTCATACAGCAGCAGAGATAGGAATTTAAACCTCATATTTTCTTGGAGATAAAACTGTTGCTCACGCATGGTTTTACTTTGTAAACTGAATATGTGCATATATGTTTAAAAAAAAAACGAAAAAATGAAAGAAAAATGTATTAAATATTTTTGGAGCAGACAGGTGTTTGATGTAAATAATCCAAATAATGCGTTAAATTCTGTATAAAGTGGGTGATACAATCCATGAATTTCCAGCTTGTTTTTATACATATGATTTGATATGGTTCGAGAATTATTTCTGCAGGCTGGCTACTGTCATATCTGTTGTTGGCTCTGCCTCTGATGTCACTGATTGAGCAGTCGGACATCGAGTGCTCACATTCGGGCAGAGCAGTGGTACAGCCAGTGGATTTTTCATTTTTCCCCTTTTGCTCGTCCACGCAGCTATATACGCAGAAACCTTTTTTTATTTTTATTTTTTTTAATCACACCTCCATCATCTGAATCTCCTGTAAGAAGCTGCGCGCCGTTTCTGGTTGATTTGGATGAACTTTTTGCAGGCAAAGGGAGAAAAGGAAAACAGGTAAGGTGGTGCCTCATTTACTCAGTAATGCCTTTTGTGCGCGCCCTAATTCGCTGGAGCTGTAATCTGTGCGCATGTACTTAATTTAACTGAATTTTCTTCAGTGGCACTCGTCAGAAATCCAGCTGTTTACATCTGTTTAAGTGTAGTCGCACTTTCCAGCAGCAGCAGCAGCAGCATCATTCCGGTCCGTGCGCACAGGCTTCAGAACCATGGACAGCAGCGTGGTGCACATCTACAAGGAGGACAGGTGTCAGCAGGAGGAGTGCGTCCCAAACTTCACCTGGCAACCAGGCTTACCAGACATCTTCAACTACACACCCAACGGCACATGGGACGCCGACCCCGAGCCCATGTCGCCCCTCATCCCGATCATCGTCGCCGTGTACACCGTGGTGTTCGTGGTGGGCTTGGTGGGCAACTGTTTGGTGATGTATGTCATCATTAGGTGAGGTTTTTTTTTTTATTGTTAATAATAATAACAACAACAATAATAATAATAATAATAATAACATTTAGCTTTTGCACGTTAAATATGTACATATGATGATCACTGATGAGTGTGAGAGCCTGCGTGTGTAAGTGCAATGGGACATTTAGTGGTATTCAGCTTTCTTTCTTTCTTTGTTTCTTCCTTTCTTTTGGCAAATTACGTGACATTTTTTTTATGTTAGTCCAGTAGCTAACTGTGTTAGATTGGGATTATCTGTTTGTTTCCTGCATGTGTGCATTTTTTCCCTTTGCTGTTGTTTTCTTGGTGATCTGAATTACCCTGAGATCTAGCCTTGTTCCTTATTGCTACAAGGTTTGTAGTGATTGTCATTGATTGTTTATGTGGCTTCCTGTGTAAAAGCCTTTTAAGGTCTTGTCATGCAGGTATTAAATGTATGAGAGTGTATGAATCATTCTGAGAGAGAGAGAGAGAGAGAGAGAGAGAGAGAGAGAGAGAGAGAGAGAGAGAGAGAGAGAGAGAGAGAGAGAGAGAGAGAGATGAGCACCTTGACAAGTTAATGAGATAATTTTTTAAAACTCTTTTAAGGGATGAAAAGCTACTAGTGCAGTGCCCGTAGGAAGTATGTGTTCCTATAGTGGAAGATGAAGAAGATTTTTCAGTTATGGTAATGCATGATAAGGAACGTAGGGCTAACATAATACAAACACTGTGCAACCTCATTCGGCACAACGCAAATGTTTTCATTTTCGATTAGCATTAGCGTAGCTAGCTTTTGTGACTGTCAGCCACACCAGTTAGTCACAACAGCTAGCTATGCTAATGCTAATCGAAAATGAAAACATTTGCGTTGGCACAGTGCATTATGTTAGCCCTATGCTAATGCTAATCGTAGCCTCGCTAGCTTACCTTTGGAAACAGGTTCAAAAAAAAGGTTTGAAAATCAAGGATGCACACCATTGGGCCATGCTCAACCCATATCCAAAGTCTTAGGGCTGATCTGACTAAAGGTCAGCGTGATATGCCCGTCACAGACAGACAGACACACGGACGCAACCTGCTTTATAGATAGATAATGTGTCACTTTTGTGTGTAAATATCTAAAATAGACTAATGGTAAACACTTTGCTTACAATACACTAACCTATTCAACACTTTAAATCCATATACATTCGTTTTTATATTCAAATTAATGAACCTTATCATTATGGTCATCTGCTTTACCCATCTCTGCTCTTGGGAAAACCCTTAAAAACATACATACAAGGACATAATTCACTACTGTTAGTTAACCAGTAGTCTTTTAGTTCTTGTTTTTTTTTTCATTTCATTGTGAGCATGTGTCACTAATGGATGAGTGGATGACTACTTGTTGCCATTTGCTGCACGTTCTGCTGCCAAAGCTCTCCCCATTGCAAATGCACATGACACAACAAGACAAAAATTCCCACGATCCCACTCTGGTTTCCAAAGTCTAATAAGGTCTCTTGTTACCGTTTTCATTACAAGGCTCCTACAGGCAGAAATTGTATGCATTTATACTAGTCATACTAAAATTGATGATCTCCTCCCGCTACAGGTACACCAAAATGAAAACAGCCACCAACATCTACATCTTCAACCTGGCCGTGGCCGACGCTCTGGTCACTACCACCATGCCCTTCCAGAGCACCGACTACCTGCTCAGCTCCTGGCCGTTTGGCGAGGTGGCGTGCAAGGTCTTCATCTCCATCGATTATTACAACATGTTCACCAGCATCTTCACCTTGACCATGATGAGCGTGGACCGCTACGTGGCCGTGTGCCACCCGGTCAAGGCCCTGGACATCCGCACTCCTGTCAAAGCCAAGATCATCAATGTGATCATCTGGGTGCTGTCGTCGGCTGCCGGAATCCCTGCCATGATACTCGGCAGCACCAAAACAAATAATGGTACCCTGCTTGTACACATACATTCCAACCTGTCCTCCAATAGGGTCGTTTGAGTTAACGCACAAATACGAATCCAGTGGTAGGATATGACACCGGTATTTTTCGACTCAGTTAGGCACGAGTGTTAGTGAGGTTATGGTCAGGGTTAAAAAAGACTTGGTTCGAAAGGTACAGACAGTGACAATAACACATTCAAAGAAATGGACTTACCTTGGCTACGGTGTTCGATTAAATGAGTGTGTCACGTGATATTGACGCCCCATTGCAGCTCTATGATTATGACGCACCCAATGTACCAGATTGCTGTTATAAAAACGTAATTATGGGTCATAATGACCAATAGGGTCATTTGAGTTGCAGGACAGACTCATGCATTCACACTGTTACATCCCAGCATCGCTGTTTACCAGAGGTTCAAATCTCTCTCGTCTCTACTCATATTTACCCCATAACCCTGAGTCTAAATACATTCAATCAGCTGCAGAGGGACTCTACACACATGCTCAAACTACAAGCACCACTGCATTTAAACACCCTTGTCCTGAATTGCATCAATTAGTCACAGTAAGCGTCCTTCAAAATTCGTGAAGAGGATTTCCTGTAGGTTTGATCAGAGCCTACATTACACCTACTTGACGAGATGAAGCTATGACAGACACAATGGGTCTTTTTGGCTCTCTCTCAGCGACAGTCTCATAAATTGTCCAATGTCGCAATTAGCTCCTATTCAGTAAAGCACAGAGCAGTTTGCCCAGCCCTGTTAGACTATAGTGAAGCTGATGAGTCTGATTCTGCACTTTACATTTCTGTGGTGACCACTTTACTGCATCACAGGATGTAACGGTTAACCTTTTAGCCATGTTGGTGTTCGTCTGCCTGCCTACCTGCCTGTCTGTCAGCTTTTTTCTACACACAGGAAGTGACTCATTTATGACAGACATAAACAGGGAGATTGTGCTAATTAAGGGAGAGTTCAGAAATGTAAGTCTACTGCACAAAAATCTGGTCATCAATCAGTTTGATGGGATTGGCGCATTGGTCGCTTATGGCGTGTTTCCACTGGCTCGACTCGATCTGTTAGACACATTCGGTCAGGTTGGTTCATTGTGGCTGCATGCTTACCCTTGGATTTCCACTGGACGCGATACAGCAGCGGGATGTCTCAGCAGCGTCCCAAAATCGCTTCCATTCTAATCAATGAGAGCATTTCCACTGGGCGCGATGCGGCACGTCTCAGCAGCATCCCAGAAGCGGCTCGCTGCGCCATCGATAGGTAGCAGTTCTATATTTGTCGTTGCCGCTGCTAAACTGCGTAAATTTCAACAGAGCAGATCGCACCAGACAGGAAGTGCGACACAGACTCAAAGTGAAACATTTACGCCCCCCTTTCAAAATAAAACACAATATGCAGGTCATATAGCCTGTCACGTCTTCCGTCATCAACATTACGTCGTGACCGGTGCTACCAGGTCAACAGTCAATTAATCAGAGCGTCTCGGAGAGTCATAATGTACGACGAGAGACTGATTGTTGAAGTGGAGAAACATAAAAATGTAATAATAATTCCACATAGGAGAATGAAAGAAGCTGTGTTGTTGTTGTTTGCTTTATACACACAGTCTATCGCGGGATCTCGCGAACTCGTGTCCGTTCGAGATTATCCGTGAATACCGCTGGCTCCCAAGGCACTGCGCCGCTGCTGTAACGCGCCCAGTGGCGATTGCCGCTGGGCAGAGGTCGAAGCAGAACCGTGCAGCTGACGTGCCACGGCTGTAACGCGTCCAGTGGAAATCCGGGGTAATAACGGCTCTGATCAACCCTCCATCTGACCTTGCAATTTCAGAGTTATAATGACAATAAAGATCCTTGACAGAGCCATTTTTTGTTCACAAAGACTAAAGAGGACAAAAACACACAAAAGTTTTAGACATTCATGTTCCCCATGACCAAAATGTCCAAGTAAGTATGCCAACCCAGTTAATTAAAATGCTTTAATACAATGCTATGTATGATCAAAATGCATGAAATATCCTCCTTTATTAAATCAGACTCTTCACTGTAACTAACAGGGACTACAGAGTGTGCCCTGCAGTTCCCTGAGCCCTACATCTACTGGGACACACTGATGAAGATCTGCGTCTTCATCTTTGGCTTTGTGGCACCTGTCATCATCATCACTGTCTGCTACACGCTGATGGTCATGCGTCTGAAGAGTGTGCGCCTCCTGTCGGGTTCACGTGAGAAGGACCGCAACCTGAGGCGGATCACGCGCCTGGTGCTGGTGGTGGTGGCCGTCTTTGTGGTGTGCTGGACGCCCATACACATCTTCATCCTGGTCAAGGCACTGTCGGCCAACGTGCCCGAGACCACCGCCGTCATGGCTGCGTATTTCTTCTGCGTGGCGCTGGGCTACACCAACAGCAGCCTCAACCCCATCCTCTACGCCTTCCTGGATGAGAACTTCAAGAGGTGTTTCAGAGACTTTTGCTGCCCCGGTGCACGGGGACACAGGGACTGCCATGGGGTGAGCCGGGTGAGGAGCACACTGCGGGACCACACATGTCCTGCAGAAGGTCCTGGAGGCGCGAGGCAGGCTAGGCCCGTATGACTAGCCATGAAAATGTCCTCTACACGCTGTCAGGGCTGGGAGGACTCCAATGACCTGGGTTTGACACAAATCACAACTGCCATCTAACAGAGAGGGCTAGTTTTTATTTTTTCATTCAGAATTCAAAGGCAGTTTTAATTAAAGGTTCAGTGTGTAAGAATTAGTGACTTCTAATGGTGAGACTGCACTGTAACAAACAGAGGAATTCTCTACTCACCCTAAGTGTGTTAGGGAACTACAGTGACCTTTGCAAACCTGAAAGGATGTTGTTGTTCCTTGTTTGCACAAGTTTGAAATTAAATTGAAATACTTTGGCTAATTTGTACAATAGATTATTTCTTATATTTATATATATAAGAAATAATCTATTGTACATATATATATATATATATAGGATGGTGTCAGTTTTCTCTGTGAAGTTGATCAGGAAGTAAGAGTATACTGAAAAGCCACTAGGGGGCGACTCTGCCGGCTGCAAACAGAACAGTTTCAATTGAAGTCTATGGGAAAATGAGTTGAACTACCGCTTGATCTATTTATTGAACGTCGCTAAACATGGTTCTGCTCTCTTGTTTTGGTTTGTTTGTAAATAAAGTTCACACTTAGTGGAAAATACACATAATAAACACAGCACATATGAGTGGACGTCAGTGTGATTGACAGCAATTAACGTCCAATAGGAGCCTGTGTGAACGTGTGTGATTTTCAGTTTTAGCAAATTATCGGCATGTTGCTGGCCAAATCACAAATCTAGAGGCTTCAAAATGGAAGTAAATAAAGGCCAATAAAACCTTAGATTTTACACAGCCCTTTAAAGAGAAAATGAGTGAAGATATTATTTTATTATGATTTATTTATCATATTATATATCTTGCAAAGACCAAAACTACCATTATCACGTGTGAATTCAAAGACTGATATCATTTAGTCCTCCACTTAAAAAAGAAAACAACAGCGCAAAAGTGAGTGATACTGTTACCTTTAATCCTGCTATACAAAATGTGTATGAAAATAGAATGTAAAATAAAAAACATTCACTCTTACAATTTACATAAAGAAAAGAAAAGCAGTCAGTCTTTGAGAGAAAATAAAAGAAAAAGGAAACCATTTGGTGTAAGAGTGAGAGCGAAACTCGTGGTAAAAAAGTCAACGGGAAAGTATTTGGAGAATGAGTTGTTGATTTGGCCTTTGACATGAAATCATCGTTTAATCATACATTCATTCATTTGTGGCTTCTAAATAAACGTAGATGTGATTTGTTATAATGCTCATATCGATAAATTACAGTTATCTGAAGTGAAGAGTTCTCACACGCATAATTTTTTATTTCTATTCAAGGAACAACCTGTAACTGTGTTTTATGTAAATTGTAGTTAGGTGCACAATAAATGTATGTATCACACTTTATATGGTTAATTAAACTCACGTAGGATATTTCAATAAACTCTCAGGGATCGTCCTCTGTAATTCATCACAAGTGAGTGTTCTTTTCCGTCAGGTGGTTGACGAGGTTTTGAATCATCGGTGCCTGCAGATGTTTAAAGCTGGATTTTGCAGCTATTATACAATTTGACTCTGCCACCGCTCATGTTCTCTTCCATGATGCTACGTCACATCAACAACTGTCAGTTTGTCATATTTCTTTTAATTAATGTTCTGATTTTTGGGGCGGGGGATCATATAGCCCACATGTTGAATAATGTGGTATTGGGCAGTTCATTTAATGTAATCATAATGTATATTATTCATATCAGCTGCATTGATTCTTGAGTTGCTGGAAAAAAAAATCAGAATGAGTGAATTTACGCAACGAACATTTCTCAACCGTATTTACTTCGTTTCACATCAGTTGAGCTGGGAGCCGTTTGTTGTGCTCTACAATCTTGCTTTCCTGGATTATTGTTGCTTTTATATGGAGACATTTTGAGGCTTTGGACTATAAATCTGTACCTGCCTAAATCAAATAATGTAGTTATCCTTTAGCAGCAAGTGTGTTTTTGTGCCTTGTTTTGTGTGCCTTATATTTGGTCTAATAACTCGGCTTTGTCGCTTGCTCTGAAACCACATCCTGTTTGTGTAAATTAAGTACAAAAGTATGCGCTGTTGAAAGTTATTTTATATTCTTGGTGTCAAAAATGGACACCTGTCCTTTTCAATTATTCCTCTAGTTCTGTAAACTCATATTGGACCAGATTCCAGTTTTGCCTACATTGTTTTTAAATAATAACATCTGAGCATCATATATTTTGCTGCTGCTTTACAAACTCGCTGTATCTGCTGTATTATATGCTATTTGTAATGTTCTCTCTCCGTGTCAGAATGTGATTCATGAATGTGCAACTAAGTCACAATAAAGCAGGAAAAATGTGAATATTGTTGAGTTGAAGGACATAAAACAAGTTTCTCCTGTGTGATCTTGGGATTTAAATACACCTCCTTATTTTATTCTAATCTCACTTCTTTCTCAATTTTTTCTTTATGCAACTCAGGTATAAGGTTAGTGTTTCCATGGTGAGAGCACCAGTCGTGAGGGCTTTTGTGTCAGTAGCCTTGCAGTGCACAAGTGACAGCACATGGAGCCACAGTGTGAAGAGTGTAATGTTGTTGCTGTGTCAAGTTTTTTTTCTCAGTTCTGCTGCTGAGATGTGCATCTGGAACAATTAGATGACAAGGACACATGTTCCAGTAGTGGATCAGTTTCCTTCTGTCCTTCCTTTAGTTGTGAATCTCTGGAGGAAAAAAACTGGTAACGCTTTCTTTTACAGTCCCCTAATTACCTGGTATTTAGCTGGTAAATTCATGGTAACACCAAAGTGTTACTAGGTAATTACCAATGGTAATAAGAAAGTAAATACAGTGAAACTGTTGCCAAAATACTGGGCATTTACCTGGTAACTATATAGTTAATTATAGCGTGTTATTACTGCTGTTAATAAGAAGGTATGTACAGCTAAACTATGGCAAAACTATGGTAAATGTAAGTGTATTATTGGGTTATAAACTGGTAATAAGCAGGTACCTACAGTCCCCTAATTACTAGCTATTTACCCAAGGGGTAATCTAACAAACCTAACCCTAAAATGTGTGTAATTACATGGAAACAAGCTTGGCTTTCTTTTACAGTACAGTTTTACTTTACTTACCGAGTACATTACCGTGCATTACCCAGTATTTTGGCAACGGTTTCACTGTATTTACTGATCTTATTACCCTTGGTAATTACCTAGCAACACTTTAGTGTTACCATGAATTTACCAGCTAAATACCAGGTAATTAGGGGACTGTAAAAGAAAGCGTTACCAAAAAACTATATAATACTTGCAAATGTCCATTTGTGTCAAAACACTTCCACATCTTGCAAGGTTACCAAGGCTATACTCACATAATCTCTTTCTCACTCACACTCTCATGTAGCTCCATTCACAAACCCAGGATGATCTTATCCAACGATGACCTGTCTGCTCATGTTCTTCAGGTCAAGATTCATAGCAATTCTGCCTGGCTTTTTTCAGACCTACATTGCTCCCACAGGTTCTCACAGCTATCCTTTTAATATCAATGACTTTTTGGAACATTTGGACAGCCCGAACAAAGTGTTAGTCCTCCCAGTTAATGCCTAACCCTAACCTTAACATAACCAAAATCAAAATCTTAACCCTGAACTAGTTTCTCAGAGGGCCCATGGTTGGTGTAGTGGTTAGCACTCTTGCCTTTGCAGCAAGAAGACCTGTCTGAAGGATGAAGCACTATAGTGTATTAATAGCTAGGTGAGGACATTTGAGACTAATCAAGTTAATTCTTTTTTTCGATGTGCCACTGTGAGTCACGCACACATGGATGGACACATGGAACCCAGAAGACCTGGGTTCGAGCCCCGTTTGGAACAACTTCGGAACAAGGGCCTTTCTGCAAGGAGTTTGCATGTTCTCCGTGTGTGCGTGGGTTTTCTCCGGCTTCCTCCCACAGTCCAAAAACATGCAATATAGGGATTAGGTGAATTGGTCACTCTAAATTGACCGTAGGTGTGAGAGTGTGAGTGAATGGTTGTTTGTTCTGTCCAGGGTGTACCCTGCCTATCACCCTATGTCAGCTGAGATAGGCACAGCACCCCTGCGACCCTCCGGTGGAGGATAAAGCGGTAGATAATGGATGGATGGGTAGTTTCTCAGAAATTTGAGAGGTTCTGCCCCATACAACCAGGTTTTGGTCTCCACAAGGACTTCTGGTCCTGACAAGGTCAGGGTTTATGCCAAAAATGGTCCTAAAGAGGTAACAAATACACACAAGTGTGTGTGCTCTCCATCATCACCACATCCTACTAAAAGCATCTGACAATGATGCTTCACACTGATGGAACGTAATTGCAAAAACTACATTTTGTTCTCCTTCGAGATCTGCCATTATTATTTTTTTAGATTTTCTCTGATTTGGGGCCTCAATAATTTTACATTTAGTTTACAAATGTGTGTTTCATCAAGTTACCATGTCAAGTCATTTCTAACTGATACACAGTACACATCCATGTGTGCGTGACTCACAGTGGCAAATCGAAAAAAGAATTAACTTGATTAGTCTCAAATGTCCTCACCTAGCTATTAATACACTATAGTGCTTCCTCCAGTCGCCTTGGAGATGACTAGCTTTCATCTTGATGACATCTTCCCAGGAGAAGATGTCATCAGGTGGTATCCAACTTTCAACAGGCGTTTCAACCATGAACCACAACTCCCTGGATTTTGTGGGCCGGTAATGATGGCCAGTCACTGCCCAGTGCTCTGAGGAACTTGTCGTGTTACCATCTGTATCTTCCGTGGCTGAGCGCAGTCTTGCATACTGCCAGTATGTGCGCCATTGTTCCTTTCTCCCCACATAATTAAAAATAATCCCCAAACATTGCAGCTCATTCTTTCTAGTGGCCACTTGTAGTACTGCAATATAATATAATTGTCCAGCCCAAAAAAGCAGTTTCCCCAGACCACAATAGTAAAAGAGACGCCTGTAAAAGTTTTCACAGGACACCTCAGGACATGAATGTAGATATTTCTAATTCTGGGAGTTTCATTTTTGTAAAACCTTCCTAAAAGCCCACATAAATCTTATTTCCCACAAGTGATGTCATGGCTGTGTAGGACTCTAAACTCTTTGGGCCATATAACCCCGTAGTCAGAAGGTTTATTGGTGTATGCGTGAGGTTCTCCATCCATGGCTCACTCTCCTAGCATCACATGTTGAAGTGCTACTGGCTGTGTTATTGGGTGGGTGTTGATGGGTGGCACAACAAACCAGAACATAAAGAGATTATTAGCCCTGGGTCATATCACAGAACAGTGGCTGGCATTGTTGCCTCACAGCAAGAAGGTAACATGTTTGAATCCTGGTTTGACTGAGAGCCTTCCTGTGTGGACATTCTCTGCATGTGTGAATATACGGGCTCTGCCAATGTTATCAGTGAAGCCAGTAGGAATTCAGAATTCATTTTTTTTTCAACTTGAAGTGTGATATGCGATCTTGATTTTCGTTTTTCTTGTGCGGATCTCAGGAAATGCTAATTGACCAGTGCATGGATGTATAATATGAACTGGATAGAGCACTGCCCCTTCGCTTCCGTTCATTCCTATGAAGCTGCTCACCCAGCGCATATGCCAAAAAAGTGTTTTGACTTCCGCGTTTATTTCCGGGTTATGGGGCCCATAGAGCATGCGCAGTAGTGTCACTACCATATAAAGATCCATAAAAGCCTGTGTCCATGTCTCGAGGTGTCCTGTGGACACTTTTACAGGCATCTCTTTTACTATTGCGGTCAATGGGAAAATTGCTTTTTGGGCTTTTGGGCTTTTATGCGGTTTTCTGTTGCAGTACCCACAGTGACCACCATGTAAAAATTGTCTTCAAGGCAGAGGGGGCGGTGCTCTATCCAGTTCATATTATACATCAATGGACCAGTGTTGCAGCTATGACAAAGTGAGGGTCAAAGGTCGGCTGTAACTCTTGTAACATGCTGGGAAATACTGTTGTTCCAGTAAGAAAAACAAGAAATGTTAGTGTTATGAGTGGTGAGTGGTCTTGGAGAAGCAGTGACAAATAGTCACACTGATATTTGCTCCCACTTTCAGTGCTGCAGTAGTGTGTGGGCAATGGCTTTATTGTTATTGTTTTTTGTTGTATCAGAAATGATGGGGTTTTATGTCTATATAGTTAAGATTTGTCAGCAGTGTTTGAGACAGATGTGTCCTTTCTTCTCGGCAGCTGACTATAGGTGCACAAGATATTCTCAGTGGAGGCAATTTAAATCAGTCGGTCCTTGTGAGCACTGATGAAGCTGTCATCCATAATGACCAAGATTATTGAATTTCCTCTTGTCTCTGCCTTTGTCTGTCAATGTGTGTTGCATTAGTAAGCCACTGCATGTCGTCTGTCTAATAGGGCTCTAATTGGCTTCATTGTTCATCTGAGAAGCTGTCACATAAACATCCTACACATATCAGTAGAGAAGAGAAATGGATCAAATGTGCTATTCACAGGTTGTGTTTTTTGGCTATATAATATGATTTATTTTATTATTATTATTTTTATTTTTTTTAAATAAAGTTTAAAATCAGATTTATTATTAATATTTGAGATGGTTATTTATTCTTATTTATTTCGAGGATTGTATGTATTTTTCTCAACAAAAGAAGAGAGAGTGACAAACATTTAATTATGTCATTGTCCTTAAACAACAAAAAAAAAATCCTAATTAAAGAAATTAAATAGTCTATGGTTTATTTATAGCTGATGATAAGGAATCAAGCAGTCACAAAGAACAGTTCAGACACAAGTCTAGAATGTTATATATATTACTCTGGATGCTGCTGAAAAAGTTTTTTTTATGAAAAACCCCCAGAGTTGCTGTTTCTCGATAATAACTTCAGAGAGATGAGCTGCAGCTTACTTAATTGAAATAATTGACAAAACTAGCGGAAAAAAATTGCATTTTGACCAAGTTCCTTCAGTCGTATAATTCCAAAGGCACATCACAAACAAAAGTATCACCAATGACTTTATTGAAATATTCCATAATATTTGTCCAGATTGTTTTATTTTTGGTATAACCTGGCAACTGTGCTTTGAATTGTTTAAATTATAATCTTATGTTAAAGTCACTCAAATATAGTTTTACAGATATGCTTAAACCAGTTTCTTTGAACTGAATTCCAATTTTCACTGGGTGTATTGTCCATGTGATTCATCATTTTCATGTTCTTCTTTAAAATAAAATAAAATAAATCACGTAGCTAATGATTGTGTACTTTCTTTTTTTCTTATTTTAAATGAATGTCAATAGTAAATATTTTCCAGATGGAGTAAGTGGTTTCGTTTTCAATTGATCCATTATTTAAAGAGCTGAAGGTTAAAGATCTGCCAGCGCAAACCTTTTCTCTAATTAATGGCTCATAACCTGAGTTTGAGCCAGCAGTTTAGAAATAATGAGCTCATAAAAACAGTGTTGCAGTGCATCCTCTGATGAAAAGTGAATTTTTAGATGAATCATTGGCTTATTTCATCAAGAGCCCAGCTGCTGTTCTTTACACTGCAAACAGGCGTTGAATAAAATAAAATACTAAAAGGTGTTGCATTCAAATGGCTGTCTCTGGGATCAGATTTTCCGGACGTTTGCAAATGTATCTACCACTCAAATGGGGAAACTCTCCAGCCCTTGTTTCGTCATAGTCACATTAGAACATCGATGACTTAAAATGTCCTTAACTTAAACAAGAATAAAAACAGAAATCATAGCGTTTGGTCACCGTGATTGAGTGGATGGGTGCCCTCCCGTCCTCAAAAATCCACTCTTCTGTTGAAAGCTTTTGCGTCTATTATTGTCGGCTTTTAAAGCTCTCAATGGTTTGGCACTATTTAACCTCTCGTAACGCCTTCATCTTCACACCCCACCCCGAGCTTTGAGGTTTAATAACAGGTTGCTTTAAAATGTGACTAAAACCCAACTAAAAACTCGGGTGACCGAGCCTTTTCTGTAGCTTCCCCACAGATTAACTCATTGCAATTAAATCTGGCCCCATGAACATTTTAATCACTTTTAAAGACCCACCACTTCTTCTTGGCCTTCATTTCAGGATGACATTAGTCAACCCAGACTGCACTTCTATCTAGATTTACCATATTATTATTTTACTTTTACCTTTATGTTGTTTTGTTTTTATTTTCATGTTTTATACCTTGTTGTTATGACTTTTAGTCTAAATCACTTTGGTCAACCATGGTTGTTTTTAAATGTGCTCTACAAATAAAGTTGACTTTACTTAATATTGTTACAAATGTATATTTGCCATCTAAAAACGTATTTAAACAATCATCTGGTAGAGTATATAACAATGTAAAATGATGCTGCACAGCAAACCAGGAAATAGAGATTATAAACTGGACAAAATTGTTAGTGACTGGTGCTAAGGTGCTTAATTTATTGCACATACATTCAAAGATACCGAGTCAAAATCAATTGCACATTGCCTTTTGTTTTATTTTACAAAAATGTGTAAGGTTAAAATTAATTGCACATTATTCTTATTTTACAGCACATCCATCTAATTTAAAAAATACAGCCCTGTAAATGGCACAGGGTGTTGTTTTTGCCACTAAATTTGTAAAAGGTTAAAATAAATTGCACATTATTATCTTAATGTGCAATTTATTTTAACCTTTTAATATACACTAATTTTGTTGTGGAGAGTGAAAATCATTTGCCAATTGCCCTCATTTTATTGCACATAAAGTCATAGGTTTTGAAAGAATTATAGTTATTCCACATTAATATTTGTTTAAAAAGTCAGACAAGTGTCCAAAGTCCATAAAACGTCATCATATTTGCAATTATGACGTAACAAAGGCACGTGATAATGATGGATGGAGTCCACAGAGACAAAAGGAAAAAAAGTCCACAATTTTCACCACAACGACACTTCCTATTCTCGCCACACGGGGGCAGGACTCTAAACAATCATTGGCCACCACTGTTTACGCCGACCAATGAGAAGCGGTTGCGTCGGGACCGTTACTTCCGGGTGTGTTCAGAGAAGTGATCCGCTAAGCGTCTTGTGTCTTTCTAAAAATAATAAAACAGCAAAAAGCTGAGTGTAAATAAAACGTGTGTACAATGAACAGAATATTCGGACGCGGGAAACCTAAAGCGCCTCCTCCGAATCTTTCGGACTGCATTGGCAACGTGAGTACTGTCATGGTGGAAGTGTTTTGTTGTTTATGTCGGGTTTTATAGCAACTAAAGCGAGCTAGCAGCACGGTGTTAAACCGCAGAACAACAAACAGGACTGTGAATCGGTCACAGACAGAACGATGGAGCTGAAAACCCCTCAATAATGATTATATCACTGCCTTCAGACCCACAAAGGTGCAGTCGAGATCACCCGAGCTCTGCTGCCATGGTTGTTGTCAACTGGAAGGGAGCTTTAACAATACACATTTGCTGTGTCACTGCCCAGCTGTGCTTAATGGTTTTTAAACATTTAATTGTATTTCAACATGTTTGAATATTACATTTCCTCCTGATACTGTTGTTGGACTTGTTTGGTTATAGAGCTCCACGTCAAATTAAAGAAAACTGTTTGGCATCAAACTTTATTCATGTTATTGTCATCTTAATTTATAATAACACCGGAGACGAATAAGAGTAGTTACAGTTAAACTGGGCTGGCTCAGGTAAAACTGGTTAACAGCAGGTTCCTGATCTGCATCGCACAGAAACTAAGATATAGGCCGATTGTAAAGTTGCGCATGTTAAAATAAACAGCAACTTTTTGCCACATTTAGCAAAAAAAACATGTATAAAAAACATGTGAATCTTTTTAATGTTAGTTTTGACCAGATTTACAGCAATATTAGTGAATTTTGTGATATTTACTTATAAAAAATATAATGAAAATATAATTTCAATGTTTAATCTGAATAAAAAAACTAAATGTTAAATATTAAATCTAAATGTTAAATCTAAATGTTTCGTTTGAAACTAAATATTTAGCTATGATATGCAAATTCACACTGCCGGTAACCGGATGTACCAAAATAAAAGCTCGAGGAGGTCAGGCTGTGTTTATACAATCAAATAACGAATTAAAACCACCCTAGTGGGGGAAATAAACTTGAACATACACTATAGTGATAATAATAGGGAATTGGTCCTGGAAAGTCATTGATAAGGCCCTTTTAATTTGATGGACCCATACAGTATGGGAACCCCGATATAGATATACTCAGCAGTAGTATATTCAAATTCTTCCAGTAATCCTCTAAATGTTACACACTGGAACATTGGAACATTTATTGAATGGCACTCATGTTCTCTTCAAACTTATTTTGTGTCTGCACTGCACTTATATATATATAAAAAAACAATGATAAAAAATGTGAATGAATGTGTGAAAACTAAACAAACAAAATGAGTACACTTAAAAATGATTCTTAAAAATGACAATGATCTTCCCTTCAAAAAATAGCAGGACAAGCAAGTTACTGCATAACTACTCTGTTCTGTAACCCTACTCAGTGTTTGTAGTTGTTCAGTTTGTCGTGGTTAGGTGACCATTGTCTATATTGTGTGTATATATATATGTTAAAGCGTGAATTAAAATAAGAAAATTGACTCAATAATAATAATGCATTATATTTTTGGAGGCGCCTTTGCACATGTGTCAAGCTCAAGACCCGGGGGCCAGATGTCAGCCGTGCTTCAAAGTCTTTTTCTGAGGGTGTGTTTTTGAATCAGTGCATGCTGATGGTGTGTAAGCAGGTCTGACCTGACCAGTTTGTCAAGAAACACCATTGCGGACCGAGTTACATCTATAATGCATCATATTTGTAACTTGAATAAGTTATAAATGCAGAAAGTTATTTAGCAATATGTTACAGAGTAGTTACCTTTATTTTACATTATATTTGGTTACATTTAGTTACATTTATTCTGTATGACAGTTACATCTGGCCCTTTGAGGGTAACCATTATGCTGATGTGGCCCTCAGTGAAAATGAGTTTGACACCCCTGTTATAGTGGTTTAGAGTCCAGAGCCCCCAGTTATCTGACAGACTAACACATGAAGGTGAAAACAGTACACACTCCCTCTGTTGTGAAGCTGCAAATCATTGCACCACTTATTGATCTGCTTTTCTCCTCTCCTCTCCTCTCCTCTCCTCTCCTCTCCTCTCTCAGGTGGACGCCAGGTCAGAGTCCATAGAGAAGAAGATTGGCAGACTAGATGCTGAACTAATGAAGTACAAGGATCAGATGAAAAAAATGAGAGACGGGCCCTCGAAGGTGGGTCACCCTCTGTCCATCCAAGGAATTATAACAGTCACATTATGATTTGTTGTTTGTCTTAGTGAAGCAATGTATGCATTTTTTTTTTTTCAAATGCAGAACATGGTGAAGCAGAAGGCGATGAGAGTACTGAAGCAGAAGAGAATGTGAGTCCTGTTTCAGTCACCAAACATAAAACATTGTGATTAGGGCTGCAGCTAATGACTATGTTCATCATTGATGTAAAAAATCTTTTGATTATTTTCTTGACTGATTGAGCGGTTGTTTGGTCCCTAAATATCTAAAAATGTTCCCAAACTATTTAAGAAGCTGAACATTCAGATTGTTTTAACTATTAAAAAACATTGATTATAGTTGTAATAGTTGATTATTAATTTAGTTTTGGTGTATCTCGCCATATATCGCCCTGTCAGCTGAGCTTGGCACAGAACACTCCACAACCCTCCTGTGGAGGATAAAGCGGTAGAAAATTGATGGATGAATGGAGAACAGATTTGAATCATTTGAGAAAGTGGAACCAGTGATAGTTTTGAAAATGATCAGATAGCTGACATAAGATCTTGTGACTCGTCATTCCAGTGCCAATCAAATATTACTTAGACTCACAAATCCATTGTTGCTTAGGCTTGTGATAAATTGAGATTGAAAAACAAACTGTGACATCATTTTTTTGCACAGGTATGAAGGTCAAAGGGAGCAGCTGGCTCAGCAGTCTTTCAACATGGAGCAGGCAAACTATACAATCCAGACTCTGAAGGACACCAAAACAACAGTAAGAGCCACATGTTGTGATAAAGACACACTCTGTTGTATGCACTGTTTTTTTTCATGTGTTATAATTATACATCTTTTTTTATGAATCAGAGTTGAGATTAAGACTTTGGTTTGTTTTTTTAAGGCTGTTTGTGGGTTTTTTTCTTGATACTGTACATGGTCTGGTGTTGCAGTGATTATAGATTTCAGTGGTAGGATTATTGGCTTCAGCCAAAAAGGTATATGTTTTTGCCAGTGTTTGTTTGTCTGTCTGTATGTTAGTACGCAACATAACTCGAAAAGTCACAAATGGATTTGGATGAAATTTTCAGGAAATGTCCGCAATGGGACCAGGAACAAGTGATTAAATTTGGGTGTGATCCATAAACGCTGTCACTGGTTACAGCACTCGCTGTCTGACCCAGGCACGCCGGCCGGGTGTATTTTGTAGGCACTGAGCTGCCTTGATGGAGGTCTGCGCTCTCTGAGTTCTTTTCTAGTTGCTATAATTTGCTGGGGCTGGTGTGGGGAAAAAGTAGTAAAAATAGTTTAATAAAACCATTTAATGTGATTCATATTAAATGGTTGTATGAAACTATTCTATTAGATTGATGTCATACTGAATTCTAGCTGAGAAGTAACTTAATTGTAAACCTTTGGTCAGTTAAAAGACACATAGCAGTGATAGTGAAGCACCTGTATACTGAAGATCATCGTCTTTTTACAGTGGTTTTCACGTAAATAAACGTCATTTATGTCTATTTCCAGGTGGAGGCCATGAAGATTGGTGCCAAGGAAATGAAAAAGGCTTACAAGGACGTTAAAATTGATCAGATTGATGTACGTTTTTGTTATATGAATATCACTACATTTCTCAATGTCTCATTTAATACAATGTTTGCAATATTTCTGCTTGGTTGTGATGGTTTTAGACTGGAAGGAACATTTTTTTTCTATTAGTCTATTTATTGCTAAAACCTTTAAAGTGGGAAGTGCATGTTCTGTCCATATAATGTAAAAATCCATTCTAGATATAAGGAAATTCCATGTTTTATGTCATTTAAAATATCTGTAAGTGCTTATGGGAGAGCATATTCGCAGGTTCCTTTGTCCTGATCAAGTCTAATGTGTTACTGTTACTAAAAGTGATCACGTATGTGAACTTCCAGGATTTACAGGACCAGCTGGAGGACATGATGGAAGAAGCCAATGAGGTACAAGAGGCACTGAGCCGTAACTACGGCACTCCAGAGATAGACGACGAGGAGCTCGAAGCAGGTATGCATGTCTTGTCTTGATTTAGAGACATTACGACATTTAAAAGCAGCGGGATTGTGTGTGTGAACGTCAGTGTAACTGTGCTTTCAGAGCTGGATGCACTGGGTGATGAGCTGCTGATGGATGACGACAGCACGTACCTGGATGAGGCCTCGTCTGCCCCGGCTATCCCTGAAGGAATCCCCAGTGACAGCAAGACGAACAAGGTAATGGAGCACAGGGAACGCTGGGGCACACTTTAGAATTAAGGATGCACAGATTATAAACCACATGATTACACCACAACACACGTCTAAGGTGTTATTCGGGGCTGTCAGTGTTGATGCGGCACTGTAACTAACACACCAAAAATGGAGAAGATGTGGAGCAGGTGGTATAACATAAAATATTGGATATGGATAATAAATCCTGAATGAATTGTTTCTGAACCGGAGTTGCATTTCTAAGCTCTAGTACATTTGTACCATTAATGTATAAATGTACTGCTTTTTAATTCATGCTTCTGTTTTGCTATCAACTGTGATGCTGCAATAAGGTTAATTTTCCTATTGTGGGTCTTAAAAAAGGGGATCATTTGATTCTAGTTTAATTGTGATTGTGCTTGCATAGCATTGTGTGTGCTAAGTCTTTAAATATTTTACTAAATCTCTGTGCTAAATCAACACCAGTCAAAAGAATAACAAAATAATCTGCTTGTGTTTGTAATTAATGACATTTTTCTTCTATTGTTTTCAGGACGGTGTTCTGGTGGACGAGTTTGGCCTCCCACAGATTCCTGCTTCGTAAAGCAAAGACTGGATTAAAACAACTGCACTTCAGCTAAAAACACTTTTATATGTAGAGTAACATTCATACATGCAAAGAAAACTATTTGACCTGAGAACACAACGACTTTTGATGCTGTCCCAGAGTTTGGTTGTGTGTTGTTACTGCTACTGTGCTAGCATGTGGCCTTTTTAAAACCATTATTCTTTTCTTATTATTTTCTTTCTCCGCTTCAGCCTCATGTCTAACTCTTGTCACTCTTACTCCCTCCTCATTATTATTAGTATTTATTTATTTTTGCTTTGTTTCTGGTTGTGTGTGTTGTGTAGACATTAACATTGTGTGTTGAGTTCTCAAACATGGAGCGGATTCCTACTCATTCTGTTTAAAATGACTTCAGGTTATTTAAACGTTTCAAAAATAAATTACATGTTTTACTGTAACCTTGAGTTATTTATTAATTGGTCATTAAGAAATGATTATATTTACACACAGACCTTGACGTTTCTGCTGCTGGCCAAGAAAATGAGAAGTGAACTCATATCAACATCTTGTCGATATTTATTATTTGTGAAGGTCAGACTTCGGGCTGAAGGAACCTGGGGCTACACAGAGTTGTAAGCTGCTATTGAACCTCCCACACACTTACATTTCCATAATAAGCGCCCACTCGTCCAGAGAGCAAGTGCATATTCCTGTTTTATCGTATGACCCTGCAATTTTAACTGTCAGCACAATATTATCATCATTAAGGGGAACAAGAGTGAGAGGACTTACTGTATATATCTCTATTTATTAAAAAACTACAGGCAAGAACAGCTTAGTTTAAAAGAGACTGGGAAACGTGTTTTCTCTATAAACGTAACCAAATCCAGCAGCATCTCTAAAGCTAAAATAATTCCAACAAAAAACAGTAAAAATAAAGCATCCAGGACCAAGTCTGGAGTGTTTTTTTACCCCTTCTGCCCAAAGACAACCTCACAATGATGCCAACGTTACCTGACCGTTACCATCAGGTTATTTTCATCCTCCAGCTCTGTGTTAAAAGGACATAAACATAACAAAGACAACGTAGTGCTTTGTAAGTGTGACATCGAGTGCTTGGAGTGGGACTGTACTGTGGACTGGGCAGCACCGGCACATGTTTTGAATATCTTGACTAACGACACTTGAGTAAAGTGGGAACTTGAGTAAAAACTGGATTGTTAAGCAGCTTTGAGTGGTTATCAAGACTTGACAAGTGCTATATACATACAGACCATTTACCATAATAACAGGACACCAAACAAAGTTATAGTACTGCATCTGATGCACGAAATGTGCAATTAACTGCGTGGGTTGGGCAATCGTGAAGTTATCATTTCAAAATACCAACTCTGGTCTGACTCAAACCCATAACTTGGATCAAATATTTAACGCAATTCAATGGCCATTGTGTCACAGAGCCACACATACCGTATATAAATGCTGGTTCGATCACTTTCATTAATGTATATTTGAACCGTAAACTAAAAACCAGAGAAAGCACTTAGAGAGTGCAAACCTCTGCCAAGACCCCTTAGTTACCTACAATGCCGATGCATTCAATTGTAAGAATTTCTTCCTTGATATAAAACCTACACAAACTCAGTCCCCAGAAAATGTCACCATAAATCCATCCTTTACTTTTTGAGCGATGCTGCTCAGTCACGCAAGGCCAAAAACAGAACTTCATTAGAGGTAAGAAGACACTTGGCTTTATTTTAACACTTCAATGTGAAATGTTTCATGAAAGAACCTCACCGATCTGTCTAACAACAAGCTCACCTTTTAAACTTTAGTGATTGCTGCCTGAGCCTCTCAGCCGTGAGTGAGACACGTTTAGCAACTGAAGACAAGGTACCAGGTAGAACCGGTACTTTAAAATTGACTCTGGTGGGACTCGAACCCACAACCTTTGAATAGCTTCTCTTACTTCTAAAAGTCCAATGCGCTGTCCATTACGCTACAGGGTTATTATTATTTTCATTGGCTTCACCTCCAATCACGTCTGCTGCCTTTGATTCATACACAATTTATCAATTTTCAGTTTATTTCCTGCCTTTAATAATTAGCCTTTCCCAGATGTTAATACGCAGATTTTTTTTCGGAAATTATTAAAAGGAGACGTAGAACTGACTAGTTCTGGGCGTGGAAAGGAGCATCCGTTTTTTCTTTAATTATAATTTCGCTTTATTTTGAAACCCGGATGTGGGTTAGCGTGCTCTCTACCCAGGCCGTTTTATCGCACGGAAATACTGGAATACGGTTAGCTTGACTTCACCTCAGTTTCCCCGGAAGTAGTTAGTGTTCAGCAACAGTTAGCCGTGCCGTTGCCCTATGTTGATGTGATTTCAGGACTCTTAAAAAGAAAATGTCGCAGCAAACAATCACGGTGATAGTTGCATGTGGTAAGTATGTGTTATTCGACGTTAAACGACAAATATTAGATGATATGTAGACATAATTATGAAGGTTCATTGACAAACGTGGCTCGAGTAGCTTCGAAATTGTTAGCTCACGTCCAGTAGGTCAACGAAGAAATGACTCTTTGTTTTTGCTCGCCTACGATAAATATTCAATATAGGATATAGTCTGGTTAAATACTTAATGTGTAAAATAAAATGTCAGTATATTCACACACCCTGCCTCTGTGGTGCAGGCAATATTTACTGACATTTTAAACGTGTGCATAGCAGTGTTTCCCAAGCCTTTTAAATGGTGATCCACTTTTTGAGATCTATACAAACAATGACTGGATTATACACATTATGCGTGTCTGGATAATCCAATCATTTTTAAGAGGTACATGTTTGGTGAAAGACTGCACCATTTTATGTATGTGTTATTTCATCTTATTAATTCGTTCTTTTAGTTAATGAAGATAATAAATTGAGGCTTCTCTAGTAGTAAGTAAAAGGCTAAAGATAGAATCAGCAAATGCATTTAGTAACCCAAAAATAATCTCATGCGACCCATCTATGGATCCTGTCCCAGTCTTTACTGTGAATGACTGTTTGCAGGTGGTTACTTAAATTAAGATGATCCATCTGAATGATAAATAATCTTGAATTGAATTCACAATCCTACTTCAGGATCGGTTAAGCACAGTGTCACATTAACGGGTCATGATGATGGGAACGGTCCGACTGTCAGAGACCTGTCAGACGCTCTCTGTCAATCCACTGGAGTTCCATCAGGATCACAGAAAATCATTTTCAAAGGTACATCTGGAGTCTCTTCTTTTACAGCCGAGTGAGCTTGAATGTCATATTACTTATACCTCGTCTTAATTTTGACAGGAAAGTCACTGAAGGACATGGAGGAGAGTTTATCCAGCTGTGGGGTAAAAGACGGCTGCAAGCTCATGATGATTGGAAAGCGGGTGAGAAATGTACATTTTCTTTTCTTATATTTCTGTTGGGTGATCGTACATATGGTCAAATAACTCGCATCAATCTCCAAACAGAACAGTCCTGAGGAGGAAGCTGAACTAAAGAAGCTGAAAGACATTGAAAAATCCATTGAAGTGACAGCTAAAAAACTGGAAAAAGTAGATGGGGAGTTGACAGGACTTAAAAATGTAAGAATTACATTACGTTATTAAGTTGCATATTATGTCTTTGCTGCTTCATTCTGTTCTGAAATGTAGCAGTTTAATATCTAATTTTATACATTTGAATTATTAATTTCATATGGATGTATCCAGAAGCTTACATTATCCCCCATCAGTTCCTGTGTTTGTTTGATTTTCAGGGTTTCCTGGCTAAAGACCTTCAGGCAGAAGCACTGGGCAAACTGGACCACAGAGTGAAAATAGCAGCTGAGCAGTTCATGAAGATTCTGGAAGAGATAGATGCTATAGTAAGCTGCTGTTATTTCGGTATGTTTTATTTGTGTCACGTATATAACAATCCAGAAACTTCTCTTCTTACAGAGTATTCCAGAAAACTACAACGATTGCAAAATTAAGAAAAGGGGACTTGTGAAAACAGTGCAGGTAAATCTTTTTTTCTTTCAGTATTGTCTTTTTCTTGTAATTAAAAACCACTTACGATCGTTCATTTGTGTCATCATTAGGGTTTTCTGGCTCAGTGCGACAAGACTGAGGCTTGCATATCAGATCACCTATCAAAGATCCAGTCGAAAAACCTTGCCCTGGCGGACTAAAGTTTTGAATCCTTGCTTATTATTGCTCTGTGAGCAACTGGAACATGAACAGAAAGCTCCTAGTGAGGAGCAGAAACATGTGTATTTATTGTTGGAGTGATGTGTATTAGAAATCCCTCATTCACAGGTAATCCTGTGAAACGACAAATGCAGGTTAACACTGATGCTCAGTACAACACAAGTATAAACACTTGGATAAATTGAGGTGCTTTTTGATGTATTTTTAAACAGACATATGTTTAAATTTAAATATGTGGAAAAATGTATACCGATGATCCCCTCAAAGCATCCAGAAGCAGTGATCGATTGAAATAACACTGCCAAATATCTGTAATTGTCCATGAAGGTATCAGAAAACTGATCACACAGTGTCTCAGAAACTTGACAACACAGAAATCCCGGTTTTCCTGATTGTGATGTGCCATCTTTGTTGTTTCTACATACGGAGGTATTGTCAAAATATGGCCAAAAGTATGTGGACAAAAAAAGCTTTATTTTGTATATCCAAAATAAACTTAAATTTGAAAACTGAGATTTGTGGAAAAATGACAATTAATTAAGAAAAAACCAAAGAGACTGTTCACATACTTGTGGTCATATATTTCTACTTTTCCATCTACATTGTGTTAACATTCAGCACCACCATTGTATTTTTTTGTGTGTAATCCCATTTAAATGTATCTTAATTATCAACTATCTCAAAGAGAAAAACATCTTTGCTTTAAGAATAAACTTTTTTGGAATATGAAAAGAGCCATGGTTTTTCATCTCAGAGCAATATTTAATATAAAGAATACAGAGAATTCAGTGAAACCAAACTATAGTTTATTTCCAGCTTTATGGGGTCTTCATATGCACCTTATACGGAGCCATAGCCGTGTGCGCAAATGTACAAATAAGCTTAAGTGTAAGGAGGCGTAGGGTTCAGAGGTGTGGTCCAAAAAGCAGCTTAAATATATGACCTTAGGTTACACCACAGTGAAACTTAACCATGACACAAGTGTGACCTCTCACTAATCCTCTTTTGCACCATGCTTTAAGATTCGTGTGAATGCTACATAGTTGAAGTTGCCTTTCTTGTCAATGGGGGCCTCACGGAAGAGCTCGTCAACTTCTTCATCTGTGAAGCGGTCACCCATCGTAGTGAGCAGCTCGCGCAGGTACTCCTCCTGGATGATACCTGTCAGGAAGACAGGACATGAGAAAGAGTTGCCATTTTTTTGCTGTTTAAATTCAAAATACCTACTGCACATAAAGCCCAAATCTGTCCTGACATCATTTGGTGAAAAAGTGCATTGACAAACTGCATTACACAGCTTGAAATATTCAGAAAGCTGCACCCTTAACTCACCTGTGGCTTCCTCATCAAAGCAGGCAAACGCATTACGGATCACATCCTCCGGGTCCGTGCCAGTTAGCTTCTCTCCAAACATGGTCAGAAACATAGTGAAGTTGATTGGACCTAGTGCTTCATTCATCATGTCCTCCAGGTATCCATCAGTGGGGTTCTTACCTGAGAAAAGAATGAGGGTATGAGAGTATTTAGGGTCGAAAATTCTGACTCTAAACCACTGTGAATGCTTACAGCATATCGACTACATGCAAACAGATGCTAGCAGAAATGTTTCTGGCTTCCTTTAAATAAAGTTTCAGTTGTGGTGGTTTCAACAACATTTAAGAAACCATTTTGGCTGCTCCTATAGTTTTTTGTCACTTCAAACAAAGGCTGCATTTACACTGCAGATCTTTCAAAAGTGACCCATCTATCAGAAATCTGCATTTACACCGTTTGACACTACAGACTTAAAAATGGTTAGAAGACTGAAACTGAAGAGAAAGTGGCGTCATTTTTAAATTAGATCCTCACCCCCAAAGGCCTGAAACCTCAGCACAAGTCCACTTGCTTCAGCCCCTCATGCTCCATTCTCCATCCTGAATTATATGGCAGACGCAAATACACATATCTTATTTATTTCGACATACGAATAAGGCCTTAAATCTGACATTTTTTCCCTGCCTACACCTTCACAGGTCATAGCTGATTTGTTCCACATGGGAGGAAAAATAAAAATCTGAATCTGGTCACTTGCACCATGCAGTGTAAAGCAGCCAAAAAATGTCTCCATTTCTCTTCTCTCTCAGATGAATTCATTCATTAGCATACTAGCAGGGGCAAAATCCAGAATATTTACCAATAAATTGATTTTACAGTTTAAAGACGACGCAAAAGTCATAATAGAGCCTCTTGAAGTCAGTTACAATTACAGTTAACTTCAACACTAATCCACTGAGCTTTTAGGTCTTAATTTCAGGGCATTTATTTACTAGTGTATTGCCAGTGCTTTATTTGGTAAAGAACATTTTAAAATTATAATCCTAATATAGTTTACGGTCGTCTACCTAACGAGGCCAGCATGTCATGAAGATCTTCTTTGTCGATAAAGCCATCCCTGTTTTGGTCGATCATGTTGAAAGCCTCCTTGAACTCCTGTATCTGGGACTGATCAAACATAGCAAACACGTTGGAAGTGGCGCGCTGAGGACGCTTCTTCGTGTTCTTCCCCTTGGTCCTTTTGCTCGACATGATGGTCGGTGGCAGGTTCCCCCTTCCTGGAGAACACAGATGAAATAAAACAGAAAAGGCTATGAATTACACACAAAATAGTGGTATCAAGCCCTTCCTCTGTGTTTTGGGAGAAAGCAAAAGTCAGCAGACTTCTGTGTGAACATACTATGTTGAATTGTCACTTTTAACCTTAATTAATAGGTTAATTCAACTTGTTCAAAACGCTGCTGCCCGTCTTTTAACCAACACTAATAGAAGAGAGCACATCACCCCTGTTCTTCACTCTCTCCATTGGCTTCCAGTCTCTTTTAGAATCGATTTTAAACTTTTAATGTTTGCTTTTAAAGCTCTTCATGATCTTGCCCCATCTTATTTATCTGAGCTTTTAACTGTTCGTGATCCGGATAGAGCTCTGAGGTCAAACAACCAAATGTTGCTGGAACTGCCCAGGTCTAAGTATAAACACTGGGGTGATCGAGCCTTTGCTGTTGCTGCTCCCAGCCTCTGGAATAAACTCCCTGTTGAGATGCGTCTTATCTCTGACCTGGGCCTCTTCAAATCAAGGCTAAAAACCTATTTATTTAGGATGGCTTTTAATACCGAGTAGTATGGTGACACTTTTTTTTATCTTTTATCTTCTTATATTTTTTATCTTTTATCTGATTCTATCTTATTTTATTTTTGCACTATTTTATTGTTTTTACTGTTTTTAATTACTTTTATTTGTTTCCTCTTTATTTATTTAATTTTTGTAAAGCACTTTGGATCACTGAAAGGATTGTTGTAAAGGGCTGTCTACATGAAGTACTTTTACATTTACATTTAATTAATAATGAAGGAAACCGGGCATTAAACATCTTATTCAAACAATAAAATAGCTGTTAAAATCTTATGTGGTGTTTATTTAATATATTTGTATGGGAGCTCCCACTGAATCTATTTATGGCCTCTTCAATGACTTTGTATGTTGTATTTGTTAATTACAAATGTAAAACATATTTCCACCACATAATATTTAACCATGATAAACAATAATGCATTCAAATGACAAACAAACAGATACTGGTGTGTGAAACGGTTGTTTATATTTGTGCTAAATCATGCATTATATCTGCTCCACTGCTTAAATAACGTTAACAACTTAGCTAGGACCTACTGTTGACCTACATAGCACAGTGACCAGGCTAACTTTATACAGCAACACGACATCAATGTTACAGGGAATATATCTATACTTTGTGTCCTCGACTCATTCGGCATAAACATGTTCTAGAGAAAATGCAAAAGTAAACAAGTAAACAAACCTCAGAGAAATACAGGCGTTTTCAGCCAAAAGGTGTCGAGCACAATAGACGGAGCATCCGCAGGTTGATGATGGAGAACCATCAAATGTTTTATTTCCTGTTCCACAACAAATTGACCAATCAGAGCCGAGCTGGACGGTACCATCCACCTGGAACATTCCATTTAACCTAAATAGTATTTATTTGTATATTGTCATATTTGTAACCTTTTCAGTGTTTGCTTACAATTGATTTTCATAAATTTTTACAATAATTGTCATTATTATTTGACAACTCTCGTCAACGCTCAAAATGGTATGTTCATATGCATTTTTGAATCGGACCTATCTGCTTACTTTGTATATCTATGTTTGTATTTGGAATTATTTTACTTCCTTGGTCCATTTTATACAGGTATACCATTACCATTATTTATTTATTGTATTCTTCTGCACAATCATTAGTATTTTAGTGAATAATTGGTTGATTGGTTGATTTATTTATTGATAGGGTGAATTAGTTCAATAGTGGCGTGCATGAGGCCACTGTCACAAAATAATTGACTCAGAGGTTAAAGAGGGCAAACAAGGAAAGAAACCAGGCAGAGATAAAGTGTGTGTTATCTATCTATCTATCTATCTATCTATCTATCTATCTATCTATCTATCTATCTATCTATCTATCTATCTATCTATCTATCTATCTATCTATCTATCTATCTATCTATCTATCTATGCTCTGTCCAAACCATAAGACTGCAGTTAATTTGTCTCATCGCTAGGTGGCAGCAATCACCTGACAAATGTGCATGCCCTGCCCTAATCAGAAGCAGGGGTGTGGGGGTTATTGTGTGACGTTTTCGTGTGAACAAAATAGTCAAATGAAGCCCATTTTCTATGTATTTGCTCACGTTGGCAGACACATTTTGTTCAACAAGTTAGCTAAGAAACTGAACTTAGAAGTGACTTTGAAGTGTTTTGAGTTTTTTCGTTTTTATACACGTACTAGTCTCGCCATGAGTTGAGTTGAGTGAGTGAGTGAGTGAGTGTGAATATACACCAGTTTGACCTTTTCGTTTTTTTTTGTTTCGTTTAAACTGATACACTGTGGCTGTAATGGCATTATTTAAACAGTGGCACTTTGTTCGAAGCTGTATCCACCTCAGTCAGCCACCCTGCAGCTCCTTCCATTTAGCTCCAGTATTTTAGCATGGCGCTCCTAATGTACAGTAGAGGTGTCCATGTCCCCTCCTCACTGCTGTAATCAGTGGAGGGACAGGACAGGCCTAGCAGAGGCTCCTTAGCCCAGCCTGAGGTCCTTCTCGTGGTCTCATGGTCTAAATTTAAATCTGTTCCAGCCTTAAAAGGTACTGAGGTTGTCTTGTACATTCTGCCGAGTGGCAGCATTATTTTTGTTCAGTGGACTGCTGCTCTGTCCACTGCCCCCTCACCCTGTTGCTTTGCCTGTGTTCCAACCTGCTTTAGCCACTTTTTGGAATATCACACATTTTCCCGTATTTACAACCGCTGTGGATAAGTGAATTCTTACTTGTGGTGAGTGAAACATTTATTCATTTATTTATCTGTATATATTTATAAGTCGGTTTCCAGCTTTAGCAGTTGTTGTGTTACAGTGAGTCATTTGCTTATATTTCAAAACCATGAATCAGTAAGGCCTAAGGCCTGGCTTCAACCTACTTATTTATAATTATTATATTATTATTAAACTGCTGTTATTCAATGTTTACTGTTTGTATTGCCCTTTGTACTAACAGGTTCATTTTAAGATAATGTGTTCACAAAGATTAGACTGCATGAGTCATTGCCGTGAAATTAGTCACTGTAGTTCTTAGCTAATCTCAATCAACATTAAAGCTTTTAACTTAAACTAAACCCATTGTGTCTCCTGTTCCGTCATAGCTTACAGGCCAGTTTACCTTTCATAGCTCTTTGTAAAGAGACATAATGCTGCCTGCAGTATGTGTTGCTCAAGGACATAGTTTTCAATCTACTGTCGTAAAACAGCAGATTGTATACATAATCTGCCTTTGGTGCCATGGTGATAGGCCTACACCTAATGGAGGCTCATGTTGTCAGGATTCTTGAGCAATACCTACAAATTTTAAACTAATAGTTGATTAACTGAGGCAAAACATTAATATTAATGTTTTGTGGGTTTTCACAACAATTCACTAATTCCACCTACTCCAACACAATTATCTGGGATTATTTGGACGACAGAAGCAGTTTGAATACATTTACAGATGTTTCAATATATTGTGATGCGATTTTTTTTGTCACCATGTCCTGGCATATTTTATGAGTGATGATTAACAATTTAATCACCAAAGCATATTTATGTGTTGCAGTCTTTGGACATTAAGTGTAATATCACTGTAATTGGCCAAAGCCTGCAAACTAATGAAGACACCCCCACTCATAATGATGTACCATCTTTCCAGTTGATTGCCTCACCAGTCATTGGATCACATCCAACTACAATTTGTTTCCAGTTCAACAGAAACTGGAAACAAACACATGGAGATGATCGTCATTTAAATAATGTTTATTAAGGCTGAAAATAAAAATGTAGATTTTCACTCAGAAATTGATGCTGATGAATTCTTTGTACCAACTGTTGCTTTATTTAACACAGTAGAATCATAACACCATCCTAACTTAGAAATACACCCTTATTGCTTTCTTGAAACCTAACCATCGCTTAAAACCTCGGGGAATTGCCCCTTAACCCCCAAATCAGAAACCAATCGAGAATAATAACAATGAGATTGATTTACAGAGTTGGTAAAGGAAAGTCTGACATTATAAGTTGGCACAGTGGCTGTCAGGATGTCAGGATCATTACAAGTGGTGCACAAGCAGGAGCAGCATCATCAACAACTACAGCAACAGCATCATCATCACCGTCATCAGGAGAAACAGCAGCATGAGCGGAGCAGTTACCTCAGCAGCAAGTCATCTGTTAGCAAGCAGTCGTTCACTACTTCCAAGACCACCAGCCGTCGGTAAGTGGATGGGCTGATATGTGAAAACTGTAAAATAAGAATGAGGCTCTCTTGACGGAGAACTTGCCCCTTTCCCTAACCTGGGAAGTGATGAATGCTTTCAAGCCGACATATTTCAAATATTCAGCACTGCACTCTGGCTCTGGAGTGAAGTGTGTTCAGCAGTTTTGAAGAAGACAAAAAAAATACAGGCAGCTCAAAGAGTTTTCATGGTGAGACACTCTCCTGGTCGTCATCCATCTGTAGATCTTGTGGAGATCTTATGGAGCAAGTTCAAACCAAGATACAATATCAGTTGATTTCTCTTCAGTATTCATATGGTGTTTTCAATCAAGATGGAGCCCATAAAGGTGTCATAATGGCAACCAGTTCCTTTGATTTCTAGGTTAATTTTAAACTCTAATTTACCACTATGATAACTGCCTATGGTTGAAATCTCCAAACCAGTCAAGAGCTGAAGACCAAGCTTCAAGTGTTTTTTTTCAGCTCTGGGACAATGTCTTTAACCATATACATTTAGCTATAGTATTGTGCGTGTGTGCTTTTTAGTCAAAGGCCAAGTTAGTCAGTGACATTTTACGGAGACACTGCAGATAGCAACAAACGAACAAACTTCTCCGCCCATTCGTTTCCTTTTCCCAAGTTTGTCAGGGAACTACGGTGGCCTCTGCAAACCAGAAAGGATGAGACAACTCTTCACAACTCCCACCCTCTTTGCCACCCTCCATTTTTTTGTTTTATTTGCTCCCCGTAGGTTTATGTAGCTGGAGCCGTTCCCATTTGGGCCGGGTTTACTCAAAGTGCATTAAAAAACCAAGTTGTCATTTCAAAGTGATTACCTATAAAGACAAACTCATCTGTAGTATATTCAGATGTTTGATTTATGTCTGTATAGAACAAAATACCATAAATGCAATTAACAAAAATAATTACAATGTGAGAGTTTGTACAGTTATGATAACTATGTTGTTACTTAAGCCAGCTCTGAAGAAACTATATATATTTGGATTTTGGACAAACTAAGCAACTGTAAGACCTCACTTCTACTCTGCATTAAAATACAAAATGATCACCATTACGTGGGTCCTATGTGACCTCCCTGCAACTTAACAAAACCTTGTCTTATTTGTTAACAGTTTCGTGTGAATCCCAGTGTTGGAATGGAACAAGGCTTAATCAACTTGTTCTATTCAAACTCTAGCATACAATATGAATTAGGTGCTTATCAAAACAAATCCGTCATTAGTAGCTGCCAAACGCACACCTAATGAAGATCTGTTGTGTTACTTGACAAACTGTAACATGGCGAGAGAGTCTTTGTCCTTCATGCTGCAGAGATTCTTAAAAGGGGTCAAGGAAGGAATTTCAGCTGTAGTGAAGGGCTGCCAGATTTATTTATGGAGCCATGCTATTTCGGTTGGCAGGACATGAGACACTGCCACTGTAACGAAACTGTGTGAGTCAAGTCATTATAAAAGATTATACACCAGCTTATGTGGACATTTAATCATTAAGTGTCTCGGTTTAGTGTCAGTGTTAGCCAGTGAAGTACATTTGGCAATTCTCCTGGTAGATTTGAAGTTTCGCTTTGTTTCTGCTAGAAATTGACTGCGTAAAGGTTGCCGCTGTTATTAAATACATCTCCAGGCTGACACATACTGCAGCTTCTCAGACTAGGAGAAGGGATTAAATGTTATTATCAGCACCAAAACTTTTTATACCTTTGACTTTCTGAACCAAAGACCGTGAGTCAGCGGTAGAAATAACTTCTTGGCACTGCAGAAATCTTTTGTGAGACTCTCTCCATCTGTCTGTCCCTGCTGTGCATTTAGCCCCTTCCACGCAAATGATCCCACCTCACCGGTCTCAAAGGGAGTTTATTAAAGCTGTGCTGTGCTCCTACTCTTCCCGGGCACACAGAGAGAGGAAGGCAGACTTGACCGAGATTATGAATGAAAGTGGGGCTTTAACATGAATTCCCACCCTCCTGTATATCTGTCAGTTCCGGCTCCATTTATAAACCAAGCTGTAAACGGGAGGCTTGAGAGTTTGATTGGTAAATGAGTCAGAGTTTAATGTGGGTCATGGGTTTAGAAGGTGGACAGAAATATGTCTTTCTTTCCTGAATAACTTGAATATAGCATATTGAAAATATGTTTTTACATAACTGCTAGACCTATTTAAAGTTTTATGAACGCAGTGAGGTAGTGTGGTTCAGGTTTTTATATTTAGAATGCACTATAGATACTTTTCTCTATCTTTAGGACACCTTTCACCAAGTGTGGTACATACTGTATGTTCACACATCAGTTCAGCATCATCATTGACATTGATATACAATGCAGTACAGTCTATTAGCACCATACAGCCTCCAAAACTCACTTTTACAGATGAATCCATGCATCTCTCAGAGGTGTCAATTAGGGATGATATTCAGTATCAGTATTGGTCCAATACTGGTCAAAATTGTGCATCAGATATTTTTATTCACAGGTTCATTTTGCATCATAAATCATTTTTATTGGAAACTATTTGTTGTTCCATGTCAAAACAATCACTTGTTTTGAAATTCTATGAAATATCACATTTCTTCCCCACTCCACCATCCCCCCCTGACCAGACGAGACACTCCCAGGTCATTTGAGTTTTAAAGAGAAGTTACAGAAGCATCTGTCACATGCACTTAACATACTTTCGATTTTCAATAGTGTAGTTAGTATTAAGAGGAGTTAGTGGGACATGTTGATTAAATATGTACAAAAAATAAGGCATACAGTAGTCCATGTCTGAATTTGTATGTGATCATTGTTGTTTCTGTGTTGTCTAAGCGTGACGACCTCTGAGAGGACAGAGAAGACGGAGAAGGGGCAGCAGGTGGTTAAACTGAGCCCGCTACCTAAGAGAGCCAAACGCACTTACCTGGCAATGGACAAGGACAAAGAAGTTATCGGATATGTTATTCCTGTATTTAGAGCCGAGTGAGTAAAGATACATTATTTTAAATTGCAGTAACCAATACGATGATTTTCCTTCCTGCCTAAGTTGTTCTCACACCGTGGTCGTTTGCTTTGTTGCAGCCATGACGTGGTTCGGGGACTGATGGAGGCCCAGGAGGAGTTCACAGAGGAAGGGATTAACTATGTGGCCATGAGGAACCTGTTTGTCAGGGAGGCCAGGGAGGCTATGGAGGTGAGGGTGGAGAAGAAAACCAGGTCAACTAAGATCAGAGAATCTGCTGAACGCGTGGAACTGAGCAAGACGGTACACCCTCCTTTTCATTTTGATTCTTGGGTCAAATAACCTAATCTTTTAATTCATTCATCAATATCCAATATCCTTTTGTTATGTAGATGGAGGAGTGGACAGAGTTCCGCAAGAAAATGAACCCAGACAGCCTGACACACCCTCCAGAGTTTATTGTCAAGCCCCGCGGACAGACTGTCTGGGAGGGCATTACTGTCAAGCTTCACTGCACTGTGGCCGGGTGGCCCAAACCCAGGATTGCTTGGTAAGATATGTTCCAAGTTCACTGGTACCCACCTTCTCTGAGTCACAAGACACAAAAAAGATGCTGATGAGCGCTTTCACTTATGAGTGCGTCATAGAGAATTTTCCATTCAGCTGTCCAATCATCAGACGAGTCTTATTTTCCTCAGTCGCCACATCAACGTAAACACACTCCTCTGCAATTACAGACTCTGAGGACAACGGTAAAAATAAACCAGCTGTCTTTCTGCTGTCTTGAAGGTACAAAAACAATGTGCTCATTGATGCCAAGGCCCACCCTGAGAAGTACACAGCAGAGAGCAATTATAACATGCACTCCCTGGAGATCAAGAAGTAGGTAATCACTCAGCTCACACCGCATGGCCTCTGTGAGAAATAATGAGATGAAGCAAAAATTCTCATGACCACAAATTTAAAGTTTTAAGCTGAAACTGCTAAGAGACACAATCATTCATCATGTGGATATTTTAATTTCAGCTGTGATTTCCTCGACACTGCTCAGTATCGCGCTTCTGCCCTCAACATAAGAGGAGAAGTTTCCTGCGTGTCCACCATTGTTGTGAAAAGTAAGTCAGCGTTTCTGTTGCCTCCTTCTCTGATACAGCTCCTCTCCCTCCAGCTAAAGGTCATAGTTTCATGTAGAGGTTAGTTGTGTGTAGTAGAGTTTTTTCAGTTCAAAATCCTAAATCTCACTCTCAAAATACTTTTAAGGGCCAAAATGTGTGTATGTTTGTGTTTTTAATATTGACACATATGGAACAGAAAACTCTCTGTTTCGAGTTACAGCAAAGTAACTGACTCTGGTATATTTTATCACAGGATTCCAGGAAGACGAGATAGCAGGTCCATTTGATCCGAAGCCACGTGAGTCACTTTTATTTTATTCTCAAATAAAAACTCTGTCCTTCTAGTGGTCTGTTAGTATAATGTCAAATGAAGACAGTAAAATAACATGTTTATTGGCTGCTAAAAACAATGAATCCCAAACTGTTTGTAATAGATAAGTGGTTATGTAAATTCTTTAATCTACTGAAAAGTTGATCTGATCAGCAATACAAATAGTAAGTGTAATAAGTGTAAGCATAATACGAATTTGGACTTATTAATTTAAGAACTGTTTGTCTTATTATTGTATTGTATCGTATTATTGTATGTCTCCATTCTGTCATAAATTGTAAATGTAACAAAGAGTGGTTTACATGTTTGGATTTTTTTACTGATGAGCAATGCAAAAACAAAGCTAAAGGGAGAGTGATTAATGCACTCAAATTTCCCAGGTGATCAGACATCCTAATTTACTCAGAAATAATGTTTGCAGACAAGAGTTCATGTTGTATGTTGCGTTTCTTACAGTACATCAATGTTGAAATGTGTTGAAATGTAGTGTGAAAATGAGGGGGTTTGTCCTCGAGGATTCTCCTGTCCCAATTTCACAGGGTCACAACTGTTTTTAAAATATTTATATCTATATATAGGTATAGATATATACTGTATTTAATGCTTTTATTTCATCTCTTCAGATGGTTTTTGCTCTGAGCATGGTGTCACCTTTCTGACCACCATCCTCGACAAATTCGAAGTGGCCTTTGGCCACGAGGGTGAGACGTTGAGTGTCGGCTGCACCGTCATTGTTTATCCAACCGTGAAGAAATACCAGCCTGAAGTTGTGTGGTACAGAAACTGTAAGTAAATTAATAAAATGGGACCATGACTTCTGTCTTTTCGGATAACTAATCTGTTCTGTTTTGTTTCAAAAACAAAGCTGCTCCATTGAAGCCCTCTAAATGGGTTCACACCCACTGGTCTGGAGAACGGGCCTCACTCACACTTGTTCACCTAAACAAGGAAGATGAGGGCATGTACACCCTGCGTGTTAACACCAAGTCTGGCTATGACACATACTCTGCTTATGTGTTTGTCAGAGGTAAAGTACGTCATTAAAGTTACTGCTGAATTAACTGCAAACATGTTGCTTTTTAGAGTGGTACACTAAAAATGTAATTAATCTCTGATGCCACTGGCCCTCGTGTGTGCTGAACTTTACAGATTTGATGCACAGTTTCAAGTGCAAAATAAAGCAACATGTTGGAGATAACCACACATACAGATATAGCAAGGAAGCATACACGCTGCTGTGTCTTTAAGTGCCTCAAAGCTCTTTCGGAGGTGTTTGGTTTCCTCTGAGGAATGTTACTTCTAAATCTGTCTGCACATCTAGAAAGTCTACATACTGTGTGTTTTCCCCTGCACTAGAAATCTGCATTTATGCATTAAAAGGGAATCCGAAGAGACACCTTTTGTGTGTTTCCAAGAAATAAATTAATTTATCACAGAAAGCCATAGCTGGTGCCACACACACACACACACACAGTATAGTGTAAAGTTACAGAAGTAGGTCAGAGGAACTGAATTTTGAAATGGAGATCAGCCTGATATAGAAACTGCTCTACTCATTAGTGTGTGTGTGTGTGTGCGTGCGTGCACCAGATGCTGATGTGGAGGTGGAGGGGGTTCCCGTGGCCCCCCTGGATGTGCGCTGTCATGATGCCAACAAGGATTATGTGGTGGTGACCTGGAAGCAGCCAGCGGTGGAGGGCAGTAGCTCCATCCTAGGATACTACATCGATAGGTTGGTCGAATCACTCTTTCACACTTTTGCCCATAATGTATATAACATAGTGAAGTTATAATTAAATTTCTATGATACCACATCAAAAGTAAAACAAAGGCAGCTGAATGCATTGAAGAACTGCATTCTTCAACTTGGGGTCTCAGAATTCTGGCTGCAGATGTTATCACAGTGAATTGTTTTATCGCTGAATGCTGTACATTTTATGGTGTTGGTATCTTATCATACTGTATATTTTTCTTTTGTATGAATATGTTTTGAATAATATGATATTGTAAATCTGTCTTTGCCATGTCTTTTTTTAATCTTAGTGAGGCCTTCACAGCGCAGTGCTATAATGGCCATGGATAATTATTTCTCAATATTTTTTTTTATCAGAAAACAAATGAAATATATATGCAGTAATAAAATAACAAAATATTTTAACCTGTGTCAAGTATGTAGTGTGACTTCCATCTTACACTTAAACAATAACACTGGAGTAAAGCAGTGTGTTTGTTCTACTATTTCATGTCAAAAATGACTTTTGTTAATAATGTCTATTACGCAAAGTTTATTCAAAATATGATTAAGCATTACATGCACATGTATGCAGAAAAGCGCTACATAAACACAGACCAATTACATGTTGAGTTTATCTCAGTGGAAACTTGCTCATATAAGATCAACTTTCAATCACAAAATTCCATTCAAAATGCCACAGATCACAGAATTTGACAGATATTAAATGATAATTTAGGATCAATGAGGCTAACAACAAAGATAGTGGAGGCTTAAGACTCAGCACAGTGCTGAATGTACAGGAATATTTAATTTTTCCCCTGTGTTGGAATATTTATAGTATAAGCAAGACAATTCCTCCTAGATTTCTATCAAACTGGCATCTTGACAGATATGTTCCAGAAAAACAACTCTTACATCCATTTCTACCTGCCTACTGTAACTGTCAGTCATTTGGTCACTATGTGGGCAGATGATATAAATAATGAGCAGTTAATGTCAGCAGCATGCGCTCTTCATATCAGTGAAATCCTAATGAGACAGAGGGTTCCTGAAATGAGTGTACAAGGCATTGGTACTACTTGGTAATTTGTAGACTTCCTGTGTGTGTTTGACGTTGGCAGGTGTGAGGTGGGCACCCATCACTGGGCTCAGTGTAATGACACTCCAGTGAAGTACGCCCGCTTCCCTGTCACAGGGCTGGTGGAGGCCCATTCATATATCTTCAGAGTGCGGGCCTTGAACATGGCAGGTGTCAGCCGTCCATCCCGTGTCTCTGATGCTGTGGTTGCCATGGATCCCTCTGACAGAGCTCGCCTCAGAGGTAAGAGTTGCACTAGACCCCCCCCCCCAATTATTTTAAAAAGCCAATAGACGTGTTTTTATTTTAATTTTATTTTTTCTCAACAGCTGGCCCCTCAGCTCCTTGGACTGGGATGATCAAGTTTACAGAGGAGGATCCCACTGGTATGACAACATTAACACTTCTTATTTCAATGCTAGAAGGAAATAAATACAATACGATATTTGAATTTTGGTTTAAGATGCCATTTGATTTATATAGACAAACTTTGCCTGTTGGGCTGGGTATCAAAACTTTAATACTTATCTAATATTATGCTAATTTTACACTATGTTTTACCTAAGAAAGGTTCTTTAACAGCTACTTGTCTAGTAAACACAGTTTATTGATAAAGTCTGACATTTTATTTTCTTAATGGGCAAAATCATGACTATATTACATGCAGTGTGGAAAATTGTATAATTTGCCATTAATGTGAATGAAATGATATCCTGCTCATGTGTCTTGTGCCGACTTCATGTCAAAGTCTTCTGGTTCTCTTTCCTCTTTAGTGGGAGTTGTCCCTGGAGAACCCTCTGATGTTGTGGTTACTGAGGCAACCAAGAGCTATGTGGTGCTTGCCTGGAAGCCCCCAGTCCAGAGAGGTCATGAAGGAGTCATGTATTACATTGAGAAGGTGAGGGGAAATGGAGAAGTGGCCAATGCAATATCGAAGTACATTAAAACTGTAGTGCGTAACTCTTAAATATAACCAAATGTTTGTTTGTTTCAAACGATTGTCAAAGTAGTTCATACAATGCCGATTAAGCTATCAGCTCCATTACTCTGTATTTTTTTAGTATAGTGGTGTAGATTGCATGTTACCCAGTGACATTCCCGCACTGCACACAGGAATTGATTCATTTTAGATGGATGGAGGTTGGAGTGCAACTGAATACACAAAGACTCGCACGAGAAAAGTTCCAGAAGTGTTTTAGCAGTTTAATGGGATAAAATGCCTTCTGTCCCCACCTACCCCTGTGCTATTGCTGTATACACACACATGCTCCCTCTGTTAGGTCTGATAGTATTGCTTGACAGAGCCTGTTTTCAGATGAATGATACAGCATCCTAATGTTATATCGTTTCACGAAGAATAATAACTTAAAAAACAACAGAAATCATCCAAAGTTACTCACTACAGCTTTAAACACATTCCTAAATGTGCATTCAAAATAAATAAATATGTTGACGTGTATAAATAGTATTTAAATTTCAATATGCTTACTGCTGTCACATTATCGTGTGTCACTCTGACATGTCACCAGTTCTCTGTCAACCTCAGTGTATTTCAGGAACAGACACTTGGCAGAGGGTGAACACTGGTATGCCAGTCAAGTCTCCCCGCTTTGCTTTGTTTGACCTGGCAGAGGGTAAATCCTACAGCTTCCGTGTGCGCTGCTGCAACTCCGCTGGTGTGGGCGAAGCCTCTGTATCCACTGGAGAAATCACTGTTGGAGATAAACTGGGTGAGTCAGCCAGTTTTCACATTATTTAATGGATATTCTTTTTTTTTCAGACCATTCTCTGTAAATCCTAAAGATGGTTCTGTGCTGAAAATCTTAGTAGATCGGCATTCTCTATAATACTCAGACCAGCCTGTCTGGCACCAACAACCATACCACGAACAAAGTCACTCAAATCACATTTCTTCCCCATTTCGATGCTCAGTTTGAAGTCATGTCTACATGACTAAATACGTTGCTGCCATGTGATTGGCTGATTAGATATTTGTGTTAAGCAGTTGAACATGCGTACCTAATAAAAAGGCCAGTGAGTGTATGCTCTACAATCTACTGTATATAATAGAATTTTCTGGTTTCTTTGTCTCATATAACAAAGAAATCTGTTTGTGGACAAAATCAACATTGATAATGATCAACATTTTCTGACATTTAATGCACCAAAAGACGATTAGATTAATCTATTATGAAAATAATCGTTAGTTGCAACCCTAATATCAATACCTTTAGATTCACGCTCTGGTCACTATGATTCTTCTAACAGTGTGTCTTCTTCCTTTTATTCTTATGACCCTTGTTGTTAACAGACCTGCCCTCTGTTCCGGGGAATCCCGTGGCCATCAGGAACACTGACACCTCAGTGGCCGTCATATGGGCTGCCTCAAAGAATGTTGTACAACTCGTTGGGTACTATATCGAATGCACGGTGGTGGGCACTGATGTGTGGATGCCTTGCAACAACAAACCTGTCAAGCAGACCAGGTAGGAAGTTTAAAAGGTTGAAGACGCAGTTTAACTATGCATGGGCCATTTACTCGGCAGCTTTGTTGACATATTTCAGCAGGAAACGAACATTATACCTGTGATTTTCCAAATGTGACCTGTCAAAATGGCTGTTGTGCAAATGGCCCATTCCCTCACATTCACTCACATTCACTCAAACTGGTCCATCAATGATGTTTTTGTCAGATATTCACACAATTTAAGGGTTTTTAACTGCAAACTGACAATGTGTACAGGTGGCAAAATTAATTCTTAAATTGTCTTTATCTAATTGCCACAATAATTAGCTGGCTAATTAGCTTAATTGAAGTATTGCTCGATATTTTAAGGTGACATTATTGGATAATAAAAAAGGTCAAATATTTAGTATCTTTTCTACACACAAAGTGTGACAATGTTAGCTATTAGTTAATTATACCAGATATTTTAAATTAAATATTACTTGATTAACAATTGATTTTTTTCTGCATTAAGGTTTGTATGTCATGGTCTGACCACTGGAGAAAAATACGTGTTCAGGGTGAAGGCCGTCAACGCTGCTGGATACAGTCAGAGCTCATCTGATTCTGAAGCAGTGATTGTAAAGGCTGCTGTCTGTGAGTATCCTCATTAGAACTAATTTCCATAGTTCACTTTGCCTGCAGCATTCTAGCCATTCTCTCTCTGACTAGTGTTTAACATCCTTTTATCCCGGGGAATGTTTGCTGAAAGAGCACTCTCCTGCTTTACACAGTACACATGACCTGGAGCTCTCTGTCCTTTGTCATTGAGCCATGAAATTCTTCCTTCATTACCTTTACCCAGTCAAAAACATATCATTTTTAGTTTTCGTTTTATCATAAATGAGTGGCTCTAAGAAACACAATTCTGTTCTCTCAGTAAAGATCAAGATGTATTATAATTTATGGTAACATTAGCTGTTGACTTGGGAATAACGTTATGCATCTCTCGGGTTTGTAAACTGTTCGTCCAACACAAACCACACACTGGTTTGTGTCATCTGAAACGCCGCCGAGCTGCGAGGAGTGCGTAGCGGCGTCCTGTACAACCACCACCCGGTGGGGGCAACCATCACCGCTGTTCTCCCCGCTCCGGGCGACTGTGCTCTTACCGGTGGTTCAGATGACACAAACCGGCATGTGGATTACGCTGCAAAAAAACGAGGGAAGAGTTCGAAACAGAACTTGACAATTCAAAATATAAGAAGAAGTAGCCAATTCTGCATCCGTTTTAAAATTCCTCTCAGCTTTCAACTCTCTCCACTGTTCAAAAGCATGTCCTATATAGACCCTCGCTTTGCCGCAAACTTTGTCTTTGCGTTTTTGACATTCATACCGAGGTCTTTTAGGTTTCGTTTTCTCTGCCATTGTAGCTCAGACGTATCTGGCAACCATTGCTCAGGCAGCTGAGACTCTACTGGTTGCAATGATTGGTAGACGGCGGTAGGTGGCACCTCATTCCAAAACATAATTTCAAAACATAAACATAACTTTGCGGTCCGCAAAAGATTTTTTTTAACGCAAATATTTTTGTTATACTAGTTTTGTTGGTGAGTTCAGTTTGTTATATGAACATTATTCCTGGTCCTCTGTGACATTTTAGGAGGATTTTATGGCCAGTTGCTTTACATTTATTACATAATGCACCTTTAATATGCATTTCTAAGTGTTGGCTGCCCAATAATCTCCTCTTGTGTTGTTGAAGTACTGTTTATTTTAAAGTTGCACACAACTTCTTTATCTTTATGTGTGATTGCTAACTTGTGCATCTGCCTGCCTGACATCGTCATCACTAACAGAAGATTTTGTCACCGAGCCCCCCCTCCCCCGTATAAATAACATGATTAGATAACAACATAGAACATGTTTAACAATGCTTTTCCTTTATGCAGGTGTTGCTTTTGGTATACATATGATTTGCTCGAGTTCTGTTTTGCTGTTTGACAACTCTTCAGGGATGCCTCTTGGTGCATGACCATAATGAAGGCTAAAACAATGTGTTCTTAAAGAACCTAATGAGAGTCACATCCTGCTTCGGAGCGTTTCTTTGCATCAAAGTTACGCCTGCTTCTGGTCTTGAGCGTAAGTACATTATCCATTAAAGTGACCGTACAAATTGAGTGTTGCTTGTGTGTGCAAAGCATGTAGCATGTTCAAATGTAACATTTAGTAATTGCCCTGATATCAGATCTATTTGTCTGGTCCTAGGTCATCTCATCTGTATAGGATTATATATATATATTTTCATCAAAGAAATGTCAATGATTCAGGATTCGGAATGTTTGAAAAATAAATGATGATTAAATTATCTACTCTAACCTTAGCCGTCCCTGGAAAGCCAACCGGTGTGACCTTGCTGGAGGCTGTCAAGGACTACATGGTAATTGGCTGGACTGAGCCAGCTAACAACGGAGGTGCTCCTGTCAGGGGATACTTTGTGGACTACAGGACTGTGAAGGGGAATGTTGCTGGGAAATGGCGTGAACTGAATCATCAGGCATTGACTACAACCTCATACAAAGTGAGATTTACCAAATATTCTGTATAATAAATCTCTTTCAGCTTTTCTGTCTTTATAAAATAAGTCACAATGTCACTTGCCATGCAGTTGACTTTAATGCATGTGTGAAGCACACTTTTTATTATTCTGTTTAAACTTTTAATGATTTCTCATTATTTTTTGCATTCTTTTAGGTTGAGAACCTGAAGGAGAACACCTTCTACCACTTCCAGGTGCGCGCCATGAATCTGGCTGGTGTAAGCAAAGGCTCTGTGCCCAGTGCATCTCTGGAGTGCAAAGAATGGACCATTACTGTCCCAGGTATGTGAAACAAAACTCAAAATTAGGCCTGGTCGATATATCGATATTATCGATTAATTCGAGTTTTTTGTTCCGGACGATTTAAAAAATAAAAACATAGATTATTTCTGTTCTTACAACGAAGCACCTTTTGCCCTCGGGAGTTTCTGTGCGGAACCCCTCCTACTTGTTTCCCCTCCAGACATGCACAATGATGCACACACAGCGACAACATTGCTACCGCAAACAAGTGCGAGGATTGTGTTCCCAATCTCTGGACCTCCACCACAGGGATCAAGCCGAACAGTGCCAAACTGTAGATCATTTAAAATATTTGACAATCCCAAAAACGTGGATTAATATCCGACAATTATCAGGATAATGTCTAAAATCACAATATTTAACACAATAGTCTGGTCCGCGACTGGCATCACGCTGCCGGTGTATTTTAGTCCAGAGACTGTGACACAGACACGGAGTCTGTGCTAAGGTCATGGAGGACGTATTTAAAATATTTTCATTACCTGACACTGAAACACTGTGTATGTGTGTATAAAACGTCATGAATTTACACATAGTACATCATATGAATAATTGTTTTGTCTTTCGTAGAATTTTTTTTAAAATTTAAATCGAAAATCAAATTTTTTATAAATAAATTGGGGATTTTATTTTTAAGCCATATCGCCCAGCCCTACTCAAAATCAATCCAAGACAAGTGCATGATAATAAGAAAGGCTCTTAATTCACTTTACAAAATAAAAAGAATGCAACTGCGTTCACTGATTATCAATGATTATATAATATCAAAGTGCATACATACTTCCCTCACTGTATTTCTCTTTCAAGGTCCTCCTGTTGGTCTTCATGCTCTGGAGGTGCGTGACACCTCTCTCGTGGTCCTGTGGGAGCCACCTGTATTTAGTGGCCGCACTCCTGTCACTGGATACTATTTGGATGTGAAGGAAGCCTCTGCTGGAGAGGCGGGCTGGAAGGCTGTCCATGAGAAGGTCAACAAGATGAAATACCTGAAGGTGAGAAGTGCTTCCAACATGTCATTACTTGCACGTATCTTGCATGCATGTGAAATATTGAATGTTTTAAGTATTGTTTTTAACTGCCTCTCCCTCATGTTCTCATTTAGGTGACTGGACTTAAGGCTGGCACATCCTACGTCTTCTGGGTACGTGCTCAAAATCTTGCTGGAGTTGGAAATGCCTCCAAAACCTTGGGTCCAGTCCTGGCCCAGACTCGTCCTGGTGAGTGTGATTGTTATGTAACTCACACATTCATTTGGATGGTGTTCCTACACACTCGGTCCAGAAAATCTGGAAAAGTAGGAAAAATTAAAAATGATGATTGACATGATAAAATTCAAAAGAGTTAGAGAAAGCCATTATTTACAACAGAGAACAAAAGTCAGTTCAATATGAAAGCTAGTGGAATCTGTTAGAAAAAAAACAAATAAAAGATACACTATTTACTGTCCATCAGGCACCAAGGAGATCTATGTGGATGTTGATGATGATGGTGTCATATCTATGGTCTTTGAATGCTCTGAGATGAATGAAGGCTCTGAGTTTGTCTGGTCTAAGAATTACAAGGCCATGACAGACACCTCTCGTCTGACTATTGTCAGTGAAAAGGGCAGGTAAGTATCTTACATTTGCTGAATTTGTAATGCAGCTTTCTGAAGGGACTCAATCATGTGTCTTCACATCCTGCTGTCCTTGTCTTCAGAACCAGAGCTATCTTCAACAGTCCCTCTCTGGAAGACCTGGGAATTTACTCCTGTGTGGTCACCAACACTGAGGGCATCTCATCCAGCTACACACTCACTGAGGAGGGTGAGTGAGCCGCCAGTATTCCTGTTTGCCTCAAACCTCATTAAATTATTTGTTCTATGACATATACTGTAGGTGTGGGAGGGGCTCTTGTTTGTTTGTTTCCCTGTTTTGATAAGGTGATTTGTTTTGCAGCTATATTATACAATATTTATATAATAAACCTGACATAAAGGTCCAGCCCAGTTTGTAATATTTAGGAGAGTTTATTGACAAAAAAATTATTTTCTACACACCAGAGCATTTCCCATTTAAAATCATAGCCATCGTAGTTCCCTTATACACTTGAGGTGACTGGAGGAGTCTTCCACTTGTTATCGGAGTCTTATCATGATATGTCACAAACGCTTACATAATAGACCTTTCAATGTAGTCAAAAGAGAAAATAAGCAATTAAGCCAGTTAGTAATTGGGTTTGCAGAGTTCACAGATTTACTATTGTATTGCTGTTGTTGCTTTCTGACAGGTCTCATGCGTCTTCTGGACATCAGTCATGACCACAAGTTCCCCGGTAAATATCCACATAGGCCTGCCAAGGATATCATAGTTTGCTGGTGTCACTTCATATACCATGCATACAATAGCTATATAGCAAAAAGTACAGTTGGTTTTACAAGAAATCTGAAACCTTTGGTGCTCTCTAGTTATTCCCTTCAAGAATGAAATGGCAATGGAGTTGCTTGAGAAGGGTCGTGTGCGATTCTGGACCCAGGTGGAGAAATTCACTTCTGCCTGCCAAGTGGAGTATGTGTTTAACGATGTCATCATTACTCAGGGAAAGGTGGGAATCATTCTCAAAAGCTATTTTCTTTTCACCCTCACCCTCTTTTCCAATCTTTGTGTCACAACTGATGAATTCTTTTCTTATTTCTTTTTTCAGAAATACACAATGAACTTTGACAAGACCACTGGTATCATTGAAATGTTCATGGACTCTCTGGAGGTCACAGATGAAGGAACGTTCACCTTTAACCTGGTGGATGGGAAGGCCAAGGGTACAACCAGTCTGGTGCTCATCGGAGATGGTAAGACTCAAAAATGCAATTTTATTTTATTTATTTTGTACATGCAAATTAGTCAGAACATTAATGATTAATGATGAGTTATCATCATGCTCTGCTGGGTGTGCTGCATCTACTGCAGTTAAAGCATATGTCCATTGAGGGGCAGCAGAAGACAACCATTTTGTTACTGTTAATGTCTTCTTTCTTACTGCAGTCAATTTCCTGAGGAGAATTTCAGTTATGAAAAAAAAAACTGAAAGAACTTAGAACTAATTATGAAACCTTTACATTTCCTTTGACGTACAGAATTCAGGGAGCTTCAAAAGAAATCAGAGTTTGAAAGAGCAGAATGGGTCAGGAAGCAAGGTAAGAGATCTTTCTTCTGCTTTACATAACATAAACTCTAGTTACGCAAGTGGCTTTATAATGGATTATTCTCCTTTGAATTTCCACAGGTCCTCACTTTGTTGAGTACCTTGACTTTGCTGTTACTCTAGAATGTGATGTGCTTTTGAAGTGCAAGGTAAGACAAATAACAGCACATTTTAGTGACGTAAATGCTGTTTTAATGGAGGACAGTCACGAATTATTGAAATCTTTACTCGAAAACAATTTATCCCCACGTCTCTCCTTTTTCTCTGCAGATAGGAAATGTCAGACCAGAGACGGAGATCACCTGGTCTAAAGACAGCAATGAGATTGCAGAGGGTGATGAAGATGCTAAGAAAATTGAGAGAAAGGACGGAGACCTGACCTTTAATATTGGAAAGGTCAGCCCATTAGATGCAGGCCATTCTTTGTGAGGAGTCGTGAGGTTATGAGCAAAGAGCTAGTAGTGATGCAGCTATGCTTCCATCTCAGAGGTAGACTAGATGCTATGCTGCCAACCATTCCCTCTCTGACACACAGAATCATAAATGATGAAACACTTTTAAAAGTATTCACGCTCCTGAGTCTTGCTGAAGTGCTGCTAGACTCAGCAACACATCAGCATGTTATCCTTGGAAATTGGAATACACATGATCATTTTTAATTTTTTTACTTTTGCTTTTAACTCATATTTTTCATCATTTATGACCGTACTGTGTAAATGCACTCTATGGTTATTCTGTGCTTCATTCATTCATTAATTAATTCATTCATTCATTCATTCATTCATTTCTAATTATATTCAATATAACTTCTCTGACCAACTCACAAAAAAAGTAAAAGCAATCCTTTGTTGAGGATATTAATCAGGCCTGTCAGTCAGTGCCTGTGCCATTGAAGTTATATTGCTGTTTCAAGGCACCATAGCATTGAAACTTTATAAACATGACTCATAAAGAGAGGGTTGGTGACATTGCATGAGCTCTCGCACTTGCATTAACTGGCTTATCTGTCTAATTCACAGTGGATAATTAAGCAAGAGAAACAGAAAGAAAATGAAGGAAAAAATCCACCTGCAGATGACGTTTCGCCAGCACCAAGACCCAAAGTCTGGACATAATCTTTGCTGCCATAAGTTGGCAGTTTTCATTTAATGCCTGCAGCATCTTGGGCAGGAGAAAAGCTTGACTTTTCAGTTTAGTTTGTCTCTGTCTGGCTGTTGTTAATGTCTGTTATCTGTCCATACAATTACACTGTATTGTCCTTTGACGGAGAAGGGAATATTATTGTTTTTAAGTACACTAAAGATACTTTTACTTCAAACTCTAGATCTCCAAGAACGATATCGGTATTTATGAGGTCTTCCTGAGGGATGACAGAGGCAAAGATAAGAGTGTCTTCAATCTGACCGGTGAAGGTAAAGTTGGATTTTGAAAAAGTTTGTGAATTAGTGATGTTAGTTCGGCAAACAAATGTGATTGTGATTTATTACGGTTCTTATCTTTCATCACCAGGATACCAAGCTGTAATGAATGAGCTGTTCAGGGTTATTGGTGAGTCATTAAACTTCACACATAAGCAATGAACTATTAACAATATAAAGTGAAATATTGTTTGCTTCTTTATGATTATTATGAAAATGTGGTGTCTGTGGGCTGTGAGTAACTGCTTACCCTTTTCTATTTCCTCTCAGCCAACTCCTCCTCTGAAATTAAAGTTGTCAGTACAGAACACGGCATCGTCCTTTACTCCAATGTAACTTATTACAATGAGGATCTGCGCGTTAGTTGGCTCCACAAGTATGTTAAATGTCCTTATTCCTTTACTGTATTCTTCATGCGTTTGTGATTTCCTCACTGCCATACTGCAGTTATCATGAAGGGTTCAACAGCAACCCATTTAAACTATGTGGGTTTATTTATTGACGACCAGATCTAACAAGTAACTAGAAAAAGTGAAGTATATTTGCATTAATTTGCATGTATATTAATTTACATCTATATTAATGTATATTCATTTATTTACAGCAGTAAGATATCAATCTGTCAGATTTAGCCAAAGGGGCTCATTTTCAACCGCTGAAGTTATACATATACAACGACAACACATACACAGTAGAAAGAGACAATGGAAATGATGTTTCTAAAGACTAGTTTAGTATTAGACTAGTAAGTATTAAATTGCATTTAAATCGAGTGTCCTGGTTATGTCAAAGCACATCTAATCACAGGCATGCTTGTACTGGCTTTCAGGTTTAACTCCAATTACTGCATTGAACATTTCTGTAAATAATTATTTCACTCTGTACTTCACATTAGTAAAAAAAACAATTTGCATAACATCACACGATCTCTCTGCTCCGCATCTCCGCATCAGAGATGCGAAGATTGCTGCCTCAGAGAGAGTTAAGTGTGGGGTCACAGGAGACCAGCTGTGGCTTAAGATCAATGAGCCCACCGAGAAGGACAAAGGCAAATACGCCATGGACATCTTTGATGGCAAGGACGGTGTAAAGAGAGTCTTTGAGCTGAGTGGCAAGGGTGAGTTTTAGTTTTCAAGTTAGAAAAAATGTAAAGATGAAAGAGTTGTGTGCCATTAACCTTAGCTATGTCTTTGCACTTGATGCAGCTTGGGAAGAAGCATTTGAAGAATTCCAAAGGCTGAAGTAAGTAAACACTCTCGATCCTTGTCTTGTGTAATTCTGTATTACTGTCTGAAGAGGATGTTTAAACAAATACACATAAAAGTTATCACACACTATAAATAGTTTCCGTGTAATCTGTGTGCCCCCCAGAAAAGCTCAAAATACATATCCTGTCATTGAATAGCTGAGGGAAAAAATGACTTCAGTCATCTGCCTGTGATACAAATTGTTGCTGACACTGTGTGTCTCCTTCCCTCCATAGGGCGGCAGCTATTGCAGAGAGAAGTAAGTGATTATTTAATCTGTGGTTTCTCCCTAACGGCAGCGCTCTCTGAAATGATATATCTTGTGGATACTGAGGCTCTGGCAGACTTAATAGTATTTTTTAAACTCATTCACAACTAAAATATGAATTAAATAGAGGAAACTCTCAGCATTTCTCAAGCAGGGGCTATATGTAAGAAATGTACTACATTAGGTCAACAAATCCCCATGTATGTCATCAGAGATTGATGGTGCATTGGATTTGTAGTCGGGTTAGTTCCTATGTAAGTAATGCCACCTGCAACCTCGCCAACCCTGACATAGGACTCCAATATAATTTCTGTCATTTGTTTCACAGTAGATCAGTTGTACATAAAATGTCTTTTAATTCTTAACTGTAGCCATGTTGCTGCTCTGTACGTGAGCACAAAATACACTGTAGGCTGGTATTGCTAACGGTGGCTAGCCCGAGTAACATTTGCATTTCTGAATTCTCAACTGCAACGTGTGTGAACTCAGGGGTGAAATCACTCCGAGTTCCGATGTTAATTAAACCATGTAAAAGATATGTCAAGTAAACTTGCCAATCCAAAAACCCAGATCCGATACAGCCCATTTGGAGACAAATTTCATTCTGAATGAGGGCTGTAAATGGCGATCGCTATTCAGATCAGTGTTCGTATAAACAGTTAATCTGATCATGACTTCCTGGTTTGGTTCTATCACGTCTGATCCACATAAACGCAGTGTATATCAGTTTTGTTCCTGCCGTTTTTCCAATCCAACAAAGAATAATGAACAAACACGAAAGTCAAAGATGTGGAAGAGGGGGAAAATGAGACAGAAAGCGGACAGTGAGGGGACAAGCAGACACATGCAGCGTTTGTTTACTACAGAAGCAGAAGTTAAGCTCCTTTTTCTGCTTCTACTTCCAGAGAACTAAACATAATAGTCCTAGACGGAACGCTTAATGCATGTGTATGCACACCATAATTGAACAATGGAATTGTAAATTCCAATCAGAATTAATCTTTTTGGATTTTTGCATATTTAAACATAGCTACAGATAACATTAGAGCAGCTAGTGTTCATGATGTACATTTTCATTTGTGAGCCACAAATGATTTAAAGGTACAATATGTAGTATTTATGGGTTTATATAACCCAAAATCCACTTTATTATACATATTATGTGCTCCTGCATTGTCTAGTCGCTGTATAATAGTTTTTGTTTCATTTTCGTAGTGTTTCAAAAAGTCATGTTAAATAACATGACCGCGGACCGCGGTTGCATAGCCACTGTTAGCAGCGAGACGCCATGTTTCTACCGGAGCCTGTAAGGACAAACGCGAGAGAACAACACAAGCGTCTCTTTACTTGTAGCGGAAGTCCCGCCTCCTCTCTCTCCGCTTCGTCTGCTACGGCCGTGGTAGCTCGCCCTCTCCCTCACCTCACGAACCTCATCTGCTGACACGGAGAAAGACGACGAGGACGACATTTGACCAGCTGCGGATACCGTAGCGCTCAGGGAAGGGAGGGGGTGAGCAAAGCAGCAGGTCTTTGCTGTAAATTTCAGCCTCTCCTCTAGATGGCACTATAAACTACTTACTTTCCCCTTTAATGTTGTGGTCTGTTGCGCCACCCACTGCCAATATCTGGTAATACAGCTGGTGGCACCTGAACACATGGGCAGTCACTACATAACAGGGTTGGAAATACCAAATGATATCAAACCTAAATAAATATTCATTCATACACATTCTCACTGGCGGTGGTAAGCTACGTCTGCAGCCACAGTCAATGTGCGCCAAACAGCCCCACCGACCACCACCATGATCATTCATACATATGGAGACAAACAACCATTCAACCCTCACTCTCACACCTATTATCAATTTAGTGTCCACTTTACCTAATCCCCAAACTGCTTGTTTACTTGTGTACAAATACAGTGGTATGCAAAGGTTTGGGCACCCCTGTACATTTTCATGATTTTCCTTTATAAATTATTGGTTGTTTGGATAATAAATGTCAGTTAAATATATCATATAGGAGGCAAGCACAGTGATATTTGAGAAGTGAAATAAAGTTTATATGATTTACAGAAAGTGTGCAAGAATTATTTAAACAAAATTAGGCATGTGCATCAATTTAGGCACCCTTGTCATTTTATTGATTTCAATACCTTTAGCACTAATTATTGGAACTCAAAATTGGTTTGGTAACCTCAGTGACCCTTGACCTCCATACAAAGGTGAATCCAATCATGAGAAAGGGTATTTAAGGAGGTCAATTGTAAATGTTTCTCCTCTTTGCATCTTCTCTGAAAACCTGAAAACAATGATTGTTCAACATCATGGTTTAGGGGAAAGATACAGAAAGCTATCTCAGAGATATAAGCTCTCAGTTTCAACTGTGAGGAACATTGTGAGGAATTGGAAGACCACAGGCACAGTTCTAGTTAAGGCCTGAAGTGGCAGACCAAGAAAAAATCTCATATAAGCAGAGGGTAAGGATGAACAGTCACAGTCAACCCACAGACCAGCTCCAAAGACCTACATCATCATCTTGCTGCAGATGGTGTCACTGTTCGTTCAAATATTCAACGCACTTTACACAAGGAGATGCTGTATGGAAGCCTTTTCTCTGCACCCACCACAAACAGAGTCCCTTGAGGTATGCTAAAGTACATTTGGACAAGCCAGCTTCATTTTGGAATAAGGTGCTGTGGACTGATGAAACTAAAATAGAGTTATTTGGGCAAAACAAGGGGCGTTATACATGGCGGAAAAGAACACAGCATTCCAAAAAAAAACTTGCTACCTACAGTAAAATGTGGTGGTGGTTCCATCATGCTGTGGGGCTGTGTGGCCAGTGCAGGGACTGGGAATCTTGTTTAAGTTGAGGGTTGCATGGATTCCACTCAATATCAGCAGATTCTGGAGAACAATGTCCAGGAATCAGTGACAAAGTTGAAGTTGTGCCGGGGCTGGATCTTTCAACAAGACAATGACCCTAAACACTGCTCAAAATCTACTATGGCATTCATGCAGAGGAATAAATACAACGTTCTGGAATGGCCATCTCAGTCCTCAGACCTGAATATAAGTGAGAATTTGTGGTGTAATTTATAGCGGGCTGTCCATGCTCGGAAACTATCAAACCTGTCTGAACCGGAGATGTTTTGTAAAGAAGAATGGTCCAAAATACCTTCTGCCAGAATCCAGACTCTAATTGGAAGCTATAGGAAGTGTTTTGAGGCTGTTATTTCTGCAAAAGGAGGATGCACAAAATGTTTCTTTTGTGGTGCCTAAATGTATGCAGATGCCTAATTATGTTTAAATAATTCTTGAACACTTTCTGTAAATTATATAAACTTTATATCACTTCTGAAATATGTGTTTGTCTCCTATGTGATATATTTAACTGAAATTTCTTATTCAAACAACCAATGATTTATAAAAGAAAATCATGAACATTTACAGGGGTGCCCAAACTTTTGCATACCACTGTATATAGATGGCTGAGAGTGAAGAGGAAGTTGAAGGCAACAAAGACGTCACAATAGCAGAGATTAGCTGACATACTCTAGTGGGTATTCGCATAGATTCTTTCAATGTTTTGGAAATTCATGAACATTGCAGAGTTTAAAGTACTTTATTCAGATGTTTGCTGTTGATACATGCCATTGTGTATTTCATGTTTAGATCGTGCTCGTGTTGTTGGAGGCTTACCAGATGTGGTTGCAATCCAAGAGGGCAAGGTAAATAAGTGATCAATACAGTGGTTTCAGTGTTTTGTCTTACCTCTTTATGCATCATCATGGCATTATTTCTTGGATAGCCTCATATTTGTGAACTGTATTGAATGCATCCATTCAAACCCCTGCTGTCCTCCTCTCCACTTTAGTCCCTGAACCTGACTGGCAACGTCTGGGGTGAGCCCACGCCTGAGGTGTCCTGGACAAAGAACGAAAAGCTGCTGGTATCTGGCGAGCGCTACATACTCAAGTACGAGCACGGGAAGTTTGCCAGCATCACAATTTCCACTGTCACCAAAACTGACTCAGGAAAATATGCCCTCCTGGTCAAGAACAAGTATGGCACAGAAGCGGGAGAGTTCACTGTCAGCGTCTACAACCCTGAGGAGGAAGACAGCAAGGAAGACAACAAAGACTAAAGGCAGATCCTGTGTTATGTAATTACGGAGAAAAGATTTACAGCTGGGCTTTCTCCAAAGCATTTTACTTCGGCACATGCTGTTGTACCAAAGCAATTCAAATAAATGATGAATTCAACTGCTCCCCCCTGCATTTTTCAAGAGCTTTGGGCATTGCTTTCTTATTTTAAAGTATAACATTTGGGTATCCGTTGACCCTTCAATCCATGTCAAACTGAGGTTTATGCACTAGACAAAAACAAAAGGAAACCAAACATGTCACAAACTTCTTGCCACCGTTATGGTTTGTTAGGTGAGACATTAAGAGAATGTCACATTTTCTCTTGTGTAGTTCCCCATGTCTATTTATAAACCGACATTATGTCTAAACTCTGCTTTTGTCTTGTACCTGTGATGCCGTGTTTAGCTACAGTAGTCTGTTATCACATGTTGCAGGAGAGGTGGAGCAGGTAGTCCCTGTTGACATGTAAAGTAGTGTGAGTGTGACCACACATGACTGATAAAACTGGTCCATTCAAGATGTCTTTCTCAGTCAACAAAACTGAAAGTAAACTACTACATGCATAATTGGCATACTTTTAAAGGTATCTCAGTAGCTAGTCATGTGAGTGTCATACACTGTCAGAAAGAAATGTGTTAAAAATGGAGGGAAGGTTTTATCGAAGGTATTACAGAGGGAAGCTCTGTAACGACCCTGCAGCATTTGTTCTGTGACTGTGTATCTAACAAACAAGTTAAACGTGAGTATCTTTATGGTAATAAAGCTGCTTCTGCTTTGGAAAAGATTTCTCCTTGTCTCTATTGTCTCCTGTAAACAGTTCTACAAATTATTGCAAAAAAAGTGTTATTATGTGCTTATTATTATTAGTCCAAAATCATTACAATTTTGTGAAAACCCCTTTAAAGTTGCAGTAGACAGGTTCTCAGATCTCTCTTGAACTTTTAATTTGTTACTTTTGTAAGTACCAGCACTTTTATTTGTTTACTGGCACCTCTCACAAAATGCCGGTACTCTGTTTCGGTCATCTGTCCAATTCATTATTATGGCCCAGAATAATAATTTCTTAGGGTACACTACTTCACACTGTGACAAATAAGTTTGGCTCAAACACGACACAGCCCAAATGGAGCATACTGTTTACCCCGCTGCTGATGTTTTGTCAAACAATGCTGAACGTATCACCATCACTTTAGCAACATTATCACCTTGACAGACACTGTTATATGCTAACCTCTAATACCAGTAGTACGTGTGCGTCCACTGGAAATCAGAAATTCTGTTCAACTGTATCAGGGTATGTGATCGGAGTGAAGCTGATAAATTCTGACTGGAGTGCAAATAATATGAAACAAATAATAATTAGAGTCACCTTATCTCTCGCTCCATCTTAATCTAATGTCACTACACCAGTGTGTGAAGTGAGGAAGAGGATGATGATGAGAGAGCAAATGATTTTATTGGGAATATTATGTTTAATATATTAAACAATTTAACTTACTTTTACGGAATAAAGTCATTCAATTCAAATTCAATTCAATAGTGGTATTTTTACTTCAGGCCTGTCCACCTCAAGCATTAAAGGCATGTGTACTAAATAGATGAGTCTCACATAATGAAAAACTGTAGATGCTGACTGTCATAGAACACCACCACTACTTTAAGTTGTCACTTCAAAATGGGGGGTCTCTTTTGCATTTGGCAGCAAAGTGAAACGCCTCTACGTTTAGTTCATCCTCTTAGCCACTTTTGTTAAATGCAGTCATCACCAGTGTAGTTTAGTGAATGTTGAATAAGTGACTTTACAAAACGTAAGAATCAGGGATAATTAATTGTATCCCTTTCTTAACCCTGTCACAACACTGTGCTGCTCTTTAAGCCCGCAGCTCGCAGCCTCTCACCATTCACAACGCCGGGGTTCATACATTGACACGTCAGGAGGAGGAGGGGGGAGACTTCAGGGCAATTTCCCAGGCATAGTCATGGGCACCGACTGAGGACAACAGCGCGTCCTTCACCGGCAGCACCCCGCGGAAGTCCTCCAAAGGTAAGTGTTTACTTCACAGACTGATTTCTGTTTGTTTTTGACAGCAGCTGCTTACGAAAGCGTGCCCCCCTTCTCGATTCCACCCTCTGCTAACGTTAGCTATAGCCTATAAGATGGCTAACATCTTTGAACTGCGATGGAATAATTTGAAATGAAGCGGCATATATTGACGGGATTTCAAATCAATTCACCACAAAATAAAAACACACGAGTGTGTCCTCATTTAATTGAAACCGGCGACGTAGCGCCAGCGGTGGCTGTGGCTCTCGCTGTTTACGGTTTGCTGCTAACGGTAACGTAAACTCAACGCTGATGCTAGCTGAGGGTGAAGTGACGGCTAACTGCTGTCAGTCCATTCAAATATCGATGTCCTAAGAAGGTATGCTTCACTGTTTTTTTATGGCTTTTATCTTTCAGAAATGCCATTTGTTGCTTCAACGACACACGCTTAATGTCGTTTTCGTAACAAAAGTTATCTGTGCTGGCGACTTCAGTCAAGTGATGTGTTTGCTCTTAGTTAGTGAATATATATATAGATATATATATATATTAAGCCAGAATAGCTGAATCGAATGTTACATTTGTCTTATATAGTTTAAACTTGATAGCTCGTATACGTTTGATATGTGTTTCCTTGGCTCGTAAACAGTGCTGCTACCTCACCAAACAAGCCACCTTCCTTGGACGAAAGGACGAACACATTTTAGGCTTTTTATGTAAATTTGTAATGTGACAGGATCACAGTGATCACTTTATCCCTGACACTCCAGTGCAGACTCTCGGCGCCTTGTTATTGTTGTAGCTAACCTTACAAAACATGGACTTCGAATGAGCTGTGTTACGAAACCCCGTTCTACAGTTGAATGTAAACATTAGTTTTCTAGGAAGCACCACGCTCGCATCACAGTGAAGCTGGTCATGTATGTCACGTTCTTGTTGGAAGTGTTTTACAGAGGTTTAAAGTAAAATCAATGACTATTTCAGACCATTTCACAACACCCCAGTGTACATTCAAAAACCCAGAGAAGTGTTGAGTACCAGAGTCAGCATTTTGAATGACTAAAATGATTAGTTAAACAATTAAATAATAATCAATGTCCTAAAACAGAATGTCAAAAATGTCAGTAGCAGTATCACATCTACAGGTTTATTAATCTGACATAAAGTTCAATCATATTTCTAAGTTAGTTTAAAGAATGACTGGCCATTGTTTCATAGAAGAAGGATTTATTTCAGCATTCTTGTCATATATCCATTACCTAGTAGCCTGTGGTTGTGTTTGTGTGTGTTCGTGTTGTGTAAGCTATCTGCCTCTTGGGTTTGACTTTCTGTGAATTGCGTCCAAATGAAAACGAAAGCAGCATTTTTATTGACTTGTGTCAAAACTGAAAGTCAGACTTGGACTGTTTGTCTGTGGTTATGATTGTCATGATTTTTCTTGCACAGATAAGAAGTATGCTCATTGCTGTTCCACTGGGTAGAACTTCATAAGAGTGGGCATTGTGTAACATGAGGCCTGTGTGTTCTGTTTTGCCAGATCAGTCACATGACTTAATTATTTGCCACTCGGTTAAAGCAAATGTTCATTTTGTAATTTCCAAAAGCAGGCAGTGATTATGTAGTTTGAGTAAGTGGGTCCAGAACACCCGCATGTATAATCCTGTATGTTGTTAGTAAAAGCATGGTTTTATGTTGATTCTAGCTTGGTGGACAAGTCTTTTGTTTGGTTTTTGACTGGTTTTTGAATTTTTTTTATGTCTAAAAGAAAAGTATTGGCTGAAGAATTTGACAATAGCCATGAATTGAGAAAAAACCCATCCTATTGGAGGGGATGAACCAGCGGTTGTTATCTCAGTGGGCCTCTGTTTTCTTTGGTATGTTTACAAAAGGCTTAGCAGGTGGGAGAGTTGGACTGAGGCTCTTTTGGACAAGTTTCATGCATTACATTATTCTAAGGAATTCATTTAGGAGCTAAATCTGGCAGGAAGATGCTTTAATTTAGACCTCAAAGAGACAAAAACCTTAGGGAATTCATTATTGCTTGGACAAAGAGTCATGAGTGCACTTGCTGAGATTCTATTGCGTATAGATATTAATTAATTAGCATTTAGGCTAATTTTAGCTATCAGCTGTAATTATATGTTGTCAGGTATGATCCCTAAAGTGATAATCTGATCTTTTACAGCACTTTCTATAGGACTTTTACCTGGTTATCTGTGTGGTCACATGGCAGGAATGTCAAGAGGTCAAGGGTATAAAGTGCAACAAATGACCAACATGTCGCATTTAGCACCAGTTGTCATGTGCCTCTCCCTTAAATAGTCATGCACAATAACAAGCACATGTAGCAACAATTGCACTACACGTGACAGAGTGTTGTAGAACGTCATGTTGTACGGCGCATGTACTCCTATCAGGGAAAAACACTTCTTAGCTCGGTGGAATTAGCTGTGCCTTATCAGCTGTACACTGCCACCTTAAAGACTCCATCCCATTGGCTAAAACCTGTGGGTTCCGTCATCTGACTGGATGAGCGCAGACACTGTAAAGAGTAGCCAAGAGAGAGGATGACGTTTATGACCGTGTTGCCACTGTCAAGAGATGGAGTATCAGTATTTACCCATGAAAAGGTTCATTTCAAGGCGATAAGGTGGACTGTTTTTGAGATTGGATCAGGATGGCGGAGAGTCACTATTATCATAATCTGAGGGAAGACACTGGTCTCAGTGGAGTCTCCTGATGTCAGAAAAGTCAGAGCTGTTGCCCCACAAATGGTGATGAAGCGACATAGATCCTGGGGTGACTGGGAGTTTCTGGGAAGCAACGCAGACAACAGTGAGCAGGATGAGTCCTCAACTCTGAGGTTGTCCTGGTCCCTGGTGAGTCTAAACAACAGGTCTCTTATTCAGTCACAGCCCACTACTAGGTTTGCTTGGTTAACTGAGTCAGTATTGTTGCCTTAATATCTACAACAGTATAGCACAAGGACAGTGTCAGTTTATGGCTATTCTCAAGACTAGGTTTTCATCTTTAACTATGAAAGAAGATGAAAGGACGATAAACACTAGCCGTTAGGTTTAAGATGCATCAAATTACCCTGTGTCTCCCATCTAATCTGCAAATATACAAACTGATTTAATAGTAGTTTTGTCTGTGGATTACAGATGCTTGATTCCTTCAACTTCTGAGCTGACACTGAATCTAGTAGTATTCTTAGAAGCAGGTCAAGCATGTTTACCTTGTGTGACCACTTTTCAGAAAGAGTGACAACGTTCCATGCACCTCTCTGTATACTTTTCTATTTAAATGTGTAATATGCTGACCAATAACAATTTATAGCCTGAAGACTCCAAACATGACCAGAAGTTAGCAATGTACTGTTGTACTTAATTGCACCTCCACTTCATGAATCTAAAGTAAAAGTGAAACTTGCTTACATAACTTGCTTTCATAATCAACCTCTCTATGCAGTGTGTTATTTATTTGAAAACAGTATGATACTTTTACTTTTCTGACATACAGAAAATAATCAGTTAAGAACTGACTTGCATTTTTCCCAGATTGTGGGACAGTGAAATGGTTTTGTATCTGTGGCATGCTGCTTTTTTATTCACTTATCTATTTATGCTTTGTTTTGTTGTTGTTGTTGTTGTTGTTGTTGTTGTTGTTACCAGTTGAGTCAACCATGTGTGCAATCATTAAACAGCATAACCCACAATCTCTTATTGAACCAAATCTGTGACCGATTATTTAAGATGAATCTATTATATATTGTGCGTGCGTGCATGTGTGTCACATTTTTATAAATGCTTTCAACCAAACATAACAATGCTAAGTAAACTAAAATATTCTTTATTCAGGTCTTAGTACATTAATGTTGGAGTTGCTGTCCTGTCTGACATTACACAATAGTCTATGAAGATTTCACCTTCACTGCAAACTCATTTTTTTTTGTTTTCAGATATTTCAAGTGTTTATTGATTAGACTGTTAATCTTTAATTTTGAGTTTTCAGTTCCACATTTTCTTTGCAGCTTAATAATTTTATCATGTCAGAGGTTGTTCAGCTGCTACCAAAGATACCAGTGTAGCAAGTTCCTTTGTTTGCTTTTCATGTTCTGAAATGTCTAATTAAATTGAGGATTTAAATGCATTAGCAGGCCTCGGTTCTCTGTAGAAAAATGCACAGGTTACACAGGGTTTGCAAAGTATTAAATGTAAACCCATTTGAGTATTTAAACTTAAATAATGTTCGATTCTACTTTTAATTATCTACAAGTCTGTAAGGGTATCTCAAGGTACGTTTGGAGCTGATTTGTCAAATATGTTGTTGGTCAAGGTCAATGAAAATGTGTTACAAAAACAAATCGATCTTTGCAAACTTTTTTGATTGATCTATAGGATGTCACAAAGTCCACAGGTTGGTTCAAAAAAAGGACATTTTATGTCTCATTAGTTACAGTACGTCTGTGGGGTTAAATGTGTTGGAATTATTCCAAGGTTCCCACATCTGAATATTTTACTTCCTTTTTTTTTTACTTTCCATTTTACTTCCAACTGATGTTAAGGGGAGAATATCTTGATAGTGTTCCCTGTATCTCCTGATGCCAGCCTTGCAGAAATGTTTTCAACTCCCTACACCCACCTCATTGCTATCATCATGGCCAGACTGTGACCTAATGGTCAGTGTGAGAGTGCATTTCAGGTTATATAACCCAGGAGAATATGTTTACACACATTATTAAATGAAACCCTGAACCAAGCAAACCAGAAACATGTTTGCCAAGTTAATGGTTAAACACAACACACTCTGTCCCAGTTCACAGATTGACTGTCAATGATCTAGTTCAGGAGATTCAGCAAACAGGCCACAGGAGGCCTGGGTGGTTCAGATGATTACTTAAAGCCTGTGTATTATTTATTTAACTAATGTTAAATGGGATTGAACAGATATTTCAACCATATTATTTATACTGGTAATCTCATTGAGACTCTCAAACTACTTGACGGGAAAACTTTTTTTTGTGAATGCAAAGTTAAATCAGGTCTATTTAAATATAGCCACATACACTCTGGCTTGCATTTGTGTACACAGTAGAGGGTTGTGAATGTAAACAGGAAGTCAGCTGCTTTTGGCGCAGCAGAGCAGTGGGAACAATGTGTAATGTTGTCTCTTCACATTGTTTCAGGCCAGCCATCGGGCTTCAGCTCTTGATTTTTGCCCTACAGGACTGTGACCAGTGTCATCGTGACAGTGGCACTCTGGCAGTCTGTTTATGCAGGTCAGGAGATGACAAACACCAGAGAACAGGCAAATGGGCACAGAGAGCGCTTAGAGACGAAAGCAAAACACAAATGATACTGTCCAACTGTCAAGAAAAAGACACTTAAAATAATAGATGACAGTGCTGAGGAATACACCCTTATCAGCTGTTCATATTCAGTTCAGTTGTTCCTCAAACTCTGCTTTATTTATTTGATTTATTTAATTAATTTGCCCTTTCTCCCTCCAGGTGGACACCATGAACTACGTGGGCCAGCTGGCAGGTCAGGTGCTTGTGACCGTCAAAGAACTGTACAAGGGCATAAATCAAGCCACTTTATCGGGTTGCATCGACGTTGTAGTTGTCCGTCAGAGAGATGGAACGTACCAGTGCTCACCATTTCATGTGCGCTTCGGCAAGCTGGGCGTGCTGCGCTCCAAAGAGAAAGTAGTAAGTTGACATTTTTAATTTCTTTAATTTACCTCTGTCCTGTTTCCTTCTCGAGAGCTCAGTTTGAGTAAACATGTCCCAGTTGTTCAGTTAAATCATAATCACTGCGTCATCCTATATCCGTGAAGCATGCTGTATTCATCCAAATTATCTTTGCAACTTTGCAATGTTCAGCTGATCAGAATGTGCTTTCTGTCCTGAGGTGCCTGGGCAAAGTCCACAAACGAATTACAATGCCATGGATATTACGTAAACGCACGCAGATCTCCCAGTGTCTAAAATCCAAAGCAAAGTATAACTGAATTAAACTGAACACCTGCAGCAAGTTTGCTTCCAGTCAAGCTTTAAAGTAAAAAAAATGCAGATGCAGATATGCTTCTACTTTACTGAAACTTAAACATGCCAGACATGAGCTCATGATTTCAGATGATGAGCTCCATAACCTGAAACAAATTCTGTTTTAATTCAAATATTGTTTTGGCCTGGCAATCACCGTTTCTCACTTGAGATGAACTTTACCACTTATCAGTCAGAATATCCGTTTGATATACATATGTGGGGTTTTAGCCATAATAAATTTCATCACTGGAGCATCTCTGAATCATTTAGTGTCTTTGGCTCTGTTTGTAGAACACAGATGGGATGTTCTCAGGCTTTCTAGCTGTTAACTCTACATTCTTGCCTGGAGATAAGATCCATTTCCTCATGGTTGAGGCACGATGATGGTGCTATTTTCAGCCTCCACATCTCACTTGAGAAAATAGTATTCTAATTGCACTTTTGCTTCGACCTACTTGATGGGTAAAGAGGGGAAGTTAAGCCTTCTTAGTATTGACGCAGTAGAAAATGTAAAGTAAAATGTTATTGGTTTTAAAAATAAGATGTACTTGTGGGTAAAAAAGTGGAATCAGATAACCGTTGAACTAAAATTGAGGTTATTTAAATATATTCAGACTCGCATCATCACTTGATATTTGGTTGGCATAAGTGGCTAATTACAGTGAGTGTTGAACTTGATCCAAAAACAGTGCACACTGACAAAAAACGAATTTTCTTGTTTGTGGAGCAAGTGGATGATGATTTGCAGGGGATCGCCACAGTCTCAACACCTACCCAGAATGCTGATAGGTTTAGAGGGGAGGAATGAATGAGAGGTTTCTATGGCAACAGCTCTACAACTTGAATGCGTGGGAGGGGGAGGAAACATGAAGACATAGGCTTCAACAAGGGCTGTTTTGTAACAAACAGTTATGTGTCTCTGTAATCAGTTATTATATTCTCGAGGGCTGTTGCTAAATTTGTGCTGGACCAAACACAAGCTGTGATATTTCTTTCTATCATGCAGATCATTTTCAAAAATTCCATATTGGAACTGGACTGTACTCACCCAAAAACTAATTACTTTTTGGCTGTGAGTGATGTTTCTCTTTGGTTGGCAACCAGAAATATTGCTGTTTCATTATAAAAACCCTCACCACGGATTGTCTCACTTCTCCTCTGTGGTTTGTTTTGGAAATAAATGCGTCATATAGTTGTCAGAGCAAAAAGTACTCTAATTTTGCACAATCAGCTGGTTTTAATTGCCTTCAGTCGATCTGCATGGCTTTGGAAAATTCACTGGTCAGACACTTCAGTATTATGTAACATGTTACTGACAAAAGTTGATGGGGGACATTTATTCTGCCTGATTAATAACTGGGTATTGAAATTCTCAACCATCATTCACCACGTACTCCCCTTAGCAAACTCGAAGGGGTGAAATAAAATCTGTGGAGAAGCCACAACACAGGTTTGTAATCATTAGCAATGGGAAAAGATAAAATGCATCCTATTACATTGGTAGGCATTGGTTTGGAATGAATATTAATGATCTGGTTTCAGGTTGTCGGACTAGGCAGAGCACTTGAGTCCATGTCTGCCTGCTTTTGTAGTCTCTGTCAGACGTGACCTGGTTCTTTTGCTTTTGTGGTGTCAAATTTCTCAATGGCCTCAGGTCCACTGGGGTTTTGCCTGGCAGACATGAATAGCCCTGTTCTATTGGCAGCCTCCTTAAAATGCAACCCCAGAGGACCCATACACTTATTAGGTTTTCCAGAAGAAACATACAGTACCCACAGTTAAAAAAAGAATAGCGAGCTTAATTGTCATTGTCATTGTATAAAATGCAAGGAGATAATGGAGTGCTATATTGGTTTGTGTATTTTTATAACCTTGCTATAAAAACATTCTGTAAAACAAAGAAATAGAGACAGCTCCAGGGACCAGTGGACACTTATTTTCCAAATGAACATTACTTCACAATTGTCACAGAGCTGTCAGTCAAGCTGTAATTTATTCTTTCAGATTGACATTGAAGTGAATGGGGAGCCTGCAGACCTGCAGATGAAGCTCGGGGACAATGGAGAGGCCTTCTTTGTCCAAGAGTCTGAGCAGCAGAATGTAAGCATCTCTTTTACCACACAGTTTAATTAAATAAATATAAATAATCCAGTTTTTTGGCTAATTGTACAAATTTTGTAGTTTGGTTGTTTTGTACTTTAAACAGCTAACATTAAGTTAGTTGATTTTTTTATTATTTTTATTATTATTATTATTATTATTATATAATGAACAAAAACATTTGCTTACTGCTTTGTTGTATTTATTTTATTTGTAGAAGAAGTTTGTTTTGAATGTCTATTCATCTGATCTATTAGAAGTGAAATATAAAGGCAGGGTAACAAAGACAATGCAATATATTGCATTTTATACACACTTGAGCAGGTTTCGCCATGTCTTCAGACATCTGTGAGGAAACTGTTACTACAAAGCAGTTTCTACTTGTGACAGTTGACCTGTTGCTCAAGCCTTCTTAGTTCCCATTGTGTCGGCTCAAAACTGACGGCCACCCTGCTCCACAGGATACAGAAGTCACAGGCTTCATGTTTCTTATTCATGTTTATGGGTGGGATAGGAAGTGTCATTGGGTTTATCAGCATACTTTATTAAAAAATGATTATTTGTGTTTAAAGTGATCCACCCTGAAGATCAAAATATTTGACTGCCAAGGCAGCATCATGTTACTGAGGTTGCAACGCTAAGCCTCACATTCACACATTGTCACTTTTTTTTCCCTTACTCTAGCAAATTGTCCCTGCACACCTGGCCACCTCCCCGATCCCCACTGAGAGTCACCTGTTCTGGATCTCAGAGGTGGAGCACAGGACACCAAAAGATCTGGATGACCCTGCTGATCGAGAGGACCCTCCTGAGCCTCCTGCTCCCAGCACCATGTCCACCAAAAAGAAGAAGAAACGCAGGAAGAAGCACAAGGGAGACCCCCGAAGAGAGGAGCTGACCCCACCCATGTCAGTCACTACTGGTAATGCTATTGCTGCTAATGCAAATGCTGCTACATCTGCTGCCCTGTCTAATACTGGGCAGAATGAAGAGATCTTTGAGATGGAACTGAGCTCTGATGAGGAGGCTGCAGCACATGTCTCTCGGTAAGTTCAGTTAGGAGTCAGTGCTTGTTACTTCAGAAAAGAGATGTGAACATAAATGGGTTGATTATAATCTTTTGTAACCTTTCATTTAGATCCCCTTCAGTGAGCACAATGCGTGACATTGACCCAAAATTACCTGCAGCTAGACACAGTCTTGAAGGGTATCCCATGTCTGATGGTGACTGGCATGCAAATGACAGGTACATTTCATACAAGAACTTCAAGCAGCTTTCAACAAGGGTTTGGCAAAAACACATTAATATAGACTGTTTTATTGATTGTTGGCATCTGTTTTTCCCCATCAGTCATGGCTTTTCACAGGCCTTCTCCCCAAAGAGTGACTCTGAGCTGCTCATCAGGCCTTCAGAGAGTATGCTCAGAGCAGAGTCTCACATGCAGTGGACCTGGGGAGAATTCCCAGAAACAACTAGGGTATGCACCTCTCTTCACTTTTAAACATCAACAAAATATAGTTGCAAGTGTGCTTATCTTATTTCCTATAAGATAAGAACATATTTCTTTCTTTTATCCAACATCCAGGTCACCAAGAAAGATAAACCAGAACCACTAAGAAGGGTGACCATCACCCCGTCAGAGAGCACTCACTTCCGAGTCATTCTGAGTTCCGAGGCCATGGAGAATGAAACGGAGAATGAAACGGAGAATGAGACGGAGATCGAAAAGAAACATGGCGCCTCCCCAGTGTGCACTATTGTCAAGCCTGAGCCACACACTCCTGTCACCACTGTAACACCAACAAATCCTCTCACCTCTGTCAGTACAATGAAGTCCATTAGTCCTATAACCCCCACAGAGCCCCTGGATGTCCTGCTTTCCAGTGTGGCAACCTCCACCCCATCCAACAGCCAACTGAGCGATTCACCCTCTAAGAAGAAAGGCAAGTTTTGTACCAAAAAAGAAAATACAGATTATAAGTCCATTACATGATACATATTTTGGTTTTTGGGTGCAGGTGTCCCAAAGAGGAGTCAGCATCAGGGTCCTGAGGATATCTACCTAGATGATTTGAATGTTCTTGAACCTGATGTTGCTGCACGATATTTTCCTAAGAGGTTAGCCTATGAGAAATGATGTTACGGTCTGCCCCGTTTTAATTAAATGGTTTATTTTAAAACTGAACATGCATAAGACAACACATTACTGCTCTAAAAGTATACTGATGACCTTATTGACAGGTGTCACGAGTCATTATATTCTATTGTTTCAGTGAGTCAGATGCAGCTTCTAAGCACTGGATGGACTCCGACATGCGCTCTGGATCACAGTCCCCTCAGTCAGTGGGTAGTGCTGCAGCAGATAGTGGGACAGAGTGTCTATCTGACTTGGCCAGTGACCTCCCTGATGTTACCCTATCTCTGTGTGGAGGACTCACAGAAAATGCAGAAATATCCAAAGGTAGACCACAATGACCCCAATTAAAATGCAACCTAAAGTACACTTATTACTTTCATGCATGGGAGAAAGTCTTCTGTGTGTAAAGATATACTGTTACGTATTTGTCCCCACATTTCCCTAAAAGAGCACTTGTCTCTATTTTCTAAGGACTGAATCACAACTTCTCATTCTCTCAGATCTTTTTTTCTTTGAGTTCCTTGTCCGTTCAAAAATATGCATATAATCGTAAGGTTTTCTGCTATTCTGCCTTATGGAAGTACACGTTTTCTGACCTTTCTGTGAGGCTTTACGTAAGATCTTAAACCTCATCACCACTGACCTTTTCATCTGCTATCTAATTAATTTCCCTCTCACCTCTGTGTTTGCAGAAAGATTCATGGAGCATATCATCACCTATCTCGAATTTGCTGAAAATCCAGCAATTATAGATAACCCCAACTTAGTAGTTAAGATCGGAAATAGGTAAGTAAGCATTTCAATTTAGATTTAAAAAAATATACAGGCTACATCTACTTTAATTATACTTAGTCAATAATTCTTCTGTCACCAGGTACTATAACTGGACATTAGCTGCACCCTTGATTTTAAGTCTACAAGCATTTCAGAAGAATTTACCAAAGGTATTTGAGTCTTTCCTCGATGTACAGTTCCTACCTGTTGATCATTGTAAAATGGCAACTAGCTCACAATTACATGTCTTGTTATTCAAGGCTACAGAGGAGGCCTGGGTGAAGGAGAAAATGCCAAAGAAGTCAGGCCGCTGGTGGTTCTGGCGAAAGAGATCAGACAGTACAATAAAGCAGGTGGGCACATGTAATCCGCTGTCCTGATAAATAAACTTGCAAGAACATACATACTGTATGGATAGTGTTGTGTTTTCAGATCTGTTTTATTCACATTGTTGCCGCGTTATTGTTTGATAATTGTTACAGTCTGAAAACAAGCTTGAAACCAAGGATGAGTCTCTTTTGGAGGAAGAAGGGCCCTCTGTATCTCAAGAGACGCTGTCCTTATCGTAAGTCACATAAAAGTTTATTTGTATGTGTTTGAGTCACCAGGGGTCAGTAATTGAAACAACACTTGGCACGAGATTGTATCGTAACACTGTGTTATCACTACTGCATGAGACATGAGTCCGTAGTTCAAGTATCAATACGTGTTCAACATTATACTTACACAGTAGTTGTTTAGACCAGTGTTAGAAATATTGAGTAGATTTTTTTTGTAGTAATTTGTCAAAATAAAGACATAACTAAAAACATACATAACTTTGTGTGTAGGCCTAAAGCAGGAGATTCATCCAGCGATGAGGAGGCCAAGGAGGTGAGCGCTGCATCCTGTCAAGAGAGACTGCAGCCAGTCGAAGGCCACCACCACCCCAGCCCCCACACTTACAGGAAGTCACTACGCCTCTCTTCTGATCAGATAGTAAGTACATTCTTCAACAATGCGTTTCCCATCCTCGCACTCATCGTTCTGTCAAACTATAGAATGTTACTTGTCAAATACTATTTATATTCTTTTTAAGTTTTATGCTCATTTTGTGGATTCTTTTGAAGGGATAATTAGGCTGCTTATCAGTACACTTTAATTGAACAGTGCATTGCACTTAAAGAGATTGGTACATCAAAGGGTTTATTTTGTAGTTTAGGCCTCCCTCTGCTGGCCAGCTATGAATTGTTGTTGTGTCTGCTCCACGTTGACCCTGTAGGGGGCTCTAAAGACCTTTTTATGTTCGTTATACTGTGGCTTACAGTAGAGAGACACTGGGGCATAGTGCGCTGTAGAAATGCATGTTACTAATTAAAATGGACTTTGATTCCTGATGCCTTGACTGTTTTTCTTGTATTACCAGGCCAGTCTGAAATTGAAGGAGGGACCTAATGATGTGACGTTCAGCATCACCACTCAGTACCAGGGCACATGCCGCTGCGAGGGCACCATCTACCTGTGGAACTGGGATGACAAAGTCATTATCTCTGACATTGATGGTACCATCACCAAGTATGTTTCCCCAACTCATTCAGTGGTTGTATGCCTCTGAGGCATTTGTTTAATAGCATGCATACACGGAAACGCAACACATTGAAACACATAAGCTTTTTGTAAAATGTGATATTTACAGCTCCTGCATTTCACTCGGTTGTGTATAATATCAGCTGTTTGTGCATGTTCATAATATATAAAATAACATGGCATGCGTCTGTGTGAGGAGTAGTCAGTGAATCCATCATTCATGCCTATTTTCTGTTTAAGGATGTAACGCATATTGTAATTTAGTGAATGACATTTTCACGTGGAGATACCTGTGCACCATATGACACATATTATGTGGTTTTTTTTTGTGAAAGTAATTAGAGCATATGTCACAGTGTGTACATAATTGCCCACACAAGTGTTAGCATTGGGTTAAGGTGAAATAAGGTTTATTTTATTTTCCTGTTACTGAACAATGAAAACATTGGATCATTACTGTTGAACAATAATACATTTAGCATAAATCAGTTGTGTAGGTAATTTTTTTTTTTTTCATGTATTAAAGTTCTTCACTGTTCTCTGCAACTTCACACCTCAAATAACACATCTAAACTTAGTACATGCTGCAAATCTGTTCATTAAAACTCTTTAATTGGCATTAAGACACATCTGTCTCATTTGACATACAATTAATGTATATGCTGCGATTTCAATGCCAACAATGAGGTTCATAGATGGTCAACATCAAACAGGTCTACACTGACGGCAGCTTATTATCGATGTGACCCTTCGGGCCAACCTGTGACATCTGGCTTTCTCTCAGTAATACAGTGAAGAGCACAGGGACTATAATGAGCCCATTTACATTTCAGGCTTTAAGCACCCACTGTCATAAGCTGAGGTTGAGACGATATATTTCCTATGAGCCTGTGTAATCCTCATTAGTAGAGAACAGTTCATTATGTTCTCTATTTATGATGGAAATGGTAAAGTAGTTACAGTGCTTTATGTGACATCTTTTTGGCAGATCGTGCCACCAATATTACTGAATTTTCTTTTACAGACGTGCTTCTTCTGCCTGTTCATCTGAAGTATTTTTTTGTTTGTTTTGTGTGTGTGTTTTTGGCAGAGGTTTGGTAGGTTGTGATGCCACTGTGTTGTCATTAATATTTGTGTGTGTGTGGTTGTTTGATATTTTAGGTCAGATGTGTTTGGACAGATCCTGCCACAGCTGGGGAAGGACTGGACCCACCAAGGCATTGCCAAGCTTTACCACTCAGTCGCTGAGTAAGTACACAACAGCACTGATTAATCACAGAGGAAAAGATGGATGGTTGGTCAAGGATTACACTGTCTGGAATTGATTCCTGGTCATCTCTCTGGAGTTCATTTTGTGTGGGTTGATTTGAGGTGAATGACTCGGGAAGTTAAACAATTATCAAGACAAAAAACCTGTTTAACCACTTGTCTCAAATTGTTAAATGTTGACCTGCCTTTGCAGCTTTATTCATGCGGGGAATACAATGTATAATACATTTGGAGGAAATGGCCTACTGTTAACTGTGGGCAGTCATGATGAATAGAATCTTTCCTCAGTGAAATTACTGAGTTGGTATGACTTCTCCTCCACCATTATTACAGTTCTAATTAAAGTGCTATTCTTAGTCATTGTTAACAATGGTCATGATATTGAAGTTAATTTGAAAAGCTTTTAATGAGCACCACTTTCCCACTGGCAGAAATGGCTACAAGTTCCTTTACTGCTCAGCCCGAGCTATTGGCATGGCAGACATGACAAGAGGTTACCTGCAATGGGTCAATGATGGAGGCACAATCCTGCCGCGTGGACCTCTCATGTTGTCTCCCAGCAGCCTTTTCTCTGCCTTTCACAGGTGTGTACATTTTCATACTGCTTGACTTCCTGGGGCCACATGGTTAAACAAGGAATGGTGAAAGCCTCCAAGGTGTCGCCTTGAAACGTGTGATTGACATATTCATGCATTCTCAGACTGAAGCTAATGGCAACCTTTGGATATGTGTGTGGATGCAAAATATGAGGTGAAGGTCATTTGTTTGCCTTTTCTTTCTGTCAAAAATCCCAAGGCTTACTTCAAGTGACATTGAAAAGTGTTTTTTTGCATTCATTGCTCAATTCTGCTTGGAATCAGTTTAAAAAATGTTTGTCCTTGGTAAACCAGATTTATGGCAGTGACTGTATTATTTACATCTTAAATTACATCTGCTAAATGCTTAAACGTGGAAGTACATCATTTGGAGCTTTGCTGTAATTTTGATTTCCATCAGGAAATGTCCATTTTGTAATGTTTTGCACCCTAATTCAAAACTATAATTACTAAATGTAATAGTGAAAAGAGAATTGTAACATAAAGAGACTCCAATAAAGTGGTCTGAGAGAAATTAGACATTTGGCCAAGTTAACTTTTGACCCTTAATAAGGACATACAATATTTGTGTCACTAATTGAATTGTCTGATTACTTTAGGGAGGTTATCGAGAAGAAGCCAGAGATCTTCAAGATTGAATGCCTTACAGACATCAAGAACCTGTTCCAGCATAACAAGCAGCCATTCTACGCCGCCTTTGGGAATAGAGCTAATGTGAGTTAATGGATGTTTGAAGATGTCAGACTTCAGGACATTAAAACACTCTCTTCTGCATGACGGTGAGCTGTGTTTTCCAGAAGCCTGTGTAGTCACGATGTACTGTAAGATCATCACAACATGTTGGCTATCAATTAGTATTTCACAAATGTATGAAATCAGCATTGGGCTGAACCGGAGCTGAGGTCACTGGTGGATTATGGTCCCATGTGACTGTCTGTGGAAGGGACCTCAAGCCAGGCCCAGCGTCTCATCTTCAGCTGCATAAACACAAACACCCAGAAGAAGCAGTGGGCCAACCATCAACTCACTGTCTGTCTCTATTATGTGCCAAAACACATAAAACAAACGCACACACACACACATACACATACACACCATTGTGTGTGTTTGTTATAAATATTGCCGTTAGGTGGAGCATCAACAGGAAATTTGTGGCTAATGTTACAAACTTGTCAAACTGATGTCCGTTTGTACCAGCGTGTCCTCCACATCTGCATTATTCCATTTTTGTTTGAAAACACACACATTCTGCTCTGGATAAGACCTGAAATGGAGACGAAACTCAGTTGGCTCCATTTGTAGTCTGGAAGGACCTAAAATGAGACCTTTGGAAATGATGATGAAGCATTAACTGCCTGATTAGTTCTTACTGGCCACAGCGAGACTATTATTTGTAAAGGAAAGGCTTTGTTACACTATGTTGTCTATCTCATGACAGACGTCTTTGCTCCTACATCCCATCATTCTTTGTTGTTGGTCATTATAACTTTTTTTTGTATGATTTGTATGTGAGATTGACCCTTTAAACATCATGTGTCCATACAGGATGCATTTGCCTATAAGGAGGTGGGAGTTCCTGTGTGTAGGATTTTTACAGTTAATCCCAAGGGAGAGCTGATCCAGGAACAGACCAAAGGCAACAAGTCTTCGTAAGAACATAAACTTCCCTTTTCCTGTCTTTATTTCTGTTGGGATTCACTTCAGTAAGACACAAGACACTGATACAGTCACACGGGTTCTTTTTTTGCTCGGCAGCCATATTTACATAGTGTTGCAGGGAAACCACAGGTGTTACTGATCACATTAACAATGGCTTTGTTCAGTTCATGCAAGTCAGGACAGCGTGACCGTGAACGAGCACGCAGTCTGAAACTGAGGGAGCCAACTGACTATTGACCAGGGACCTGTCAAAATGGCTGCTGTGCTGGAAGTTTTAAGAAAGGAGAAACATTTGCTTAAACCTGCACTAATCCATATTTTTAAGTTGACAATTGATACATTTGATTTATAATGAGGAACCTCCTGAGATTAATCCATAACTCTGCAGTTCTACTTTCAGCCTTTTATTGTGGTTTGAAAAACACAGCATTGATGATTTGCTTCATTCCCTCTGCTCTTAACATAGTCATATTTGGTCTTAAATGAATGCTAATTTTGTTTCCAGTCTTCTAGATGTGTAAATAAACATTTGATCTTTACATTTCCAAATGATTACAAATTCTAGCAGCCTGCTTTCTGCTACGTCTCACTCTAACCACACTTTTTCTGTGCGTCATTATGTCTCTGTGATCTCACAGTTACGGCAGACTCAGTGAGCTGGTGGAGCACGTGTTCCCTCTGTTGAACAAGGAGCAGAACCAGGCCTTTGTCCTGCCCGAGTACAGCTCTTTCTGTTACTGGAGACAGCCCATACTAAACATCAACCCAGATGAACTGCTCTGATCCAGCACATACGGATACCCAGGTATACGTCAACACATTCAAGACTGTGCACTTAAATGCATCTCCGGGGGAAACGTGGACTGGGAAAACCCGTCTTTGCTCCAGAAAACTTGGACACACAAAATTCAGTTTTGCTTTACTTTAATTACCAATTACAGATGAAGTGGAAGTGGTTTCCAGAACAGCAAATCCTGATTGATAGTCTCTTAAAGGTCTCATGCCAAGCAGACAGGAGTCACCAAGTAAAATCATTATTCTTATTTCCTTATGCCTGAACTCTCTATAGTCCCCAGCACTGCAGGGATGGAGATCTGAAGTATTTTGTTTAAAACCTTTAGCAGAGAGGATGATCTTCTTTTCAGGGGAGCAACAGAGAACCATTAGCCCACAGCACTCACGGAAGAATGTTTTTATTTTATTTATGAAACTCTTCACATCTTCGGAAATCTCTAAGGAAGTGAAATCCAACATTCAAAGTGTTAAGAGACGCACTGTTAATTAAAACAGGAAATGCAGTTGACATGTAAGAGCAGCCGTGTGCTGGAAGTATTTGCTGAGGCTGCTGTGTTTGCCGAGACAGGTACGCAATCGTTCTTTGTAGTTTTCTATTGTAAAAACTAAGTGAAGTAGTGATACTGGCTGGCAAGAAACAGACTACACCAACTATGAGCACTTCAGAAAAGTGACAGACTGTGGTGATGAGCCCAGTGCTGGTGAAGTCCAACACATTTCAGATTGGTTTCGCTCGAAATCTAAACCACCTCTGGAGTCATATTTGGTCTTGGTTGTTAATATTCAAGGTTGTACCTGGGATTTATTTTTGTCAACAAGTATGTGAAAAAAAAAATAACAACATGAAGCAGCTTCATATAATATTGTCTTGCTGTTATTTTAATGTTTATTCTGTTAAAACCAGCTCTGGCGGCTTAAGTATGTTTGTGTCAATGGTGCAGTCATTATTTATGATCATTGAAATGTCTAAGTTATTGATTTCTATGGTGATGCCTTTTGCTTGTTTAAAAATAGGAATCACAAATGCAAATGTGGAAATACTTAAAATTGTATTTTGTACGTTTGGTCACAGGTTACCATGCACTTAACAGTAACAGCTAGGCCTTTTATGTACTCTCTATTTTGATTTTTTTTTTTTTGTCTTTGTCTGTATCCCATTTTCATGGTGACCTCTATTCCTTGTTTAACAATGAAGCTCTCAGTATGTGATTGACACATTCTCAAGTAAACCTCAGAACCTGCAGCTTTAGTATTAAAATAGGAATCAAATGTAAAGGGAATATGTTGGAAGAGTGGAAATAAGAAGATTGAAAAAGAGCCTAAAATGAAGGATATGTGTTGTATGACGTGATGTAAGCGTGTGCAGACCTAGTCGCTGAGTGCTGCTGCTGTTGTAAGCAAAGGTTTGACGATATCGTGCACTCTCTGCTTATGTTCCCTCGGTGAGTCCCGAGATCGTTCCCTCAGACAAAGGTGCGGCACTTTGTCTAAGCCGCACCTTGAGACGCGCACCTCTCACCCACGTCGGCTTCTCCGAAGGGTCTATATTGACCAGAGTATGCAATTAACGCAGGAGGGAGAGTTCTCGTTTTACCTCTTTGTTGTGTGAGTGATCTCTTGACACGACAGACAAATCAGCTATTAAAAAAAAAAAAAAAATGTCTCTAAGTTTGTGAGTAGCTCTTGAAGGGTGGATAGTATTTGTTGTTTTGCAGGGCAAAATGAAGGAAATGAAAGGAAATAAAAGTTTATTTATGGAGCCGAATAGACATGAAAGTAGACTCACAGCCACCCTGTCTGTCTGTCTGTCTGTGTGTGTTTGTGTGTGTTAGAGAGAGAGACAGAAAAGACTGATACTGTGCCTCTGGTGACCAGAGTAGGAGCCATTGAGTTATGTTTGGACATAAACAGGAAATACTTGACTGTGTAACAGGAAGCCTTTGGCTTCTCTGTCATTATGTATGCATGTATAATTTAGGAAAACAGTTGTGGACAGACTGACGTGGATCATACCTCCAGCACAGGTGTGATATGAACTTGATAGGCTTGAGAAGATTTAAAAATCGTAAAGGAGACGGGACTGACAAAACCGTCCAACGGAAAGAAAAAGCACAACTGATGAGCTCTTGATCCACATCCTCTAGATAATTAGTAATAATAATAATAATAATTATAATAATTATAAATAATTATCTAATTTGGCTGAAGTGTTTTCTGCGTTCATTCCATCGCCCCCTTTTTGTTTTGTGATAATTGAGATGCTAGTTTTGCTTTTGACGCGTTTTGCTTGTTCTCTATGAAGTTTAGTGACGTCCGATTAAATGTGTCTTCTAATTCACAAAATGAATTCCATTCTTTCTATGAAAGTAAAACATCTTGTGTGGAAGAGTCACACTTCATCACCCTCCATGATCCTCCTGAGACGTGTGGTAAACAATGATTGCTCTCACTGCTCAATATTTGCAGAAAATGATCCGGTGTGTGTGTATATACTGATTTATCACCTTCCTTGGTCTTTCGATGCCTTTTTTTGTTTGTTTTTGTTTTATTATTTCTTTTTAACGTGTATGATATTTTGTGGGACCGTTTGCTTCGTTCCGTTTGAGAGGGGACGTCTGTTATTTTAACGTGTCTGAGCAACAAAGATACCTTAAGTGTATGCTGTGTTTGATTTGTATAGAAATGTGATTCGAAAATGTTTGGGAAAAAAAAAGAAAAATCCATTGTAAGAAGAAAAAGAAATACAGGCCTGCTAAAGCTAACAAAGTGTGGCTTGTGGTGGTATTTGTATTAAATAAAGTTTCTAACTGAAGGCACTTGTGTGCTGCACTTATTGTGTGTATCTAGTCTGGGTAAAAAACTTAACCATCACCACAGGCTGATGATGTAACTTACTTACACTTCGAGATCCCTCAGGTTGTTCCAGATTTTGAGTAGTATTATTGAATAACACAAAAATTAAATTGTTTATTTATTTCCACTTCTTTAAAAAAAAAGAGACATAAATCTCAGCATCAAATTCTGAGAATTAGATTTTTTTTTTTTTTTTTAAATAACAGGAGTGAGAGGCAAAGTCATTTTCATCCACTCCCACATTATGTAATAACCTGACTGTTTTTTTTTATTTTAGTGTAGTAAGGGCTGCAACTAACCATTCTTTTCATAATTGAGTAATCTATCAGATTATTTTCTCAATTAATCGAGCACTAGTTTGCTCAGTAAAATGTAAAAAAATGTTAATTGTGTTTCCCAAACCTGGAAATAATAATGTTCTCAAATGTCCAAACTATTCAGTTTGAATTCCATCTTTTTTTCTATGGACCAAAGAAACCAGAAAATATTCATATTTAACAAGTTATCATTATTAAAATAGTAATTGATTGATTACTTTTTATTATTGATTAGCCCCCAAAGGTTACTGCCCACTGTACTCCACTAATGTTGTGACCATACTGTAAATACAGATAATCTGCAAGTTTTTTTTTTTTTATATATAATAAAAAATTTCATTTTATGAATTTTAATGTTAATTTATAAGCACTTTTACACAAGACATTCACAATAGATTTAAAAACAAACAAACTTGATATTCAAATATATTAGGAACAAATCCTACCTCTTATATTCAGGTATCTTTAGAAAAGTGGTTTACAAAAGACAATGTAATGACTTTTTAACTGAATTCATAACTTGAGGAATCTTCACACCGTGGCACTGCGTTTTGTAAAATAACTGCTTCACAGCAAGTCAGTGAAAACTAGGGCTTTTCTTCAGCCTCTCGTCCAGTCCAAATGTCTGGGAACAAACCAGTCCTTGCTCTCAGAGTCAACATGAGCTCCAGCTATCTTTTGGCCTTCTGTGAATACAGGTAGAGGACGCTGTAGGTGGATAGGATCTCCCTGGCCTCAGTGGTGGCCAGCTGGCCTCCGGTCCTGACCAGACCCACACGGTCACCTTTCCTCAGGGGCAGGACCAGACTGAAGGACACTGAGCCACCGCAGCTGCAGGTACGTCTCGCTGAGCCCCGGTGTTCACCGGCAACAGTCCCCGACGAGCTCTGCAGCTTCTGAACGCTGCGGTTAGACACCGACAGGACGGCTTCTATGTGGTCACCCTGCTTTGCTGTGAGGAGACCTGAAACCAGGTACCGGCCGTCGAGGGGTACGGTAAAGATCCCTGTGAAAGGAAGGAAGGAAGAGACCATTTGACAGGGCACTGAATAGAGCTTGAGAATGTGTTTCTTCTGCACTCTATCCGTCAAAACTGTGAGAGTCACATCTTCGTCACAGAATGTTGAGGCTGAATCATGAAATGCTGAGAAATGTAGGCTCAGCCACAGTTGTACTGTAGAGGTTGCCTGAATCATAAGCTGCTGTGATGTCATTACCAGATGTGTGACACATTTTTGATTGATTGATCAAAAGTTTCCAGCAGCTCACCACCCTAGTCGTATAGACATGGGAGTATCGATTTTATATATCTATAAAATAGGTATAACAACACCAAACGGTAGTGATTCTAAAGTGAAGGATAAAAGCAATATGCAGTGTTTACGTATTAAAGCTCCAATGTGTAACATTTCGGAGAGGGCTGATTGATAGCCCTGATCTACCCATGAACATGTTTGTGTAAGTGTGTCATCACTGTAGAGCTGCAACTAACGATGTTTTTCATAATCATCATTAATTGGCGAATCATTTGGTTCAGAAAAATGTTGATCAGTGTTCTTTAAACCTGGAAATGATGATGTTCAAATGTTTTCGTTTTGTCCACAAACCAAAAGTATTGTGTTTTGCTTGTTTTACCTATTTCAAATAAACACACAAATCCGATGTCGAGTAATTGTTTCAGCCCTAAATAGCTGTAAAATGAAAACTAGGATATTTTTGTAGCCTTTGTGTACTTAAGTCAAGGGCCTTGCTTTAGGGAGGCTGCCATCTTGACCACTTGATACTTTAAATGACAGGATGACAATAATAATCTGCGTCTATAAACTACATTTATTGGCATCAAAATTCTTGGATTCTTGGATTTGACGTGTTTTGAAGCTGCAAATGAAAGCCCAGGCCAATGCATGCATGCATTGCAAATGCAATAATGTGGTCTCACCATTAGATGTCACTCATTTTGACGTCTTTTTCTACATAAAATAACAGGCTCCTGGTGTCTCATGTTGCCCCTGCAGTCTCGTGGTTGTAATTTAAATGGCACATCATACTGGGTAAGTCTATATACTGTACAGCATCACTGTGACTTTTAAACGTATATATTAAATGTTGTGTAACCTGTGTGGGGATTGTAGTGGCTCCCATCGTTGACGAGAACCCTGTTGAAGCGAATGACTCCAAAATCTCCAGAGAAGGGCTGGAGTGTGAGGCCAGCGGAGAAGGAGAACGGATCTGCGAAGGCACTGCTGTCGACTGACACTGGAGCCAGAGAAAAATGTCAGTGTCTCACTTTACAGAAATACAGAGCACAATTCTTCATATTCTTTGTATTGATACTGCTTCTATTGTTTTTTCCATGCAGTTCCAGGTGTACGAGACACACAGAGAGATGAGTTGTTACCTGGTGATTCAACTGGAACTTGATGCCAAGGATTCCATGGCACCTTTGCTGCTATAGGAACTACAAGGTACAAATAAGGAAATAGTTAATTCCCCACTGTCAAGGCTGTGAGCTGAAGAGATGACACCTCTGTATTTATAGCTGCTTCATTCATGAGCCTCGTTATGTGTAAATTTAACCGCAGATGCTATCCATTTTAAAAAGTGCAATGTCTTTCATGGCTAAATGAGATGTTTTCTTTGCTGTCCGGGGAAAAAAAACTCTCTGCTTTGTGCCCACACTTCCACTGTCCGCCCACATCTCCTCTCACTAAACAAATCCAGTTGTCCCTCGCTCAAACTCTAAAGCTGCAAATTATTCACAGCTTTTTCATTTTTTTTTGTGTTTTACATTGTTGTGGTGGAATGCCTAAACCTTCAGATGTATGCAATGTGAGTCAGTAATGAACTGCTACAATACCTCTGTGGCTGCTTGGTTGGGGCTTGAAAGACACCGGCTGCAGAGGAGGGTAGCCTGCCAAAGAGACAGATGAGAAACACATCAGGTCGTAATTGTGTGAAGAGACAGGTTTGCCAGAGGCAGTTGTTTGGTTTTCCATCTGAACATAATGGTACAATACACTGAGGGTATTTCCCCAAAGACAGATTATATTCTAGATGGCATCATTTCAGTTTTATCTAAGTGGAACTAAAACCCCTAAACCACTTTATCAGGTGTAAACCAGTGGATATATGATTATCTCGTAATGTTGTTTACCGATCCAGGGGAAAATCTTCACAGTTTACTATTGAAATCGTACATGGTTCTGATAAATATCGATGAATCTACTGCCTCTCTGGTCAAACTTCAGCTATTTCACTGAACTTTGTTTTACGGCGAGTTTACATACAAGACAATCCACAGATGTGAGTAGACATGAATTTCCCATTAGCCAGGCCACGCGGTGCAAAATGTACTAACGGCGTGAAATGTGCTACTTCAACTTCGGTGCAGAATTCGTGTGTTGATGCGATAACCAATCAGTGGTGAGATTCTCTGTATTTCTGTGTGGACACCTGGAGTTGCTTATATGTATGAGGACAAAAACTAAAAGGAGAGAGCGTGGAAAATCAGTCAGCAAAGAATGGATGATGCTGTTGTGGTTGTAGATAAATGCAGTGATTCTGCGCCTTTTTTGTGGGAACACAGCATTACTCTGCTCTCTCAACACTTGTACACCCTTTTATCACCTTCTCTAATCAGCACAATACTTGTTGTCCCAGGTTCCTCCTCTTTTATAAACTTGATGTCAGGTTTTCACTATCAGACCACACCCCCACACTACTCCACACGCTCCCTCACCCAGCTCTCAGCCCACTTCTTGGCCTTTTTTTCTTGATCAGTTATTAGGTGCAGTTAGCTTCAGAAGAGTGGGTTTAGTTATGCTCTAAGTACCTTCTTCTTTTTGCAGTTTCTTAAACCTGTGAGCACATTCAGAGATTTACAGTTCAGTTCAAGTCAACCAGGTTCCACAAAAAAGCCACAAACTCAAGAAACAAAGATGATGCAGACAAACATAATCGTTAACGTTTTAAAGGATTAATGGAAATACATGTATTACAGTTTTTCTCCATTGGTTTGGCTCATTTCTTGAAACAGAAATGACATTCTCAAAAACAACATGGACAAATCTCAAAACCACTTCGCAATTGTCCACAACAGAATTGCATTTCTCATTCGTTTCATCAAATTGCAATTGTCTTAGTACAGATTAGGTACAGTTAGCACACAGTTGGCACAGTTAGCCTACACATTTAGCACAGTTTCCAAGTGAATAGATCTTGTTGATCTGAACTGATTGTCGATTCTCAGTCTAATGGTTGTTCTCTGCATCATTTCATTGTGTAAGTCATCACTTGCACAATAGTCTGTTCAATTGTCATAATTAGTCAATACCATGAATACTTTATATGAATCTCTTGGAACAAATTTTGATACATTATTCATAATTGACACACAATATCTGATCTGTCATCTAAGATGTGTGAAACTCCTCCTTTGTTAGCCAAGTTCTATTTTCACCGGACCTTGACCTCAATTACACAGAAGCTCCTCATTTTCTTGGACCACCTTCATTCTGATTTGATCCCTGAAAATGAGAGGTGTCTGCTAGGGCCTCACCTACCAAAGTATGCACTTGTGTGGGACAATGTAAATTTCCTCCATGGTCCCCGCTCATCAGGGCCTGGTTCACTACTCATCCAAGGATGGTCATGGTGTTCCTACCACCTTACTCTCCTTTCCTCAATCCTATCGAGGAGTTTTTTTTCTGCTTGGCGGTAGAAAGTGTATGAGCATCATGCTCAAAATCAGAGGTCCCTGCTCCATGCAATGGACGCTGCATGTGATGATATTACAGGAGATCAGTGTGTAGGGGATCGTTGCGACATGCACGCTGTTTCTTCCCTCATTGTATCACAAGGGAGAATATACGCTGTGATATGGACGAGAATCTGTGGCCAGACAGACAGCAGAGTGTGGATGGCCAGGAGGGTGAGGGGGAGGACAGATTTCCTCAAGAAATGTTTTGTTTTGAATCTCAGCTTTATTTACAGCACTGTAGGCATCATTGTCCTTGTTTTATGTTTATGTGTTTATATTACAGTATATTGTGCTGTATACATTTTCTTTGACTTTTTTTTAACTCTGATGTATGGAAGTTAGATTATATCTGTGAATATAAATGGTTACAATTTCCTTGGCAGTATGAGTGCAATGTGTGATGTCAAACCTTGGAGGGTACTCTTACCATAGAATCCTAAAAAAAAAAAAAAATCAGTATTCTACACAATTGTATTCTGTTAGCTAGACAAAAAAAACTAGTACAGTAACCATTGTCAATGAAGGACTGGGCTAAGACTGAGAGGTGGACATGAGGGATATTTCAATGGTCCTCTGCCATAGTGACAAAACATTTAAACATTTTGACTTGCAGACACAATGCCAAAGGGACAATGGGTTTTGTGGGGACTGACTATTTATATGAGAAAGAAATTTGGTTTTGACACCTGAGTGAACTGTTTTGGGAGAGATATGAGCTTCTGCAGGTGAACCATGGTGTTGAGCTGAACCATCAAGGCTATTTTGTCAAAAGCAGTGACGTGCAGTCAGGGTAGGCAGTGCCTACCCTAGGCTGTCAGGGAAAATTTGAGGTTGAGTTCATGCAAGGTTTGATTTTTTTTTTTTTTAATTTCAGTAATTTTACTCCTGGTTTGAATGTGTCCGCATTTGGTGATTTTCATAGTCTAATAAAAGTGACTCAACAGCACTGTTTTCTGGTCAGGCAGCGGCTGCACAAGCCATTCACCATAGCATTCTATTACAGAGCAAAGGCACAGACCTCCTCTGCCTTTCTGTCTCATCGGCGCGAATGGGACTGTTTGCGCAGTCAGTTTCCCGTATAGTTAAAATGTGTTTGTGCTGCATTTACGTTCACATTGCTTTTCGTGAATTGTCAACACACCGTCACGCCCTCTCGCCTGAGCTACCGGAGCTTCTCCAAAGGAAGGGACAGAAAATGATACGTACTTTTCAAAAGGAGTGGTATAAGAAAAAGGACAGAGCAACTGTAAACTCTGTAGACTCTGTAAACTGAAGGCCAAGTCAGGAGACTTTTATAACTCTGTCATCAACAACTTTGTGAAGAAGGAACAGCGCATGGACTTCATCTTCAAATGAAATAAGCAAGATTTAACGCACTCTTTCTACCTCCCTCCCTCTCTTTAACACACACACACACATTCTTGTACTTGCTGCATACTGAGGACCAGCATTTCCACTTTATAAATCAACACAATTACAAATCTACTTCATGAATGACATCTACAAAGAACTACTGGTTGCAGTACCATAAAATGTCTGCAGGTGGAGCCCCAGAGCAAAAAGGGCTGGAAAACTTTTTCGATTTTATTTTATTTTTTAAATTTTTGGTCCAACATTTTACAAAAACGTCATACTATACTATGTCGACCAAAATTTTAAAAAGTACTTGACAAAAAAATGTCGGTCCAAAATTTGACAAAAACGTCATACTATACTGTCTTCCAAAATTTGAAAAAAAAATTTGACCCAAAATTAAAAAAAAAATTTTGACCCAAAATTTGAAAAAGAAAATTGACCCAAAATTTAAAAAAAATTTTTTACCCAAAATTTAAATTTTTTTTTTTACCCAAAATTGGAAAAAAAATGTTTACCCAAAATTAAAAAAAAAAAATTTGACCCAAAATATTTGGTCCAACATTTGACAAAAACGTCCTTCTATACTATGTCGTCCAAAATTTGAGAAAAAAATGTGACCCAAAATTTTTGGTCCAAAATTTTACAAAAACGTCATTCTATACTATGTTGTCCAAAGGTTGAAAAAAAAATTTGCAAAAAAAATGTGCAAAAAAAATTTGGAAAAAAAAATTTGTTCCTAAATTTGAAAAAAAAAAAAAATTTGGTCCAAAACAAAACAAAAAAAATTTGGTCCAAAATTTGAGAAAAAGTCGTCCAAAATAAAATTTTTTGACAAATTGAGTATAGCATGTTATAGCAACCTAAGGAAGTGATTTCAATGAAAACAAAGTGAGGACCGGCCAAAATGTCCTCACTCCGTTAAAATTACCTCACTTTGTTGGTTAAAAACCCTCACTGGTCCTCAGTATGCCGCAAGTACAAGAACACACACACACACACACACACACACACACTGAAATACTAATTTAGTGTGTGTACGTCTTGGTCCGTGACTACCTGCCTACCCTACCCTAGAGCTCACCGCACGTCACTGGTTGAACGTCCGGTCTGGTTCGAGAAATGAGCCAAACCAATTGAGAAGGATCTTTTGCATTTTGGTGACACTGACTATTTATATGGGAAATTAATTCAGTTTTGAAGCATGAGTGAACAGTTCTGGGAAAGATATGAGCTTTTGCAAGTGAACTATGTATGTGTTGTGCTGAACTGTAAAACTGTTTTGCCAAACGATCTTAGAGTTTTTAGAATGTAATTTCTGTTTCAAGTAATGAGCCAAACCAACTGTAAAAAAAAAACTGTAATGACTCTACATCAGTGTTTCCCAAAGTGTGGGCTGCGGCCCACTGGTGGGCCTTAGTGGTATCACAAGTGGACCTCAAACAAAAATGATTCTGTTTACTGAGTTCATGGATACATTTAATAAATTAAGTCTCAATAAATATATGCATGATAATAAATATGATGTCTCACTTCAAATGTTATAAGTTGATATCAACTATAATTGTGACCCTATAGTGTTGTTTATAATTTAAACAACACTATAGGGTCACAATTATTCTGGACAATGTTGATGCGATTCGGGCTGCAACTAACGATTAGTTTGGTACTCCATTAATTAATTATTATTTTCTCAATTAATCGGGAAATGTCTGAATAATTCTGGTTTGTGGACAAAATAAAATATTTTCTGTTTGAACGGTTTCTTTGTTTTATGGAGCAAAGAAACCAGAAAGTATTCACATTTAAAAAGCTGAAAAATCAGACAAAAAAACAAACACTAAAACCAATTATCAAAATAGTTGCAGATTAATTTAGTAATGGACTCTTGTTTACTTCACTGTTGTGCTGTGTTCATGTTGATGTTAGAATCTGGGTGTTAGCTTAGAAAGTTACATTTTTAGGGGCCTTAACTTTGGGAGAGTCTGCTGTGCACCAAGACCTGATGTTTTTTTTATGAATGAATGAGTAACATACAGTCCTCCAACATCAATGAACATTAACAGCACAATAAGGTCTCTAATACCCTGCAGCAATACTACAGCAAAGCCTATTTTCTTGTTTGTTGTTTTCCCTCAATCATCCAACAATATATGTGGTGCAGATAATTAAACCCAGAACAGAATAAATCCAGGACTATCTGTCGTCCTATTCATCCAGTCTGAGCTGGAGCCTGTTTAAAGGCATTTTTTCAGCAGAATGCTTGTGTTGATTACAAAAAAATCCTGAAAAACAAAGGCAATGAATCCCTCGCTATGGTTTCCATGTGTGAAAAAGGCTGAAAAGAACAAAACAAACACAGGCTCCGCTCCAAATGTTGTTGTTCCTGACTCGTTCAGATGACAACATGATTATCTGAAATGACTTTATAAACACATGTGGCAACGCTGGCACAGCTCAGTGCCAAACAAACTGTCATGTCATAAATTCCGCTTGCTGTAACTGCAGTGATGATAGATTCATTCATACACACTGTAATTAGACAGTGTTTTTATTCAGCACATATTATTCCTGGATAGGACAGTTTCTCTTTAATATCCTTGACTAATAACTAACAGGAAGAGAGCTTCAATTTTTTATGATTGTCAGTGTTTTTATATTGTTTTATTGTTGGGTTTTTATCTATTTTATGTCTTTTACCTCGAAGCACTTTGTAAATTTGTTTTGAGACATGCTCCATAAATAAAGATCATTACGATTCATATTAGTATAATTGATTTGCAGTCATTGCATTTCTAGGTAAGAGGACACACACAATAGGGGAAACATTACTGAGATTATTTAAAAGATTAGATTATTAATTTATTTAAACATATTTATTGTATGAAAGAAAATATGTCTTTGAGAAATGATCTTGCACATATGAAGTATTAATATTGTCGAGCAATACTATCAGACCTGACTGATGGACAGTTTGTATACAGCAGAAGGGCAGGAGTGGGTGGGGACAAGCATCGTTTATTTTTATTACTTTGCGTTTGCAGTCATACTTCACTGCCTTGATCTTAAACAAATCACTTCCTGTGTGAAGTTAGGGAAATAGTTTAACCCTCTTATGACCAGCAAGTTGTTGATGCTGTCTGGATTTATATTGATTTAATGGCTGTGATATTGTCAAAAAATGTTAAACGAGTGAGTGCTTCTGCTCCTTTCTTTTCCGATTTCCAAGGCAACTTTCACTTTTTCGATATCTGGCAGTTATTCAACCTTTTAGGAATAAGCTGAAGTCACAAATGTGCGGTGGTAAATCTTGTCTGCGATTGGACAGTCGTTCCGAGGAAGTCCAGAGGGCTACCGTAATGACAAGTATATGGGCTATTTCCATCCATATATCCATCCATCCGTCTTCTACCTCTTTATCCTCCATCGCAGGGTTTGCTGTGCCAATCTCAGCATACATAGGGTGAAAGGCGGGGGTCACACCCTGGACAGATCGCCAGTCTATAGTTTTTAATTTTCTATTTTCGATCTAGGAGTTACGGTAATGAGTAGTACGTATGCCAAATCCTGTCGTCGGCGATACATTCTGTTCTATGTGAATGGGCTACAAAACGTGTCTTGTACTATAATTGGGATATATGAAGGGAACTGTACACAAGAGACTAATGTTTGGTCAAGATCCTCCTTGTGGGAAAGAAAAGAATCACAGACTGACTGAAGGTGAACACTCAAAATCACAAGCAATGGTTGGCCATCATAGACGATATTCAAGAAGTGTCGTAATGTAATGAAGTACAAATACATAGTTATTGTACTTAAGTACTAAATTATTCACATATCTGTACTTTATTCATATTTCTTGCAACTTTTACTTTTACTCCAATTTGTTATGAGCCAATAAATGGTCTGTATTTATACAGCGCTCTTTTAAAGGTCTCAATACCCTATTTCTCCAAGTTAACCAAGTTAACCAAGTTAACCAAGTCATTTGCAGGCTCTAGCAGGCACATTGCCGTCATATATAACATGTATCTACTGGACAGATAAATCCTCTGAGGCTGGAAGTTTGTGTAGGACTCTGTGCTGCACTGTGGAGCCAAGAATAGAATTTTCGCGGCCCTCGCCAGCACTCTCACCTGTTTTACAGAGAAAGCGGAGCTCCGCGAGACAACAATTCCAGGAATTTAGCGCATTGTGACGTCCCAGTGAGCGCGAAAGTCAACACCACTTGTTTCATCTCCTGTACTTAGACCGAGGAGGACCACAAAAACATGAGTGAGTCATCTTTTTTCACACTTTGCCGAATGATAGGACCTCCAGAGTCCCAAATATCAGGATTTAAATGATTCAAAAGTTGATTTTGCATTATATGGGTCCTTTAAATCTTGATGACCATTCAAATCTGCTTTACACAACAGTTTTGTCATTCACCCATTCACTCACACGTTCGTGCAGCGCATCTTCTATCAGACATCTTTCATACTCATTCACACACTGCTGGCACTGCCGTCAGAAGCAACGTGGGGTTAAGTTTCTTGCCCTTGCTCGCTCTACCACTGAGATATCATCACTCAATTCCAACTCCTCACATTTTGAATACGTTTACCTCTAAAACTGAAGTATTTTTTATATTAGAATGACTTTCGATACTTAAATATAGTAAATGTCATACTACACTCAAGTAATATTTTTTAAATCTACCTTCTACCATCTAGAAGTCATTTTCTGGTAAAAGTACTTTTACTCAAGTATCTCTTTTAGGTACTTTATACAAGACTGTATGCAAGTGATGGGGAATCTTACATACAGGATATGGATGAATGAAACACAGGTCACTTTGTAAAAGACTGGGTGAGGTGGTTAACATGTACAATGAAAAGACAAAAATATAACTAATAACACTATCTATGTAGAAGTTGGACTTTTTAACTCCTTGTGAACTATACTTGCTATGTATAGGTACATCTTTCAGATATCCCACATTTATGATTACATCCAGAGAAAACATGCAGTTGCAGAACAGTAATTTGAAAATGTAAAGATGAACAAATTGAAGAATGTCTATGAAAAGTGAATGTATAAAAACAAAATGCTATGGCAGTATTACAGTTCTGGAACCATCTGTAGGATCCATCTGACAATCAAAACAGACGTCCTTCTAACTGTTGTTGGTATTTTCACTGTAATTTGCAGGCTATAATTTTAAGCTTTGCCAATTTCAGTTTTGTGCCATGAAGCTGCAGGGTTTAGTTCTCGCACAGACGGATGATAACAGATAAATACGTCCTTTTAAAAAAACATCCAAAGTAGAGTGTGTTCAGCTGCAGAGGGAATGTAGTGTGGAACAGTGAAGGTCACTATAAACATAACTCACCTGGTGCTCCAGCAAATCCTGTGAATGGCACGCTGGACGAGTGCTCAGATCCTCTGCGCACAGTCACCCTGCGGACGTAACCTGGAGGTCCCGCCTCGCCGGTCTCCACCACCGGCCTCATGGGAACCAGGGGCAGAGTGGGTTGACCTGGCTGCTGCGGGCTGGACGGCTGCATCGGTGAGCCAATCTTGATTGTGTGCGTGCTGGGCAGCGCTGGTTTGCTGGGATTGTACGGCTGCCTGGGGCTGGATGGCGGCGGTGGGATAATTATAGGGATCTGGATTTGTTTTATTCTAGTTCTGGTCTGAGTTGTGTCTGGCAAAGAGGCCGGCCTGTCTGGCCTTAAGGTCATTCCTAGAAAAGTCAAATAGAAAAGAAAGAGAGTGGTGAGATTATGTATCATTAATTCTCTAACCACATAAACAGGTTTAAACATCAGTCAAATAAAGCTTTCTTTCACCTCTTACCATCTTACCAGTTAGAGGTCATTGAGAATGCGTCATCTCTAACTGCACAAATAGTTTTTGTTTACAGAAGCCCACTTCCTCTCTTAGATTTGACAATATCCCCTCCTCCTCCTGTGAAATCTGCTTAACAACTTGTATCCTGATGATATGACCCGCCTTGCTCTGCTCCACCACCATTATTTCCCCTTCATAAAAGCAAAGCAGGCAGGAGGTGTGAGTCGTCGGCAATGAGAACCATGTGAACGGAAACTGGCTGCCTGCCAGACCCCCTGAGGCCACAGGCGTCCCCAGAGCCTTAGGTCAGCATACAGGCACGCTGTCGAAGGGATGAATAAAAACCTGGTTGACAACCAGGTGTCATACAGATTTGTGTCACGCTGTATTTAAGATTCAGTGAAGGGATTCAATGGCTTGTTTTTCTTTCTTTTTTTTGCTTTGGACACATATTTCAACCTTGTGGTTGAGAGTGGGCATAACTGGAGCCCGTTTCACAGGATTACAGCAGTGCCATTTAGGCAGAGACACTTCCATTAAGAACATTTCCACTTATTGCAAATGCTTTTACCGTCTGTTTTGGCTCTGAATGATCAGCTCTTTGGCAAAGTTCTCAAAGAATACTAACAACAACAAATGTAGAGAAGCTATTATAGAGAATATTAAAGCTGCACTCAGTAACTTTTGGTGATTTTGTTGTTGTTGTTGATGATAATGTTATTGTTCTGCTTCTGTTTCATAAACAGTAGTGATGTGGCGGTTTTCATTTGCTGCATCCTTCGTCTAAGAACAGGCTCTGAGGGAGCGTTTGTGTGTATACAGCAGGAGTGCAGGGGTGGGTGGGGAAATAGAACAATTTATCCCATCAAGCTGCTGATGGGAAGACAGTCATTTTGTGTTTTCAGACATACTCCAACCTGTTTACAGCCGTTTCACTTTTCTAGCACAATGTTGTTATTGCCTCTGTCTGTTTTGACCTGAAACAAATCACTTCCTGTGTGCAGTGCCGGAATGTTACTGAGTGACACTCGATCTAAACACCGCAAATAAATACTTGGGAATCAGTCGTGTAGAGCTGATATGCTTGATTATTTTTTGCTTAACTTTAAATGAGTCATATTATATCTTATTTCTCCAAGTTAAACTAGTTCCCTGGTGTCCTGATGAACATGTCTGTGACATGCTTTAAATACCATAAGGATGAAGCACCACAGCAGTTCAATCACCCTGCCAAAACAGCCCTGTTCAGAACGCTCTGTTTAGTAGTATCTCTTTAGGTCCATCTTAAAAAAAAAGGGGACAGGAAATGACATCAGCCACAGAGGCTACTGGGAGCTAACAGTTAGCATTTGAAAAAGTGATAATTTGCAGGCTCTAGCAGGCACATTGCCGTCATATATAACATGTATCCACTGGACAGATAAATCCTCTGAGGCTGTTTGTGTAGAACTCTGTGCTGCACTGTGGAGCCAAGAATAGAACTTTTTGCGGACTTCCGGTTTTCGAATACTGTTGCCATCACCAGCACTGTCATGTGTTTTACTGAGCTTAGCGAGACAACAATTCCAGGAATTTAGCGCATTGTGACATCCCAATGAGTGCGGAAGTCAACATAGCATGTTGCTGTACTTAGACTGAGGAGGACCACAAAAACTCATATTTGTTCACACTTTGTCGACTGATAGGGCCTCCAGAGTCCCAAATTTAAATGATTAAAAAGTTGATTTTGCATAATATGGGACCTTTAAAACTAGGTTAGAAAGTGAGTTTAAATAAGTTAAAATACAGCAAAAAAAAAAAAAAAGTAAGTAAATTTAGACAAATCCAATTAGCACATTATAAAATCTGCCTTGTTGCCTGAATCAGCTGTGGATGCAGCGGAAACAAGAGTGCTGATTTAGTGCAGGGCTATGAACCGTGTTAACCTCGTACCCTGCTGTTGGATCATTTTGTGATCATGTTACATGTGACGTAGCGACGTAGACTCTACATCGACTTTGCATGTATTTTAATCGTGCTCAGTATGAACATACGGTAAACAGTATAGGAAAACAGTAAAAGGAGGCTGTGGAGATGATTCAGATTTCTGAAATCACAAAAGAGGGGCTTTTATAGTTTGACGATAAACATCTTATTTTAGTAGAGATAAATAGATAAAAGATGGCTTGCATGCTGTTATATGTATTTGGACAATGGTAACTTCTTCTGTTAATAGCTGCTCCAAATTAGGGGTTGCCATGGCAGATGTTTGTTGTCTGTCTCTTTTATGTTCCCTCCCTGCACACCCATGTAACTTTTCTGAAAGCAGCTTTGCTCAACATGAGAAAATGACAAGAGCTTAAGAGAAGTTTCTCAACATTCTCCTCCCAACGCACTCTGCATGTCATCTTAGGATGTGTCAATACTCTTCAATCTCGCCTCCCTCAGCTGCGCTGTCACACTAATGTGCTCATTCCTGATTCTGCACACTCATGTCACTCCCAACACAAAACTTGGCGTCCATCACCGTCACCTCAGACTATACTATTCTGACAATGGTAACTACTGCACTATGATAGTATGGTGCAGGCTGAATAATAATAAGAGCTACCCATACAAATAAGTCCAACCTTTTCTCCATTCACATCTGGATTAAAACTCTTGGACGTTGAACATGACTCATTTGAATAGTTCTGTAACATTCTGAGACCAATACACCAGACACTATAATCATCTGTCAATGACTTTGGAAAAAGAAAAACATTTCTGGGGACAGTAACATCTGGTCACCTCAAACCTGATGTTTACTTTTCACATGTGCTTTGCAAGCAGTGTAGCAATAAGCCAACTGAAATGCAAAGATGAATAGCAAGCAAACACTCAAATTGTCACATCCTCCATGAGAAAGGCAACACATTTTGAACTTGAATTTTGGTTTTACATCAGTGTTGTATTTAGCTGACAGTCACCATCTCCACGGTGACTAGAACAAACATTAAGTACTAAAAGAAATGGCTACATACCAGTTCATTCGCCCAGGAAAACGTGTTATTACCTGGTCAGTAATAGAGAAAAGCAGGACAGAGCCATTTTGTGCACATACCATGTCACATGACTCTCCCTTACAGCCAAAAATCTAAAATAAATCATGAAAACTAATAATCTCAACTAAATAATAATTTGAATTAATGTTAATCTAAACTAGATATGAATAAATAAACCAAAAATACTGAACAAATAGAACCATTTCTTTCAAATATAATACTGTAAAAACAAGTATAAAGTGTGAAACCCAATGAGGGGAAAATAGCAAAATGTAGTAGTAAAAATTTGTTTTTAGGCAGAAATGCTGCATTTCTCTTTGTCTGGAAAAGGAGTTAAACCTGAAACGTTACCTGGTCGATAATAATGAGAGAATTTTTTTTACTAATTCCTGTTTTGTTGATCCTGCCCAATACCCAGTGTTAATTGAAGCTATTTGTTGTATCTGGTATCAAAAGCAAACATTCACACTATTCTTGGTTGGAACTAAACAATTACTAATTATCATAAGTTGTGCCATCACCAAGAGCACTCACGGCAGCCTAATCAATTCAAAACCAACTGAAACTAATGAAATTACATTAGAGTCTTCCTGTTACTCTGGATCATGGAAGCAATTAGACACTTTGTTCTTATTAAATAAAACATTACCAACCAAAGTCTCCCTTCTTACTGCAAGTGATACATCAAGCTACTCAGAAACCACATGTATAATCAAAAACAAATTAAACCCAGCAATCATGCTGTACTTCGATAATCAGAAATCTCTTCTTCATTTCCTCCCAGTGCCTCCGTCAGGATGCCAGTTGCCTGAGTGCATATTTCCCATGAGCCTGTGTCTCACTACTATAGTCTCACTAAGGGGGTAACCACAGAGCTGAAAACACACACACACACACACACACACACACACACACACACACACATTCTTGTACTTGCTGCATACTGAGGACCAGGTAAAAGTGCTGACAAAGTGAGGACCAGCATTTCCACTTTATAAATCAACACAATTTCAAATATCTACTTCATGAATGACATCTACAAAGAACTACTGGTTGCAGTACCATAACATGTCTGCAGGTGGAGCCCAAGAGCAAAAAGGGCTGGAAAACTTTTATTTTTTTTATTTTTTTTATTATTATTATTTTTGGTCCAAAATTTGACAAAAACGGCATACTATACTATGTCGTCCAAAATTTGAAAAAAAATGTTTGACAAAAAAATAAAAAAATAAATTGGTTCAAAATTTGAAGAAAATGTTTGGTCCAAAATTTGAAGAAAATGTTTGACATAATTTGAAAAAAATGTTTGACAAAAAATTTGAAAAAAATGTTTGACAAAAAATTTGAAAAAAAAGTTTGACAAAAAATTTGAAAAAAATGTTTGACAAAGATTTGAACAAAACTGTGACAAAATTTAAAAAAAGTTTGACAAAAAATTTGAAAAAAAAGTTTGACAAAATTTGAAAAAAGTTTGACAAAATTTGAAAAAAGTTTGACAAAATTTGAAAAAAATGTTTGACAAAAAATTTGAAAAAAATGTTTGACAAAAAATTTGAAAAAAATGTTTGACAAAAAATTTGAAAAAAATGTTTGACAAAAAATTTGAAAAAAATGTTTGACAAAATTTGAAAAAAATGTGAAAAAATTTTGGAAAAAATGTTTGACAAAAAATCTTGGTCCAACATTTGACAAAAACGTCCAAAATTTGAATTTTTTTTACAAATTGAGTATAGCATGTTATAGCAACCTACCTAAGGAAGTGATATCAATGAAAACAAAGTGAGGACCGGCCAAAATGTCCTCACTCCGTAAAAATGACCTCACTTTGTTGGTTAAAAACCCTCACTGGTCCTCGGTATGCCGCAACTACAAGAACACACACACACACACACACACACCCACACACACACAAGAGTGCTGGTGCAACCAATACACTCACCAGAACCAGATGTTATTGCTTGCAAACAGATTGAGAGACTACGGGGGGGGGGGGCGAATGCTTGAGTCACTGGGGCTTCCAACAAATTTCGGGTGACACTGACAGTAAGTGAGTTTTCAGTGTGCGCAAGCTTTAAGGAATATCACGGCAGATGAGCTGATCACGCGATGGAAAATGTTGTCAGGGGCACAGATCAGGGTGTGGGGCTTACACGCAACGATGCATCACTCACGCTGAATCAGACATACTGTACGTTCTCCACGCAGTGGTATTAATGAGGGGAGGTTTTTTAAAATGTGCTCTCCATGGCAGACCTCGGGAACTCCCATTGTGTAACTGGCTCCATTCTCCCCTGAAGACTTACAGATGGTTTTTACTCGATCAGTGGTGGAAACACCTCAGCTCACAGCTTCACAGAGGTCTCTCGGGATGCTGTTGCAGTCCACACGCCCCCTCAAAATTCTGGGGGCTCACTCAATATTTACAGCGAGTGTGTGTGTGTGTGTGTGTGTGGCACTGTTGAATACAATTTTCCTTACTTTCCCACTTTGACTTCAAAAAGTCCTTTGATGTCTTGTTTTCCCGTGTATTCCCCCGTCACAGCAGACAATTAATCTTACTTCCTGTCTCTCCAATACCAGTCAAGATGATCAACTGCAAAGCATTGATCCGTGGAATCAAAGCATCCATTTTATCCCTGCTTTAATAAAACTGCTTGTGTGTGTGTGTGTGTGTGTGTGTGTGTGTGTGTGTGTGTGTGTGTGTGTGTGTGTGTGTGTGTGTGTGTGTGTGTGTGTGTGTCGTTTCTGGTGGTCTGCTCTGTCGATACTAACATGACAGGGAGGAGGAGGAGGAGAAGGAGGAGGAGAAAGACAAGTCCTCTGGCATTTTTGGAAGGACAATTTGGAAGGCAAAAGAGTGAACAGAAGGAGAGCGCAATGAGGGAGTAAAGAGAGAGCAATTCAGAGATAAGACAGAGAGAATGAGGAGGAGGAGGGAATAAGTGATTTGAGCTGAACTGGGATCACCTCCAAGAAAAGGAGGAGGAGGGAAAAAACATTTTGAGAATCAAATGAGAAAATCCGGCAAAAGAAAGCTGATTAGTCACTGTCTGAAAAAGCTTTTTCAAGCCCTTTTTTCTATATTTCTACATTTTCTAAAACCATTAAGCAGTCAAGTCATTAGAAAAAAAACTCTTTTGTAACTTCAAATTAACAGAATGCATCAGCACAGGACTACAGCAGTGTCAGCGCTGCATAATAGTCTCCTGCTAGGAATGAAGACAGCAGACAAATGCATACACGTTGTTAGCGTGGTTGTAGTGAAACACCACTGGAGCAGCTGCTGAGGGCAAAGCAATGCCAGCATTCTGCAGCTGAAGTCACACAATTCCATTCAGCACTCGTATTGAGTAAGGGCAAAGCTATTCGGTTAATCTTCCTGTAATGTTGTGTGGAGAATATGAGCTCAGATGCGGAGAGGAAACATTTCAGTAGGCTCTCAACAACCACCACCACACCCACAGGACTGGGATTTTTTGTGGACATTTATATCTGTATTTAGACAATTTCTCTCTCTCCAAAAACTTGAGGAAAACATAAAATCCTCAACCACATAGCTCGACTTCCTTTCTCATGAGATTTAAGATGCATGTGGGCACAGTTTGGGAACTATGCATACTGGCTTTCTTGCCAAGGGTTGGATTGAAACCACGCTCATTATGGTAAAGAGGAAGCTATCACCAGTCACTGGCTAACTTAGCTGAGCTGAGCCTATAGTAGTGCACCTTTAAAATGGAACAAATAACACTTTGTATGTTTGTTAAAGCTGTTTAAAGTAGCAAAATGTAGTAGTAAAAATTGATCTCATTTACTGTGAGATGTGGAGACGGGTAAGGCTGAAGCCTGGAGCCTCCCGTCGCGAGCCCTCCCGTCTCAGGCCTGGGCGTGTACAGCAGGCACACGTAGTCCAAAACACAATTCATGAATTAGATTTAAATCTCAGGGGGATTTACCGTTAGGTGGCGGTATTACACCAACCTAAGCAATAGTTACAACCAAAAGAAAAGGAAGAAGAAGTTAAATAGTCCACGAAGGATGATGGAGTCACAGGTAATTTTGGGAGCTTGTTACCTCTTAAAGTAACGTGTTTTTTTATGTCCATATAGTGTGCAGATTTCTGGACTATATAGTTTTATATATATATTAGTTTATTTGAGGAAAACATTCGATTCCTTAGCCATTCGAAACGGCATCAGTGTAACGCTGACGATATTTTACACACAAAACAACTAATTCATAAAAAAAATAATAATAATTAAAACTACCATTAAACTTGTTGAAAGTTGAAACTAACCAATAAAGTTTATAAGTATTAGTATACGTATAATAAGTATTAACATGATTACTTTACCCTTAGGTTAAAACACAATTATTAACAATACCGGACGCAAGCTTTTATATTGAAAATTATAAAATAAGCAAGCTGGCACGAGACGAGAGGCTCCAGACTGCAGCCACACACTTTGGCCTTTACTGAGGCATATCCAGGCAGGTTAAAGTGTGGCGCATAAATCTGATGTTGAATTATACATTTTATACAATTTACCAGTGTCATTTTATGTTTATGGCAACAGACGAGCGGTTCCCGACGCAAGCTTTTATTTTGAAAATTGTTTTTCTTTGGGGGGCGTGGATTCATGGCTTGAAACGGGAGGCTCAGGTCTGCAGCCATACACTCTTGGAGATGTGTGCCAAAGTATTTGTTGACTAGGTCCAGTTGCAACACAGCCAGCAGACACTCCAAGAAGTTACTGTCAAAATTTATTTAGTCAAGATTTGGAGGTGTATTTTGTTACTATTGGACAGTGTAAATCTATCTTTTCGCAAATCCCTTTTTCTGAGTATTGTTAGGTTATCCAGAGTTAGACACTCTCACTCATTGTCTTCCACTTTATCCTGTACACGAGAGAAGGCGGCTGCGTGTCCGCACCATGGACAGGTCAACCCTTAACTTACAGAGACGCAACCGTTCACACTCACATCTACCAGGGATATAACATTTCTAATTGAAAAGTGATCCTCGCATGAGTGACTGTGACTATTAAAAAATATGATTTTGGTTGTTTTTAGCATCCTTCTAATTTATTATCTAATAATATCCAGTTTGAATACATTTGCATGGTAAATATCTAATTTAACACAGCTGGGAGGTGCTGGAAAAACTGACCTTGAAACTGCTTAAATTTGAACTTGAAAAAGGGGTATGAACCCTGTATTTAATTACAAGTTATAGACATTTAAGACCAGAAATGTCTGGCCTTTCCAGAGGTAATGAATTCACACATTATACCTTGTTTGTTAAATCCATACAAAAGGCGAGGTGCAAAAATTATACTGAATGTGTAAGGTCTGAGTACATGTACTGACTGCCTACACACAAGACATAACCTCAATCTTATGCCAGGGTTAGACTACATCATATTTTTGTCTTTTCCTGATGGTCATCATGTCAGAGTATCAATCACAGGGGTACATATCCTTTCCATGTCTTGTTCTGGGGGCTGACAACAAGTATGACCCTGACCAATCATCGTTCACGGCACTGTGCGAGTTCATAGGTCATCGGGTGGTGGGGCAAGAAGCTTTCAATCATAGCTACAGAAGTGTTGCAGGTGATGCTCATTGTGCTAAGGCAAAAAACAAAAAAGAAAGAAAAAAACGATTGTGCACCTTTTTCCTTGCGTGTATGTGTCTGCATGTGCAAATTAGGCATGTGCATCCTCCTTTTGCAGAAATAACAGCTTCTAAATGACAAGGGTGTCTAAATGTATGCACATGCCTAATTTTGTTTGAATAATTCTTGCACACTTTCTGTAAATCATATAAACTTCATTTCACTTCTCAAATATCACTGTGTTTGTCTCCTAACTGAAAATTATTATCCAAACAACCAATAATTTATAAAGGAAAATCATGAAAATGTACAGGGGTGCCCAAACTTTTGCAAACCACTGTACATAAATAGATAAATGGGTTCACAATGTACCTACACTCTGCTTGTTAAACACACAGAGCCTGTCTCCTCTTCCTCATCAGTTACAATAAATGCAGGTTTAATGTCAACGCAATTCCGTATTCTGTGCCATCTAATAGAGTCGATGATGGGACAGAGGAACAATCGACAGCGGCAAAACACTAGAGATAGTTTAAATAGGGCAACAGTTGCAACACAACTGAGGACATTTTGTCCTGCGCGGTTGTGGCTGTTTGTCTCAACAAGACATCAAGATTTGTATGAGACTGTAGGCACTGAAGAAACACCGGTCGCAAGGGAGTTGCGCTTTTCTGACGCCCAATCAGCTGACTGTCGGACCATACCATACCATTTTACTCAGGTACCCCAAGGTAAGGGTGCCAAAATGGAATGGTTGGGTTGTTTTGGTACTATTCCTAATAGAAACACTTAAAAATATGGACCGTACTGTACCAAATGGAACTGTGCCACTCAGTAGAAACACAGCTATAGTGAACTTCAGCCCACCTGTGTTCCCAGTCTTATGCTTACTTAACGACAGCTGGTAATCACTTCATACTTGTTGTACAGACATAAGAGTGTTGTGTATTTACCAGCATGTCACTCTATGTTTTTAAATCACTATAGAAGACAGATATTACACTGTTTAAACAACAATAATAATGTGAGCTCCTTGGCAAACATGCTTCACAATCATGCTGGAGCACGCACAGTCCTCTCTGATTTAATGCTGGGCTGAAGTGCAGTGTAGTGTTCCATGTACGGTAATGAAATTGAATATCACAGTTTGGAAATAACCAGCCATATTTGGCTAATGCGGAAATGGAAATAGAAAACAAACCCCGTAACACTTAATCCGTCCACCTTCCATCCCTCCTCAGCTCCCTATCACACTATTGTTTTGGATGGTGGTTTAAGAAAGGGAGGCACCAGTGATGGGGCCCCAGCTATGACATCACAGCTGAGGGTAGTCAAAGCATCTGGTCTTGGGTGTGGAGGTCTGCTTCTCCCCTCTCCATCAAGACTGGCTCCAGCAGTGAGTCAGGGCCCGTAATGAGGACCAGACTGCGCACATCAGGCTGAGGTCACCCTACGGGAATCTCTGGAGGTTGGTATGTGTACGTGTTTAGGAGAAAGAGACGAGGGTGGGAGGTGTATTGTGTATGAGACTGCGTGTTTGTGTGTGCGCTGGGAGACTGGGTATTGAGGTTGCACTTATGTGGTTTCAGTAAACAAAAAAAAAAAAAGCTTGATCATGGTGCAAGAAAGAAGACCTCACACAAGTGTTCATAAAGGGAGTGGGCAAGACAACAGTTTGCAGGGTGTTCTGACATTTACATAAGGGAGCAATGAGACATGAAACAGAGCAAGTAAATTATGAGGAGTAGTTAGGGGAGGGGGCTCCAGACTGGAATATAAACTGAGCTTGGCATGTAAAAAATGTAACATTTAGTCCCATTATTCACATTAAAAAAAATGGGGGAATTCTTAGGACAACATGAATCTCACATGTCACAGGCAGTTTCCAATGTGGGCCTCTGCGTCTTGGAGCAGGGATATATTGAATGACACACTCAAGGCAAGCAAAGCAGGCCCTGTGAACTTGTGTCCTCCCACTCAGGGAAATACCCTGTGGCCATTCATTGGATTTGGTCTTTCCTTCCAAACCTCCATGTAAACCACGCAAGCAGAATGCATTATATAAGGGATTATCTTCAGGAAGAGTTTGTGTTTACACAGATGTTAATCAGACATGATGAATTGAAAGCGATGATGGAAGCTGAATAGAGATTGTGTATTTAGTTAGCTTATCTTTATCTCATTTCTTCTGAGTGCATTTCACTGCTGGAGTGTGGCATTATGGGAATCCACTGAAGACGATCTAGCCGATGGACTATTAAATACGTTTTTGCCATAGTTTGTATAAAATTAAAATCTCGACGAAGTATAACTTCAAACACACAAAGAAGCTCAAAGTGCTAGTTGATGTGTGCAGTCTGCTATAACTGTTCTATTCTACTATTTCTAATACAACATGAATGTCCTAGGCATAAAATCCAGATTTTCCGTAGAAATAACTTTATCATACCCCTTCCCCTCTCGCTTTAAGCTTGATGCTTCCTAACCTGATAAGAGTCTCAACATCAAATTTCAATTCCTATAATGACAAAGCTATTTAATATGGATCCAAAGGTCATTCTGCTGTGTGTCAAATGGAAATATTAATGCATATGATCTCGCGTTATCTCACTAAAAGACCAATAGATCATGATTCGTGATTTTCATATCGCACAGACAGCCAATGATGTATCACCAAACCATCTACTCACCTGGCTCTTTGGCAGTGACGTCTTTCAAAACATGTTTGGCGATCTCAGACAGCTGTGCCTGGAACTTCTGCAGGGAATTCCGCAGTGCGATTATGTCTGTGCCATGATTTCCACAGGTTACATTGATCCTGGTGACACCGTCCCGCAGACCACCGACGTGTTTTTCAAGGCCATCTTTCAGCTCTCTGATGTTGGCAGAAACCCCATCTAACCTTCCGCACACTTTTTCAAGTCTAGTCACTCGTCTGTCCACAGAAGCCATGCCGTCAGTGTTCTGTGTACACTGGCTGAGTTCAGACGTGACCTGTTCACTGAGTGTATGAAGCATGTTCCTCAGCTCTTCTATCTGAGCTTTGGTGTCATCTGCATGACTACTGGGCACTGCAATGACCGATGCCCAGTTTTCCTGTGCTGGACGACCAAGGTGACTCTGCTCTGCATAACAGCATGTGGAGTTTATTTTGGACATGTCCTGGTGGTATTTGCTCAAGGAGTCGCTTAACCCTGTAACAGCACCAGACAGACCAAGCACATTGTCTTGTAAATTAATTAGTCCTTTCTGGAAGTCGTCCATTTTCTGAGAAACTCTTTCTTTTCCAACTGAAGGATTTTCAATGTTTTTCTCCAGTTGCTTGATCTTGTCCATGTTGGCACTGACATTTGTGTGAAGAACATCCAAGTCATTCCTATAGCGGACCAGGTCCTTCAAAATGTTTTCTAAGCCTTTTGGAGTAGCTGATGATGAACTTCCTTCTTTGACAGTAATCCCTGAGCCTGAGCATCCAGCAGAGCACAACTCTCCAACAGCACTGATCTTATCATCCAATCCTTGAAGAAGGAACTTGTTATTGTTGACCTCTGTCTGGATGGAATCAATTGAGTCACCAAACATCCCCGGGAATGAATTGTTGCTCATTTCCACCAGCATGTTTGTAAACTGATCCTCCATGTTGTTCATACGCTCATCCACAAGCTGTCGATGCGTTGCCACTTCCTCAACAATCATACGGGTCAGCTTCTCTTCAATGTAGAAACAATGGGTCTCTGCATTCTGTTCTGTGATATTCATACGTGCCTCCAGCTCCTCAAATTGTAAGCTGAAGTCACTGTCCTCCCGAGACGTAGACAGGTGTGCCAGCTCATTGTCAATGCGCACATTCAGGATGCGGTGAGCCTCTGCAATGCGATCAATCTCCCGCCACAGACCTTTGTGCTCACCCTGATGCTCTTCCTTTTTGGCTGGATCCGTCTGTCTTTGAGTTCTTACAGGTCCATCTGCAGCCACCATATCCACACGTAATGCTCGGATCTCCTTTCTCAGGTCAGTCTCTTTAGATTCCAACAGCTTGGTCAGGGTGACCAAAATCTGGTCGTGGCTATCATCACAGATCTTATGGTAGGTCTGGATCTTGTCACTGCATGAGCTTTGCAGCTTGGTCAACTGTTCCTCCACATTCTCATCTAGCTCCTTCTTCAGCTTGTCAAATTTCCCATCAATATAGGTCTGTATGACATCAAAATCCGCCAAGGCTGGAGTCTGAGACTGAGAGGCATCCATCAGGACACGTATCTGCCCCTCATGACTTGTCATGCTTCCTCTCAGGTCTTCCAACGCTTCATCCTTACTTTTCAGATCAATACTTATATCATCCAAACGCGCCACAATTTTTTCTATGGCCTTATCTCCAGCAAGCCCACTTCTGGTAGCCTGATGACCATCAATCACTGCTGCACTCTCCTCAGTGCCTGCAGTTATAGCGCTGTCTGGTGGACGCATGTTGTTAACGAGTGTAACCAGCATCTTCTTAGTGTCTTCTTGCAGGTCTGTGCGGAGGTTGGCAGTCAACCCTGTCAGAGCAGACTGAAGATCCAGGACTGTCTGAGAGAGGCGCTGAACTTCACCTTCAAGAAGATGAACCTTATCTGGCCCTCCATGCCTTGTCTCATGGTGACCTGTCTCTCTCCGCTCTGGCCCTACAATTACAAATTATTTCATTCATTATTATTTTTTATTAAATTAATACATTTGTAGTTTATTGGTAATCAGTAAAATGTGTTTATACACTGTCATTCTGACAAACACATGGTAGATAATGGAGACTCACTCTGCGTGTGTCTGGTTGTATATCCAGGATTTGTTGGGAGGTAAGGTTGTATTCCCTGCACTCTTTGTCGTTCTGTGGGTGGTTTTAAATCTTTACAGTCCAGACCTTGGTAACCAGGACAGCATCTCCACTCTAACTCAGTGAATGTCTTGTAGCCAATCTTGTAGGTGGGTCGAAAGCGAGTTTTATATCTGGAAAATAAGGCAGAGTAATCAATAACTTTTGTTTTTCAAAGTCTTGGAAATTAAGGACACTGAAATTTAACTGAAACCATTTGTCTTATTAAAGAAAATACACTGCTTCAATAATAAGAATTGGGAATTGTTGACTCCTGCAGTCATGTCGCTGAAAGATCTGCTTTTTGGGGCATTTTTGAGCCTCTCTATTGTTCCAAGTGCATGAAAGTTTTAAGTTTCTGGCCAAGGCAAACAGTTTGCAAAGAAACAATAAATGACATCACATCCCTGAAGGCAGGGGTCATGCAGAACATCTGGAAAGTTGATGTCTGAAACAATCATTTATGCACATTTCCCAACTGTCACCCTTTCTGTTACCAAGGTTCACAAATCAAAAAAGAAAAACTAAAAACCTGTGGGATTATAACATTTTCAAGTCTGGCTGTAATCAACAATGTGCTTGATGTGAGGTAATACAATATGAGGCCAATACTGTATGTCATCATTGAAAAATGGAAAAATCTGAAGTGTCTTTTCTTACTGGCTACTCTTCAAACTTTTACACAGAGATTTGGAAACGCACTCCTTAGACCTGAGTACGATCAGTTTCCATGGATCTTCTCTAATGCACAGTCGCTCATGTCCATGCGTTTGTGTGCATTAATCTCCTCACTAAGCCACAGCATGTTTCGCAATGACTATGACTATATAACATTGCAACACAGCATCTTCTTGTACAGAGTTATCGTCAACAGTTATCACATGTAGAGAGCAATCAAGTGTTACAGAACATAATGTAATATTCGGGCTACGCGAGGCTAGCACTGTTGCCTCACAGCAAGAAGGTTGCTGGTTCGCTTCCTGTTTCTGGGTCTTTCTTTGTGGAGTTTGCATATTCTCCCTGTGTGTGGGGGTTTTCTCAGGGTTCTCCGGTTTCATCCCACATGCCCGAAAAAACAACATGATTGAACGCCGTAGGTGCAAGTGTGTGAGCGAATAGTTGTTTGTCTCGCCCTACGATGGACTGGCATACTGTCCAGGGTCTCTTTTGCCAAATGTCAGCTGGGTTTGACTCCACTAGCACTGCAATCCTTGTGTGGACAATAAAGAGGTAGACAATGGATTAATTATATGGATTAGTATTAGTTTAAATGTAAAAATGAGTATTAGTTTAAATTTTCCATGACCATTAGATATGTTAAATTTATAGGCAATGGTGAAGGAAGACAATATTACTGGTGAGAAAAGCCCATCCTGTTAGAAATACAGACAGACTGTAACATTTGGATTATGCTGAGATAAAATAAAAACACAAACAATTTGTAATGTACTTGTAGATGCTTGGATTACACACTTAAATGTATTTTGAGAACTCTATTGCAGCAGTCTGTTGTTCAAATCCAGGGACATTGATTGAGCACGTGTGGGATGCAGCTCCCACATACAATTTCGATTAGATTCTTGATGTGCTTTCCAGATTAAATGACATCAAAGCCCAGTATGTTTTCTCAATGCTCGTGAAAGCTACAATGCTGCACTGAGTTATGTTATATTGCGGCCCCTTTAACTACTTATGAGTCACCAGATGTGAACCAGTGGATGACAACACATGACATGGTTACAACTGAAAATGCACAAATATGTAGATAGATTCAGTGAGGCACATCTGCTCTGGATGGAAAACTTTGATTAATAAAAAAAAAAAAAACACAGTTCTGAATGAATGAGACGCTTTAGCAATTCACCACTCACTGTGTCATTAGTGATTTTGAAGCGAGCAATCGTCTACAAGCTACATTTGGATTTGATTTTGTTCATTTGGCAGATACCTTTGCCTGAAGCAACAAATGAATAAGACGCATTCCCACAAATTAGGAAAACTTAAACTCTTATGGAGACTGCATGGCTGGACTCCAGATTCCAGTGTGAAAATTGAGTTAAATTCAATGTCAGCTATTGTGATTCCTGGTTTGGCCAAAAATGTGTTTAACATCTTTGGCACAACACGCATTAGTATTGTTGTCCAACATGCTATTGTTCAGAGCAGCTCATGCAATATATTGTACACACGATACTTCATAGATTATATTTTGTGCTGGCTGGTGACTGTAGCTTTCGTTCAGAAATAATCTCAACTAACTTCAACCATACTGTATGTCCTCTTTTATAGCTTTTTAGGCTTGAAGCAACTGAAGTGATTCAGTAAAGCTTCATTATCAAACATGAACCATGAATTAACATGTGTTTTTTTTTTTGTCTGCAGTTGGAATGATACAATCAGCATTCACTCCCAGGTCAAATGACTCTGCAACAGACACGGGTGTTTATCAGCTCTGACTCTCAGTGGCACAACAGATGAAAACACTAATCTCTTCGTTTTTATTATGGCAGTCATGCTGCTGACTCTGCACCCTTTTCTGCCATAATATTTTGATGCTCACCATTTAATCAGCGGCCTAAAATTCACTCTACCACCACTGAGTTTGAAAGAGGGACTGAAGCAAGCGAATGATATAATGTCAAACATGACTCATCAGAGGGAAAAAACAGAAAGGTAAACTCCTTTACTAAGTAAATCATGTTTTTAGCAGGATTACTCGGGTTATAAAAAAATTGTTAAAAAGGAGGATTGGGGATGACTGTGGATCAGTGGTAGAGTGAGTTGAGGGTCTATGTGCCGATGTGTCCTTGGGCAAGACACTTAACCTCATGTTGCTCCTGACGACCGTACCTGCAGCATGTGAATGTGTATGAAAGATATGTGCTGCACTTAAATGTCCTGTATGAAAGTGTGAATGAATGGTGGTAAAAAAAACTGTAGTGTAAAGTAGTTTTCAGTTGTCCATCAAGACTAGAAAATGCACCTTGTCATTTAACACTACTTACTCGGAGAGTCCTCTAATATTTCTCTTCATATACAAAAAGTTGCATGCCATATTTGCTTTTTCTTCAAATCTCTAATACCACTCACTATGAAAACCTGTGCTGTTTTTTTTGTCAGTGAGTTTCAGTCACTGTGAACATTTCAAAGAAACATTTTGTATCAGAACTCCAGTCTGCCTCATACATTTAAACATGCACCCTCAACTCATTCCCTTTGCTCCCCGGATGCTCACGTCACTTGTTGCTGGCAGTTGGGCTGGTATGTTGGGCAGGGGCCCACCACGGGCTCCTGGAAGCTCTCCACACTCCCCTGCACGGCACAGCTCACATTTTTGTGCACCACATAGGCGCACCAGTTCCTGAAGAGGAGAGGCAGAAATAATAACAAAGATATATGGACGATATATATCCATATATATATATATAGGATTGTAGGACTTTTTAGTAATTTGACAATGGAAATATCAAATCATGAAATGTTTCTGTGTATATTTGTGCAACTCTGACATTATGCACATGTATTGATACCTAGCAGATAAGTTAGTTCATATTAAATGTTATCTAAAGGTCCAGTCCAGTGTATGTAAGAATTTATAAGGATTAGTCTTTAGTATTAATTTGAGTAGTAAGTACTGTAGTAGCATCAAAACAATTCAAAACATGATTTGATGCTATATACTTCCACTAGTACATGAGCATATACAGCTCAGGTTGAATGGTTTGGAAATAAAGAGAGTGAAGGTCGAGATGGTTTGGTGGCGTGCAGAGGAGGGATAATTATTATATTGGACAAATGATGTTGAGGATGGAGCTGCCAGGCAGCAGGAAAAGAGGAAGATCCAGGTTATGGATGTTGTAAATGTGAGCATGAAGACAGAGGAGGACACAAAGAACAGGTCAAACTATGTGATATATCGCCTTCCTTCCTCGTGCAATACAAGGAAATAGATGAGCTAAACTTGGGTGGAGGTTACCTGGCTGAAGAAGAGGGAGTTTACAGTGGGATAATGGTGGAAAAAGCTATGTTAAGAGATGCTACATCCACATTCAATACATAGACTTTATGCACTTTGTTCTCCGTGTTATGAATGAATAGAGAAATTCTGCATTTTTAACTTTTCACGGACGTTTTTGTTTTCTTTAGTTAGACAGATGTCGTGATGTATCGATATATGATTTTCTTGCAATATATTGATTATCACAGAATGAACGTATTGTGATATTATTGGTATGTGAGCCCCTAATTGGGCAAGATGGTCCGCTGTGTCGCCTCCTAAAAGGAGAAGACGAATCTTCTGCTAAACGTGAAAAGAACATACTTGGCTATGTTGTCCATTCAGGCTGCTGTAAAAACCAAGATGGTAACTATGTAAAACAAGGCCCTTGCCTAAAGTACATAAGCAACTTCTTCTAAGACTTTTAAATAATACACCTATACAAACATAACTTATGGGTAATATATGCAATTTCTGCCTATAAACTATCCTAAATGTTTCACTCCAGATCGTTAATGCTTTAGTTGGATAATGTATTGTCTCATTTTGCCAAATTGTACAGTAATTGCTTTTCTTAATTCAATCGGCTTTAATTTTTATTGATCCTGAGCTTCCTTCCTTATTTTCTTATTCACAAATCCATCATATGTTACAGACTCTGTTTCTGATTCCTCAAAGGCACCATCATCATGATCATAGCCGGCCCAAGCATGGGTGAACTAAACGGCTGTCGTAGTGTGAAAGAAAGAGAGAAAAAATGTTTTTTAACATGTTAAAAAAATCGAAATATATTTAGTTTAGTTATCTAAATAAGTAAATTTGGTTTTATTTTGAAGATGTTGATTTGATCATTTAAGTCATCGTCATTAAACTGGTTAACTTAAATATGCCACATTTGTGATTTTACTGCCATCTAAGGTTAAAAACAACTGCTTTGGGTATCAATAATAGTCAAGCAGCAGTTACTTTGAGGTGGTGGGGGAGGCCCCCCGAAACAAATTCAGCAAGGCTTGGGCCGGCCCTGATCTTAGTGATTTTTTTGTGTTTTTTTGGGGAGCATATTTAACTTTATCAGACAGCAAATGCAGTAACTATCTCTCATAAATGCCAGACTGGAGCAATCCCTGACATTCCAGTGCTTATCTGGACCTAATCACCTTTGACCACACTGGCAACCTCTAGCCAAATTTAGCCACAGGTTGATAAAGACACGGTGGATGTTAGTTGGTTACTCGTGACCATAAGAAGTAAACCTTTCCATGACCATTAGAGGCTAGATCTCCGCTGATCTGAGGCCAGTCCGGTCAATGAGGAGTTTGGAAGCGATCGCGTTGTTGTTTTTTTTTGGACACAAAAGCGCGCAGCCTCCACCGTGAAGTCCAATAAACGGAGAAACTGCTTGTTAAAGTTTATACAGTTGTTCGGACAAAAGCAGCCGGTAAAAACACTTGCTTACCGATTCCTGTGTCTGTGGACCACTCCAGTGTGTGCAGACCCGTGGAACAAGTCATAGGAGGAGGGAGACCCGTGCGTGAAGTGGTTTAAAAGGTTTAAAAACAGAGTGAAAACTTTCCAGCGCCAGTCCATCTCACCCTGCCTCTTCTTCATGCTGCAAACAAACGCCCCACAATAAATAAACCGAACATAGAAAAAGACTGTTATTATTGTTGTAACGCGCGAAGCTCCCAAAGTCTCCTGACCTGCAGACTAAACCAACTCCAATAACTCAAGTTTGTGGAAGTCCACATTCACTGCAGCTCCAGGGGAGTGACGTTCAAGACCCACACCCTCCTCCCCAAACTCTCAGATGAAGAAAAAAAAAGTTCCCCAAAGTCTTTAAACGTTTATAGCCCAGTGGCTGTTCTGGCTTGTAGTTGATGTTTTTCTTTTATTTTTTTAAGAGCTAATAATTACTGTAACTAACTACTTGGTAGAACTTGATGTAGTCACAGAGAGAGCCAACAGCCATTAATTCACACCTCAGTGATGAAACTAAGAGGATAATGGCACCTCAAAGAGTGTTGATTGCATTTATGACCAGGGACAATGACAGTAATTCACAATCTGCATGTTGGTGTAGTACAGAAGAGGATTACAGGGTCACATATGAACCTAATCCTAATTAAAGTTATAAATAAAAAGCCCGAATTCTGACTTTATCTTCAGAAATCTGACTTTGATGTGAGAAGTCTGACCCTTTCCCTCCGAATTCTTAATGTTTTCACAGAAATCTGACTTTAATTTCAGAATTCTCAAATTTCTTCCTCAGAATTCCTCAAATTTCTGACTACTTTTTCTCATATTCAGTCAGTACACTCAGAATCCTGACTTTTTCCTCAGAATGCCAACTTTAAATGTACTCAAACTTCTGACATTGTTTCCCTCACATTTCTGATTTTTGCCGCATCAGAATTCTGACTCCCCCATCCAAAATCCTTTTTTCCTCTCAGAATTCTGAGAATACCAAATCTCTCTTTAAATTAGTTTCCAGACCATTTTCCCATGTGGTCCTAATCCTCTTCCACAGTGAACAGACTATAAAGACAGATATGATGTGACTCTCTATTCTTCATCTGTTTGACTCCTGCAGGAAATTATAGCAATTTTCCCTGAGCCAAACAACAATTTGCTTAGCAATATTTCAATTGTGCACGAGACGGAGAAGCACCTGATGTGGCAATTCATTGTCACTGCTTTCATGCTGTGTGGAAGTGTGAGCACAGGGAGACTCTGCAATCTCACATCATTTTTTTTGGCCTGAGGCCATTTTCCCTTGAAGCCATAGAAAATAGTGAGTTAAATTAGTCAATGCATAGCAGTGGATGTGGACGCTGAAAAAGCTTGTGTGTAAAAAAAAAGAGAGAACTAAAAGCTCTTTCCTCACTTAAATTCACTCTAATGCATAAAATAATATTCCCCCGTGAACTGCCATCACACCAGACAGCAACAGAAGACTACACTGTTTCATTTAGAGAAGTAAGTGAATGATATCTGCACGGATATTGTTTTTCAAGGGGGTTTAATTAGTTTCGTCTCACACTTCATGTTTTAACCATCATCATACATTCAACAACCTTTGATGTGCTAAAGAGGGATAGAACATGTTTTCTAATCGACTTCATGCGAGTCATATTGGTGGCAGGTTCTTGTTGTTTCTGTAGCCTCCAGCAGAGGGCAGCACAGCAGCAGTAAAGAAAGCAAAAAAAACAACAACCAGCCATTGTAGTCATAACAATTCATTTGCAAAGATGTTGGAGTGAAAAGAAGCACATTTCATTAATGCGAACATCTGAATTTCTCCATATGCATCACCTGATCGATGATTTGCTTGTGTCAATTATCCGTGCCTTCTAAATTCACCACCCCTCACTCATTACTGTACAAATTATTGGATTCATGTTATCCATCTAAATCATCTAATCTCATCGTCAATGATGCCCATTAACATTTATGGCCTTTTGTCATCAGGTGATAATTCTGTCTCGGCCCTTGAGAAAATCACATGCGTCTAGTTTTACTGCTCTATGTACAGATGGGCGAGATTCAGCGCCCTTTGCTTTGCTGTATGTATTCACCATGACAACACAGCACACAACATGTGTTCAAGCAAACTTCACAATCAGTGGAACGTGGAGTAACGTAATAAGTAATGCAAACCACAGGATTACAGCCAGAACTCCATGTGACGTTCCCTCGAGCCACCTCTTTCACATCGTAGTTTTTGCCTCTGCAGAAGTTGCATTCGCGCCATGCATTTTTCACAGGCCAAACCTGACTAGTTCTGCCTTTGAATCCTTTAAATTCACGGTGCAGCCCACCGATGTGCTGACTTTGATCTTGATGTCATAACAAATGCACTGATGGGGCCTGCGCGGCTGCTACTGAGGAAACACAAAGAAGGGGTTTTCTTTCAAAGCACCAGTTTTGTGCTGTATCCCCGAGTCCTCATGTACACATGCATTTCCAGGAAAAGGCTGCCTCACAATCATATGATCATAAGAAGTTCAGCCTGAGCTAAGTGAAACGGTAAAAATAGCCTCAACAGATTTGAAAAAAGCCTTTTTATATCAGCACTTAAATTTGGCAGACATGCTAGGCACCATGTGCATTACACCATGATAATGGTGCATTTAAACTGGTCGACTGTGAAAGAGCCAGGGCCTGCACACACTGCCTACACAGGTTCTTTTGGAAGTGGGGTCATGGGGCTGCTGTGGTGGGATTGTTGTTACTTCAGCTTTCCTCTCCTTTAACTACACACAGTAGAACAGAGAATGTGTGGTTTTGTTCATATATTTCACCTTCTTCACTCACTTCAAACACAGGTTTTGAGCTGATGTAAATAAAAAAAAGAGGTTTTTATCCAAAGCTGAATTGTCTGCAGCCATTGTGCATCACACTACAGATGCGAGAGGCTGCTTGATTATTTTTCCTCTGCGCATAGAGACATGCCATACTACCGGAGAACACATTTTATAGCAAGATGAGACGGTGGAGGATTGTCGGTCTCACCCACTCTCAGAGGCTTCTGAATATGCATTTGGTAGAAGGGAAGCAGGAATGATGATACTTCAGAGAATTGCCTCTACCAGATTGTCTTGCACCACTATTTCAGATTTATCCTCCTTGTCTCACCGCTTCTTCACTGCCTCCTTTATTTTGCTTCCCGGAGGCAAAGCCTTGACAGACTGAATAGTAGCCTGTTGCTTTGCTATTGTCGACTAATCGACAAGAGCGCCATCATTTCTCAGCTTTTCCATTATGTGTGATATATGTATTGGTGGGTGTTCTCTTGGATTTATCTTTGTGGGGTGTTAAATGGCATTACACCACAAAACAACCCCCTCAGGATCGGACTACATGTTTGATTTTCCTTGTTCTGCTGTGAAAAAAAAAAATAGAAAGAACGGTGCAGAGGATTCACTAAATTACTGTAAAATGATTAAGAGTCAGTTCACACAAAGGTCACAGTTAAAGATGGACAGGAAAACCAGTGCAATATAGTTGCTCTTGTGTATGTGTACACAAAGACAGACTTGGAGACAGATTTGAGGACAAAGGGAGCGCACACAAATAACACAGCCACCCACACATGTACAGTGTCTCCCCTCCAGAGCCTCTCACACATCCTCACACACGCGGGCCTGTGTGTGGAGACGCACGCAGCAGATTAGGAGAGCTGATTTATTGGTTGTAAAATGTTAATATAGCTATAAGCCGTGCTCATGAATTGTTAATTACGGCCATGACACACTCGTCACCTAAAATGTTAATGAGGTGAGATTGTGTCAGGGGCAGGGAGGTCTCCACTGAGCAAATACAACAGATGAGCTGGATCCACTATAATAAGAAACGCCCAGGGCACCTGAGACGGGTCGTGCACATTCGGCCATCGAGTAATTAAGTTAATGAATGGCCGTGTGTGAATTAACCATTGTGATAGTGAAAGACAATGATAAATATAATACATTTTTACCCTCAGCCAGCCTGTATCTGTACTGTCTTTCACATCTCCGCTTACAAATTCAGCTATTCTCATCTTTACATCTAAGATAAGATGGATCTTTATTGCTTCCCAGAATAATTTTCTTTGTGCTGAAGGTGGCCAGTGTTCAGTGAAATAAACAGCTTTATAAAAAAGAAAAAAAAGGAGCAGACTGAGTTTAAAGTAAATGATAACGGTGCCTGATCATAATTCTCATCAGTATCTTGTGTCCAGCAGGCAGGGCCGTTTCTCAATATCCATACTTGTCCTTACTTGCGTACTCCCGTACTTGTGAATACGTCATCAGCCTCAGTCCAAGTTCTGTTCCAATTCTCAAGAACGCGAGCAGCGAGTACGGTTCTCATACCCGGAAGTGTTCTCGCTGCGCCCATTTTACCAAGTATGCATCGGGTGGTGACTTGAGCGTACTTGGGAAAGCCATATATCCCAGAATGCATTTCGGCGGAACACAGCAGGATAAAATACTAATAGAAACCTGAAATAAATATTTTTCTGTGTCCCGGGACGCAGTTTTGAAATCATTTTGAGGTGAGAAATATATATGTATATATACATATATATACATATATATGTATATATACATATATATATATAGAGCCGCATTGTCATTGTATATGTAGTTAAATATAATGGACACACACATTTTATATACACACATATATATATGTGTGCGCGTGTGTGTGTGTCTAATATATATATTCTACACTGCTCAAATGTATCTATTTTCCACATGGTACTGTATATTTTAATAAACATGAATCAACACATTAAGTTAAATATTTAAAATGAGAAAATAACAACAATGCATTTCTTAAAAGTATTTTATATGTTCATTCATCAACACTGTAGGTGGCGGTAATGAGGCTTAAGTGCTTGGCACCACCCACCATTTAAACAGTAGAACAAGGAAGTACACTGCTGTTCCAATTGAAGAGATCGTACTTGTGTACTCCATGGATGTATAATATGAACTGGATAGAGCACCGCCCCTTCGCTTCCGTTCATTCCTATGAAGCTGCTCACCCAGCGCATATGCCAAAAAAGTTTTTGCCTTCCGCGTTTATTTCCGGGTTATGGGGCCCATAGAGCATGCGCAGTAGTGTCACTACCATAATTCCTCTCGGCTATGTGAACGAGCCGTCCGCGTTATCGACTTGCTCGGCGCGTACATGAACAGCGAAAGGCATGATGGGAGTATGCTAATGACGTGCGCTAGCGGATTTCATGAATACCGGCGTCACATTAACTTCGGCTTTTAACCATGGATTTGTAAATAAATGCAAAACCAACGATAGCGAAGTCAATATATATTGACTATATATATTATATAGATGAAAAGTATACCGAATTAACCGTGAGTTAATCGTGCTTGGGTGTCCATGTGGACTTCCTGACAGCTGCCAATGACATCACGTTTCAAAAGGTTTAAGTAAACTTAAAACGTGCCGATTCTCGGTTGAGGTCCGGTGTCAGTAAGAAGCAGCTTTTTCCCAGTGACCTCAGAGGATTAATGGACATGGCTTATTCGTTATGGAGAAAATGGTGAGTTTGCTAATTAGGCTTGGGTTTATGGCAGTAAATCTGTGGCTAATGAAACATGTCATTGGCAAGCTAATTTGTGTTTTTTTTCTCTGCGAGTGCTGCTCCAGAGTTCAATAAACCCTTCCTTCAATTCTCCTAGGATTAGTACTTTGCTTCATTCACATCCCAAAGCCAAGGTAAGTGTTGTTTGTTCTGTTATTGCTCATTCAGTGCTTGGCTTCTATGCTAGCAAACATTAGCTGACTTAGTTGTCTGTTCGGCTTTAGATGCTAATGTAACCAAGCGGTTATGAGCTGCTGTACTATGTGTGCAGGCAAAAAGAGAAGAAAAGAAAAAATCACACCGTATGGCATGAATATCGGACTTTGTTATTATTGACACACCGTCAATTTCACTCTTCTTACCCAACATCACTTCCTTTCCCCCTGGCCTTCAAAATAAGAGCCGCTGCCCTCGGCTAAAACAACTTCCTGTAAAAACCTTTTGCTCGTATCTATGTGGTTTATATGGATTTAGTTGTCTTTGGGTTTATATTTGACTTGCTATTTGAGTCTAATCCAACAATACTGCATTAAATCTTACCTATATTAAGGCTGTAGTGATTTTAGAGATGGTGTGTGGTCATTTTGAGGCTGTTTTGATTAACTAAAAATAGTCATATGGACGAGTTGCATTTAGTTTCACCCGTTATAGGGTGAGAGGAAGCACACTGTCCTTGCTATTGCTTCTATCATGATAGAAAATTAAAATGTATTTATTGCCCTCCACCACTGTTCAATATTGGGAGATTTTTACCCACATGAACAGTACGTGGTGCAACATTTAAAGTTGACGAATGTTGTGTTTTCCTCCTCTGGTGCAGTGAAATGCAGCAGCAGGAATGACATTTCAGTCACCTAACTTTTAAATGCCATCCCTTATTCGCTCAATCTGTTTCCATTGCACTTTTATCAATATGCCGACTTTTACACCTCCATCAGATATGAACATTTTATGCCTTATTTTATGAGTATTTCGAATGTTCTGTTTCCAATGAGGTGCATATTGAAAATGCACTAAAGTACAGACTGATGGAAACTTGCCTGTGTAATGTAACCTCATGCAATTGCACTTAAACAGCACCACAAACAACCAAACGGTTAAATCCAGTCAGGAAACACTGAAACTTGTAACTAATGTAATGATTTACTGTAAACAAGTGCATCATTTGTAGCTTGATTCTCTCATAGTGTGTGTGTGTGTGTGGTAGCTTTTGAAATGTCAACACTTGCTGCACATTTATTGACATTATAGTGAGGATTTTTTCAGACAAAGTTATTTGTCACTCGCAATATAAGTTATCACAATCATATTAATACTCCGTTTGCCTGTAGAGAAATAATTCCACTCAAAGGAATGGGATTTTACTGGCACTTTAGTACCAGATTTGCATCTAAACTGCTGTGCACCGTGTAATAGTTTCACTCACTGGTAAAGGATGAGTCTGTAACGTGTGTGCATGGTTAAAACACTGCAGAACATCAAAGCACATGCTTGACTGTGTGGCCCATGAATGCTTTTATGGTTATTGCAAATACTGACCTTAAGAAATAATATTAATGACAAAAACGTGAATGCATGAATCATGTTGACTTCAGTGGGCAGCGATTGATAAACAGGAAAAGAAAATACTTCCAGATGTTTGTCTTTTACACTTTTTAGTGATGCAATGACTGTTGTACATATACTGTAGATATGAGATTATATTCACACTGATCAGCTCTTATATCATAGATCTTACACTTTGTTTTGAGTATAATGTGGTTTTCATCCTTGTTCTTCTGTCCATACTCATCTTGTCTTGGTCTTTTGCTTTAGAGGACTGATGCGCCCACGGTTAGTTCATTATTTATATTGTCTGGTGAAAATGTACTTTCTATGTATATGGATTTTCTTGTCATCCAAGTCACAAGATATATTCTATAGCATTATATATTGTATTGGACATTCAAGTCTATCTCACTACTTGGACCTGTATAGGAATATGTAATGCGGTTACAATTGTATCAAAGTATTTTTAATTTCAATACGACCCATGTATCATATGACCCATATGATTATGTAACGTGAATGAACAATAGTTCAGAAATTCTGCTTAAAAAAAACAAGACAAATGAAAAGCACTTCATCTTACTGATGCAATGATCATGAAGGAATCCATTATTGACACAACACTTATCTTGGCATTGATTAGAAGCTTATTCTGTATTTATCTGATAAATCCACAGATGATGAAGAGACGGATGAAAAGGTTCACTTTTGACTCCTCTAACACATTTCCCATGGAGTTATTCATCATTGTGTGCATCTTCATGTCCATGTAGTGGATGTTCTGAGTACAAATTATTCATAAGTTGTGGACATTAAAGCGGACCTAGACCGGAAGTTCCTATTAACGATGTTTTTTGGTGTGTATCTGCGTCATTACCTTGTTTATGAAGCCCTGAAGTTTCGAAACAAACAGTTCAGCCATTGCTGAGAACGCTGTGTTTATTGTAATCTCGGGGCTCAGCGAGATCTCTGAAAATCCCGTAATAGTTAAGTTTACAGCGGTTCTCCTGAACAGCAGATCGTCCTGCTCCGGGCACTAGTCCGGGCACATCCGGTTGCGTACATTGAACCGCAGAAGAAGAAGAAAGTCTGTTGTGGAGGTGTTTCACGAGTGACAGTGTCTTCTGACTCTGGGTCAGACTCCGGGTCAAAGTCATAAAAGGGACTGCGGCGGGGAGTTGTGACGAAGCTATTTTTAAACATTGTTAAAACAATGTTTTGATAATGAGTAGCAGTGCATCCACCGTTCCAGAGGGGGGAGCTGCGCTTCTGAGAGCGGATGTGCTGAATAGTACTGGCCAATCACAAGACTCTGTCTTCTGGGAGTGAAAGTTCACTCTGAAACATCGTGGCTGAAGAACAGCGTCAGAAAAGAGGATTTCAATCGGCTCGTTTACAGCAACTAGGAGGTTTTTGACCATAAAAACAAGTTAATGTATGTAAGTAGACCTCCATAACTAACATATATGTGCAACAGGACCACTCTATGTTACCTTTAAAGTAGACATACTCTATTTCTATAAGTGAACCTAGTTCCCTGGTGTCCTAATGAACATGTCTGTGACATGCTTTGGGCAAAATACCATAAGGATGAAGCACCACAGCAGTTCAATATCCTTGCTAAAACAGTCTCTTTAAATGCAAATAAGACACAGGAAACCACTGGACAGATAAATCCTCTGAGGCTGGAAGTTTGTGTAGAACTCTGTGCTGCACTGTGCAGCCAAGAATAGAACACTGCGGACTTCCGCTCTTCCGCATACTATTGCCCTCACATGCACTCTCATGTTTTTTAGGGACAAAGCGGACCTCCGCGAGACAACAATTCCAGGAATGTATTATTGTGAGGTAACAATGAGTGCAGAAGTTAACATCGCGTGTTTTATCTTCTGTACTTAAACTGAGGCGGACCACAAACACGTAAGTGAGTCATCTTTTTTCACACTTTGACTAGTCATAGGGCCTCCAGAGTCCCAAATATAAGCATTAAAATTATTAAAAAGTAGATTTTGCATAATATGTCTCCTTTTAAAGAAAGTGTCTCATTACAAGGTTTGTCCACCAGAGGGCACAGAAATAAACATTTTTAACAAAATTTTTAGTGGATTTGCACACCTCATTTTTATTATAGCCTCAGAATCAGTACTATTTGGGTGGTACTGCCATTACTACTTTGTTTTACTATCCTCTGCATCAGCTTGGCAAGTAAAGACCATGTGAGAACTCAAAGGAATTGTACTTTTTATGAGACTGTAACTCTGGAAGATGTGTCAGCTGTTAGCAATTTGTTAACCTTTTAACAGCAAGTGTATCGTAGACGACTCGTTTACGCAAGCGCACTTTGCATTACTGTACCATAATTGCACTATGGTTTGTGCTATCGTAAAAATTCCATTGTTTCTGAAAAACTGAGAATTTGCACGTCAAAGCCAACGTGTGGTTATAATGGCAATTTCACTCCAGTTGTTGCAGGAAGCTTGAGAATCAGTGTCTATGTCACCAGATAACAGAGAGTTGGAAAAAAGCCTGTATATAGTTTCCATTTTTCTTTGGTCTGTTTTTGGACTTTAAAACAAAATGTGATTTTTAAATATTTTTTGTACTGTTCATATTACAAATTTAACTTCTTCTGAGGCTGTTCTGTCTGTTGCCGTGAGGGGAGAGCAGGAGAGGCCAGGGGCCTGTTACATGAAAGTAGAATTAATATATATAAATATATATCCAGGATCTGAGAATGCCAGTCTTAACCTCTGCTACTCAGTGAAAGTGTATCTTGGTCAAGCCAGCTATGACTTATCCTGGTAAGCGTGCATTCATGTCTCTTTGAAATAGACCCTGAGGTCGATCACAGATTTACTGATTTGCTGAACAACAGCTTATAATGAAAACTTATGAAGAGATGAAACCCTTGATACGTAAAACACGATACAGTCGCTTTTACTAAGGTCTAAAAGCCTGACTGAATGCACAAGCAGCATAACATAAATACCTACAGAGCTTATTTGAGCAAAATAACTGTTTTCATACTGTTCTCTGCTGTAAACTGAGGCAAAATTATTGGTCCCCAGTAAAGTTTGCATTTGTGTTCTTGTATGTGTTGCTTTGTGAGGACCAAAACAAACATAAACATGGAGTGAGGACATTTTGGGAAAGTGAGGATATTTTGTCTGGTCCTAACATGTTTAAAGGGCCTTTTCAGGGTTAAGACCTGGTTTTAGAGTTAGAATATCGGGTTGAGATTAGGGTTAGAGTTAGGCACTTACCTGCAGTTGTGATGGTTAAGGTAAGGGTCTCAGGGATACATTATGTCTATATGAGTACCCTCATTATCATTTGATGTTCTTTCAATCTATACTCTTTTAATCTATATTACCTTAGTGCCATATGTAATCAAAAATTGTCCTTACCTTACCTGAACCTGAACGGCTGACATAAATGCACCAAACAGCCATCACACTGCTTCAATGTGAGGTGTGACGCTCTCCTCCTCTCACATGAAGACTGTAATGCCCTTCAGACATTGGCTTCTGAAGGAGTTTTCATCAGTCATATGAGCACTTCAGTCAGACTCAGCCTTTCAGCCTCCCGTCCCTTTGACTTGCTCCTTTCATTTAGATTTTAACTTCTTTACTTTTCCATTCATTCTTTTGTGAGCCACATGCCTCCATTGTAACCGTATTGAGTCAAGGACAACGCTGAATCACATGTAAGTGATGTAACCTTTCAAATTCTGTTCTTTTGTTGTTTGATGAGAACAAACACTCCTCCGTCTGTGCTTTGTGAAAAAGTGTGAAGAAAGCAGGAACCCTGATCATTGCCTTGAATGCCACCACACTCATTTGAAATGGGTGTCCAAAAAAAAAGTATGTGCTTTCTTGAGTTTGATTTTACTTCAAACTTCAGTAAAGTGGGAATAATGTAACTTCTTGTGCTTGAAACTTGATAACAGTGATATATACAGTGTGAGATATAACCGTGATATATATCTCTATATATTTATCAATATATATATATATATATATATAAGCTGCTAAGTGCTTAGTGGCCCATTGTGACAAAATTCCCTTTTGATTTACTGCTTTTATTGTTTTTAATGCACTTTTTGGGCAGTTCCTGGAAAAACTTAATTTGATTGGGATTGTTTAAGTCAAGTTCAATTGTGCTGTGTGTGTGTCCATACTGTGTTTATGTAATTGTCGTGATTGTTTTTCGTGCTCCCAAGTGCAAAACAAGACCCTCCCTTAAAGCATCAATACAAGGCTACAAAAACTAAATAATTACAAGGAATTTATACACCTATACAATGAATAAACTCTCCTAAATGTTCTATACTGGACATTTTTAAAGCAGTGGTGTGTACATTTTAATTATGAACAACTGTCCAGTTCATTCAAACCATCATCAAATAAGTTGTACTTTGTTCCTCAGTATAGCAGTGTTTTTTTCTCACAGAGTGATGTATTTTCCGTCACGATTGACGGAAAGAAGGCAGAAGCAGAAGCAGCTACAGTAAAGTGAGACGGGAGCACATGTTAGGTTAAGAAATGATCCCTAGTTCTCTGAAACATGAGTGAGATACCAAAATAAATGTTGAAAGAAAACGGTTGTAATTATGGAATGTCTTTTTAGAAAGCTCTGCAGTGCTCACCTGAGGTGTGGGGTAAGTCTGGGTATGTTGGCAATACTAGTACACTGCAGTGTTTTGGCAACAGAAGTTACACACTGGAGCTTTAAGTAACAACTTGCAGCTGCTAAAACACTGCATGCCAACAAAGTATACAAGTATACTTCTCAGTCATCCTGGCAGGGTTCCCTAGGGGTACTTGAAGTCCTTGAAAGTTAGTGATTCTTTTTTTTTTTTAGGCCAAGTTTTTGAGAATTTCCTAAATAAACACGGGTCATTGAAAGTGCTTGCATTTTGTGCAAAAAATAAGTTAAGCTGGTATTTAAGTAAATGTCTGCCTTGTTTGTTACGATGCCGCATACCGTTGCATGCTTGATGTGCCTATAGACAAGGCCTACACAGAACAAACATCGAGTCGTAATTTCGAGTGGTATTGCAGACATTGTCCACTGTCTCTCTCTGCTGTTGACGTGAAATTGCAAAGACTGGACAATCACTTGTCCAGATGCAGAGTGTGCTGCAAATCAATACATGTGGTCGCCATGGGACAAGCCTTACGAGTTGCCCTCTCATATTAAGCTCTGTCTGCGCAGTTCGTCCTTGAATTTGATGTCAACCAATGTGTGGGAACCCTATCAAGGTCTAATCTTCAAAGGAGTCGAGAGTTAAGTTTTAATTCCTCGTAGTGTTGAAGGACAATTTGCCATTCAATGTGTTTTATTTATTTATTTATTTATTTATTCATTCATAATTAAAGCAAGAACGTGGCTTGTAACCAAAGAGTAATCAAGGTAGCCAATCCAAATTGCTCATTGATTATTGGATACTATAAAATTTGACCCCAGCCACAGGTGTACTCTTACTACTGGTCCCATAATGGGAAGGTGGCAACTTACACTGCCAAAATTAGGTATGTGGATCATCTGCTGTGACGTTCCCTAGGGAGGGAGAAACTGAAAGGAAGAAAAGTTAAAATTAGTGGCTGTTGTTATGGAAGGCAGAACTGACCCATTACACCACCGACAATGACGTTATGCTGTTGACCATCAGCTCCGTGTGTTTGTGCTGGGATCTGGACCTCTCATTTACAGTCTGTGGCCTGGGGAAAAGGAGAAGAGGTAGTGATCAGTGGGCAACGTCACAGGGGGTCAGTCGGTTGCATTTTCAATCAGTTGTGTAAAATACTTTGATCTGTTTGACATGACACATATTTGTGTAGGCTGAGTTCCCCCCGCTGGCTTGTTGGGAATAGTCCTACAAGTTTTTTCACTCTTCCTGACATCACGTTGATCTACATCTTTATGCTGCAGTGTGACTCAGAGTGATGTCAATATGTGTCTGTGTTGAGTACATAGAAGGTGGTGGTGGGGGGTGTTGATGATGTCACCGTGACTTCAGAAGGGACATGTAATGCTTTGAGTTAATTGGCAAACTTTGAATAATCTCCTCTCCCTTCACATTACGTTTAAAATTAATAAATAAATAAATAATATTCCTTCAGGGTCCCACTTCCTCCCACATGCAGCATTTTCACTCTGTGCCAAAGCACCCAGCAGAGATTCACACAAGAGTAGTCTTTTTAAAAACTCAGTGCTTTTTAGATGTTCTTTTGCAATACATGGGCTGAATAGAGGAAGACGGGGAGAGAAATGCAGATCGTCAGTGGATTCTGAACCATCTTAGTCTGAATGTAACTGATTCCCCACTGTGCGAAATCCATCTCCTCAGTATCTGAGAACAAGCACTGATGGAGTAGTTGAAAGGGCAAAGATCTTGGCTTTATCCGTCTACATTTGTTTCATCCCTGTCAACAAAGGGACAGGCAGAATATGACACATGGCCTTTATATAGTGAACATGACGTCATTACAGCTTCTGGGCCACAGACTGGGATATTTACTTCATAGCCCATTGTGAGACCTATTTAGTTCAGTCTTGTTTTTTTGCAAATGTATAGTGTGGGTCTCAGATGATGAACACGTATGTTTAGGTTTTGGAAGCTCAGTCGCACTAAAAATACAAACAAACCTCTTCCGCTTGATTTTAGATGTTATCATTAGTTTTCAGTTCTGACTGTGGGATTTTACATAATATGTAAAACATGAAAAAGGTTGGTATCTGGAATATTACATATTACAATGTACTTACTGCACTTATAAAACTCCAGAGGTTTTATTTTGTTTCTGAGCAACATAGGAGGCTTTTTTGTGAAGTCAAACCGATCATACCCAGTTTTTTGATCCAGTGACCCAGCCTATATTATACTGGGGAATGTTAGTTAGAACTGCAATGATAGGTGGATATGCATGCTCTTTTTTTTTTATCGTATTGATATTGCCTCCGTATGGAATCTGCGCTTTGGGAGACCTGAAACTGTATTGTTTAAAAACGCCTCCCAGAGTGGGAAAGTGAAGCCAATGCAGAAATGAGTGTCTCTTGAATGGCCAACAGGAGGCGATGTGGAAAAAAAATGACCCTGTTTCTCATTTGTAAATATTTACCTGAGGTTGTTTTCAGTTTAGCATAACATTCATTTTGCAAATGCTGGTCCAATTTCAAGTAAAAATCGACTAGTAACAAGTAAACAATGCTTTATCTTTATCTTACTTTCAAATGTGATCTTTTATTTTAAAAAACAAAAAACAAACCAAGATGTAGCTGATCAAACTGCAAATCTAAAGACTTTAACCAATGTGATGGCATAAAGAAGACCATTGTGTACCTAAAGTACTGTAGCTTCTCCATGTTATATGTTTACTTTAGATTCAACCCTTAGAAATTATTTCAAAAGTAGAAGTAGTTAGTTAGTTTTTCTGCAAATCTCTCTCTCTGATGTGTTCTGTGGAAGTACATCGAAAACCTCAATAATGACACGTCATTAGTTTTAATTGAAACATGAATTAATGATAGCTCACCTGTTGTTGTTTCTACATGAAAACTGCTGTATCTATCAGAGATGCGCTTTAGACTGGATTTTGGCTGCAATAAACTCCTTGGAGTGCAGGTGCTGCTGGCAGTAAAGGCTCATCTGGAACACTGGAGACAGTGATTAGAGAGGGGGAATCAATAATACATGGTAAGGGACGGCTAATGTACCACAGGGACCGACAGACAGACAGCGGCGTCTCCGTTACCCAGCCCACTGTCTCATATCCGCTGGTTTTGACACACAAAGCCAGACAAAGCAAGCACACGAGATTTGAAAAGCAACCAGGGAAATAAAAGACGTGGAAGAGAGAGCGGTTGAACAAATAGTGATAAAATAGATTGAGAGCAGAGGAAAAGATCTTGCACGTATCAAAGCAGAGAAACCAAAGAGAAAAAACATATTTGCCCTTTACTCCGTTTACTCTGTCTTTACTTGCACATACAAATTTATTTAAAGATTTATTTAATTATGCTCTTAAATCCACAAATCAAAGGGTCACGGAGGAATTTAGGAATTTAGTGTATTGACTACAAACAGCAGACAAAACAAGCTCATTTCAGTGCCTTGTGTTTGAAAAAAAGAGGACCCTTCATCCTCCCACCAACACAAGGTTTCAGAAATCAATAGAGGGCTGTGAAGCAGACCAACATGAAATAAGTGTGCAAGCTATCCTGGAAATAAGATTGGCAGACAGACGGAAGCATGCCACCGTTCCCCAGGGATGGATGATCGTCAAGCGCTCTGTCGTTCAGAGAGAGAGTGGGGTTAATGTCTCCTCCACATTAGCACAGCACTACAGCGACGAACTGACCTCCACTCCAGATGACACACACACACACACACACACACACACACACACACACACACACACACACACACACACACACACACACACACACACACACACACACACAATGGAGGAGATAAACAATAGAAATGAGAGAAAATGATCTAATTCATCAGTGATGGGAAACAATTCCTTTTTTAAAATGCCACACACACATACTTGCTGTTCCCGACTGAGACCGATATTTGTCCATACACGGGGAGCTGATGGGACCTGACACAATTTCTTTCTGAATAAAACCCTCATTACCGCATTTACACTCAGAAACAGACTGACTGCGACGCCACAGGTCGCTTGTTACTGCTTGACTTTCTCTTCCAGGCTGGAAACTCTGGGCTTTAAAATCCCCCATTCCACATCTCTTCACCTGACCTCCTGCTCATCGTCATGAATTAAACACCACAATAGCAGCTATTCAACAAGCAAACATACAAACATTATATATTAACGCAATCTTTTCTAGTGCATGTCTGGGTGCAGCATTTGCCTCGGGAATGTCTACATTCTATTGCAGAGGATGAAGACATGGCATTGAGCAGAATTAGAGGTGGGAGCTATGTGTGTGTTGAGATAATTGCAAAAGTGTTACCATGGCGACTCGAGTGAAATTACTGTTTTAAACCTCCACTCGTATGTGAAGCTCAAGAGACATGAAAAGCTGATTTTTGAGTCGCAGGGTCTATTATGAACGAGTGAGTGGAGAAGCAAGTTCAATGCCACACAGAGTGGAGGGAGTTCATAAGAGAGTAGAAAACTGAGCAGGAAGCAGAAGTTAAATGAGGGCACAGAAACAAACCCCGAGAGACAAATAAGTTGTTTTTAATATTAATGCAGTAACAACCTTATTCTCATGAGTACATTAGATTTTTAAAAGGCTTAAAAAAACTCAAGGTCTTCAAAAAAGTTCAGTCCAATGTAAGTGAGTTCACATGCAGCATGTGCACAAATGAGAGCAACCTGATTAGATTTCAATGAGCACTTTCTGTGCATCTTTCAATACTTCAAGTAGGCCAAAATAACCATTGAACTTCCCAACATCCAGGTAAAGCACCTGAATCAGTTAATAAAGGACAGGATGCACAGACTCAGCAAGTTTATTATGATTATTATTTATTATTATTTTTCACACACACTTATATGTAGCAGCAAGTGAAGGAAAAGCAGTGATTAATTTGGTGAGACAGCAACAACCTCAGTCATATCAACAGCTTCTATAGGTTTAAGTTACCTCATGATGATCGATACAACAAAAACACTTCAGGCTTTTTCCAGATGCTGCATCTAACCGTTCAGATGCAGCATCTGGAAAAAGCCTGAAGTGTTTTTGTTTCTTTACTATCACCCAATTAATCGCAAGAAATGCTTGTCATTCCAGTTTGTAAAACAGAAAAAAGTATTTCCTGGGTTTTCATAATCGGTTAATTAAAAACTTTTGTCTAGTCCACAAAAAGTCACAGTTTACTGTTGTAAAATGTTTTGTTTGAATGATTTCCTTGTTCTATGAAGCAAGGAGTAATGGGTATTTATCCCATTTTCTAGAAAAAATAATATGCTGTTCAAATATTTGATGGTAATATTTGTTAACTATTCTAATCCTCTAAACTCCAGCACATGGGATGAGGGGAGCAGCTACCAAGAAGCTTAAGATTTCATCATTACTGTGGGATCTACAGCATGTCAACTTTAGAGGAGCAGCTTCAAGATGCAAGAAACCTCTTAAATTTCAAGCTTCCACTAACACTTTAGAGCTCCGGTGGCTGGTGTCACACAACCAAGGTAATTCCCTCTGACAGGATACTACGCTATATAGACATCCCATAAATCATAAATGGCTATAGTGTAGCCATTTACTAAATAATTAGTTTTATTTTTGCCATTCACAACAGAAAATATGTTTGCAGTGGAAACCTAAATAATGGTTTTGGAACGGTTGTCTCACGTCTCCGATCTGAGCTAATACACATCCAATGCAATTCAGCACGAGCGGGAGAGGAAGTAGGAAAACAAGATCTGGTTTAGATCCTGTCTTGACACCACATTGGTATTTTACTTAAGTACATCACCCTGCAAGCTCAGCGTGATCCTGTTTATTTGGTCGGTAGAAATACTGCTCCGTTTGTTGTGTTTACAACATTTACAGTGTATTTTCGGTGCAAAAGGCACAGGGAGAATACCAATTCTCGTGACTCCAGTTGTGCCACCGTGCGAAATAGGGCAGACGTTCGACACGAGCAGTGTAAGTTGCATGGATGTATTGGTAAATTGGTGGAGCTGTGCGAATCGGGATGCAAGTGTGTCCATTCTACAACCAGCGTATTTACCTGGCAACAAGAAATACTATTTTCTGACTGGCTAAGACGGTGCTATTCAAGACAGCTGTATGAATGAACGACGCAGAGCAAGGTGTGCAGTGAACTCTGACATGTTGAATCCAGCACCAACCCGGTTCATTTTTGCCGCATCTTCGGTTAACCCCAACATGACAGTTTATAGTGACATGACGTCTGGAGCGCTATACTTGCTACTATCTTGGGTTAATGTGTGCACCACAAATGGAGTCGCTGGAAAAGCTTATTTTTTTTATAAATGCAAACATTGATAAAAAACATTTGTTATCTTTTTAATATATCACAGTAACTAATCGATAATTGCGTACTCATTCCCATCCTGAATGACTAGTCGATTAATAACCATATTTCTGTGAATACTCAAAGTACCTAACCCAATAATACAAAGGTATAGAACACCTACACATACAGGTTGTGTTATCATCATGAGGAGCCGTCTATTTCGTCATTACAATTTATGAAACTTCCACTAAACAATTACTAAATGACTTGATTGATTAGATTTCATTGAATTTGATTTAATTTTTTGCTTTTCATTTAAGGCTTTTCAAAAGCAAGTGTAACAAACCTGAAAGTATCTCTCTGACTTAAAGCTATAATGGCACTGTAGGCAGCGTGTAAGATGGTCACTAACAGGCTGACTGGCACCTCATCAGACGCTTACTCAACCTCCCATCATCATGTGCGCTCTCTGTTGAGCTCCATGATTCATCCTTTCTCAGGTGAATAAGGTTAAAGCGAAAAAAGGGCCGTATGACTGTGTCAGGAGAGGACTCCCCTCGATGTGATGACATTTTCATTTGACCCATAGCCAACATTCCTGTAATGAGAAGCCATTGGAAAGCAATCTCCTAAAATAGAAAGGGATTTCAATTTGACGACGCTGTATTGATATGCAAAAAATATGTCAAAAGAAGCTTTCCATTTAGATCAGTGGGCTGCATTAGGGCCATGGGAGCCATGCAATGATGCCTCAGATTGGTTTAATCTACACTCATGCCAGAGAAATAAAGATTTTGAAAGGAGGAAAAATATCAATCTTACTTTCAATGTTATCATGTGTACAATTGGCTTTGCTTATTAATCAGTTATATATTTCCGATAAGGATGAAACTACAATACATTTTCAAGTTGTTTAGTCACAAATAAATGCCACTCTGATATAGACAGATGTTACAGAGGGACTGAATGTAGGGCTGTAATTGTTATTTGCATTATTGAGAAATGGCCCCATAAGATTTCCATTCCGTGAAATAGAAACGATAAAAAAAATAAAATAAAAACATTCCAGTACTTGCATGGTCTGAACAGCAGACATGCCACCTGTTGAGCTTATGCTTTGGATCAACAGCAGGTTGCAATTTCTGTCAGTGTAGTTTTACATAGTCATTGAACAGGAGTGGACCAATATTCCACAGGCCACAATCAATAACCTGACCAACACTATGTGAAGGAGATGTGTCGTGTCAGTAGTCATATCAGGTACTGATAGGCTCTCTCCTTGAAAAATACCCCATGTAAACATTGACTAATAAATGTTTTTATTTTAGATAAATGGCACATTTTAGAGTGGCCTTTTACTGTGACTAGTCACACGTGCGTTAATCATGCTCTAATGTCTAAATTCAGATGCGAACACATCTGTGAACCGCAACACATCTTTTGTTTACATGGAAATCATACATCTTTAATTTATGGTAGGGATGCAACAATAATCGATTACTAAATTAATCACCAACTATTTTGATAATTGTAAATGGTCTGTACTTATATAGCGCTTTTCCGGTCTTGATGACCACTCAAAGCTGCTTTACACAGTTTTGCCATTCACCCATTCACAGCCATTTACTCACACTTTCATACAGCACATCTATTTGCAGCACATTTTTCTATCACTCATTTTTCATACCCATTCACGTGTGTCTGCAGAGGTCAGCTGGGGTCGCAAATTTCATTAACTGCTCAATATGTTCTTTGCATGTAGACCACACAGATGAAAGCTTCCCCCCCTTCAGTTCCAGTCCACTCCGAATGTGCATCCTACCTGTAACACAACACTTATCTGCCCATATGGTGGCGCTCTTGTTTTGGACAAGCGAGTTAACAAAAAAAGAGGATAACTAAGGACACTCGCGTCAGATAATGCGAGACACTTTGCTGGTACCCATGCAGGCACAACTTAGTGCTTAAAGGTACAATGTGTAGTATTTATCGGTTTATATAACCCAAAATCCACTTTTTTATACATATTATGTGCTCCTGCATTGTCTAGTCGCTGTATAATAGTTTTTGTTTCATTTTCGTAGTGTTTCAAAAAGTCATGTAAAATAACATGACCGCGGACCGCGGTTGCATAGCCACTGTTAGCAGCGAGATGCCATGTTTCTACCGGAGCCTGTAAGGACAAACGTGAGAGAACAAAACAAGCGTCTCTTTACTTGTAGCGGAAGTCCCGCCTCCACTCTCTCCGCTTCGTCTGTTACGGCCGTGGTAGCTCGCCCTCTCCCTCACCTCACGAACCTCATCTGCTGACACGGAGAAAGACGACGAGAACGACATTTGACCAGCTGCGGATACCGTAGCGCTCATGGAAGGGAGGGGGTGAGCAGAGCAGCAGATCTTTGTTGTAAATTTCAGCCTCTCCTCTAGATGGCACTATAAACTACTTATTTCCCCTTTAAAGAATATAAGCAAATACAAAAGAGGTTAAACCCCTGTTGAGAAATCACCTTTATTTTAATTGAATGTGAGGTTGAATAATTATGCTTTAAAGGTGCATTATGTAATAAATCTAAAGCAACTGGCCATAAAATCCTCCTAACATGACACAGAGACTCAGGAATAATGATCATATAACAAACTGAACTCACCAACAACAACAGTACAGACAGAATATTTGCATTAAAAAAATATTTTGCAGACTGCAAATCATGTTTATGTTTTGAAATCATGTTTTGGCATGTGGCGCCACCTACCGCCGTCTACAAATCATTGAAACCTAAAAGATCTCGGTATTTAGTAAGGAAGGATATGTATGCCTATGAAAAAATGCTCTCCATGAACGCAGAATGTGGAAAGTATTGCCCCTAAGGCCTGGCTCACATCAGATGCATCGGATATGCGTCACTGCTACTTCCCGTCATGTTTTTTTTGAATGTCCTTACCCGTTACTTTTGAGTTGTGGCCTCTTGATAATAATACCGACTTTGTACCAGCATGATTACATAACAAATGTCACCTCTCACTGTCAGTCTTGTGTCTCAGTCAGTGATTCCCAAAACATGGTCCGTGAAAGTTCATTAAATATAAAAAAATGTTGGCTGGAACGGCTGCTCTAGGCTGAATCTGAAAGCATAAATATTATATCTTTGTAATAATTTCAGCACCTGTCCAGATTCTATTGAATCTGCTTTTCTGGTCTTGATGACCTCATGTCCCATATATATTCACACACTGCTAGTATTTTCTCCAAAGCAGGACGCGTGTAGACTGGCAGAATCTAACCCACAGCCTTTCCAGTCGAAAGATGACTCTCGCTTCCACTGAGCCACTGAGTGGGAAGATGAGCGATAGCACGAGCGGCACGCAGCAGACACTCCGCTGGTGTGAACACACGCGTGAGCTTCGCGCAAAAAACACCTGCACATCGCTGTCAAACAGTCGTAAAGTGATTCCTCATGTTTCAAAGTCATAGTTCATAGCAAAGTCGATATGGTGACACATTTAAGCTTTTTTTTGTATGGTTCTATGAGAACAATCATCCAACATAGGACACTTTTCCCTCAAACCTGTTAGTTTTGCTATTCCAAGCAGGGTCCACTGACACACGGACTCACACAAAGACTTTGGCTGGTCAATGTTCTGTGAACAACACACAACAAAGCACCTGGCCTTTTACGTTCCAGAAAGGCCAAAGTAATCTTGAGAAATCAGACGCCTGCTTCAGAATCAAAGGTTGTCTTCTGAAGCTTATACCCGCTGTTGTGATGGCAGGAACAAACGAAAAGGCTGCTCAAACGTTGTACTGCACTAAGACAGCAGTGTTTGCCAAACAACAAGTTGTACAAATGTGTTAAAGTACCAGATAGATCAAGACATAAAAAACGCTCTGTTGTAAAGGAGGAAACAATCAAAGGATTAAAGAACCAGAAAATATTACATGCAATAGTAATTTTTGTTTAATTTTCCTCTATGGGTGGAGCAAGATGAAAACATTTCATGCTCGACTGTCATCGGAAGGTTTCATTTTCTCCTGAGCCTCAGATAAAATCTACCTTATTGCCGCTTCCCTCCTCCCCATGTGCAGCGTAATGAGAGAATATTTCCCCAGAGTGGGAAAGCAGATTCAAGCTGTACATTCTGAAACGTTATTAAACCAACCTAACCAATTATTTTTGTTTGCCTTCCCGCTGACGAGTGACGATCCATTCAATAAGGCGGCTAAATGTTAATGTAAAATGAATTTCCCGTTGTGTTTGTGATCAATGATGTATTTCCGGGTTTGCCAGAAGTGTTGCCAACTATAGCTTCATCTCTTCCAGGGGCATTGGTTTAGCTGCATGAGCTGTAGAGCTGTGAATGGGGAACAAGGTGTTGGTCCAACAGTAACAGCAATATCTCTGACTCACAGTGGCTGCTTTTTAATGCAAAACTCTGGCAATACTCCAGCTGCTAAGACTCCAGCTGGGGCAAAGTCTTTTATTGAATTGCTCAGCCTTTGATCAAACACTTGGGTGGGAGACGGTGTTCTGTAGCTGACATTTATCTATTTATCGGTTCAGAGAAAAATAATAGATTGTAGGTGTGGAGGTAAAAAAAAATCATTCAGGCTTTTAAAATTAGACAATGCTGTCTGCAGGCTGACATAATTATGTCTTGTCACATACTGTTTCAAAATCCAGCCTAGAGATGCAGTATGTCCAAGAGTCCCTCACAACACACTTAGATGTTACACACCACTTAAAGAGTGGATATTCAGGCAGTAGAACGACTGTGGTCATCTAATCACCCATTAGAAAATGACACGCTCTTACAGACTTGTTTGAGAAGACCCTGTGTGTGTCTGTATATGTATGTATGTATATATACAGTACTGTGCAAAAGTTTCAGGGCACCACCAGCTCTGTTGTTTTTTCTGTCAAATACTGTGATCATGTGAATTTGGAATGAATGTTGTTGTTTATTTAACAGGGACAATGCAAGGCTCTCAGCCCTACCATTAGCTACTAGCTAAATTTCATCTGTAGTCCCTGGGCAGGGAAAAAACAAAACAAACAAAATATAAATCTAACAAAGACTAGCATAAACAAACAACAACGATACCACAGTTTCACACAAAACACAGTACAACACAACACAACAAAAATAAAATCACAATGTCAAAACACAATAAAACCGTGTTAAGATACATCACTAAAAAGATTACAAAATAGTGAGTTAATGTTTGAATTTATGGTTGGTGGGTGCATAATTGAGTAGATTTAAGCCATGATTTTATCTTAAATTTAAAACTAGTAAATGTACTAATATCTCTGATCTCGTTTGGTACAGAGTTCCAATAATTAGTGGCTCTGACAGAAAAGGCTGATCTGCCAAACTCAGTACATCTGTGTTGTACTACACAGTAACCTCTGCTAGTCGTCCTCGTTGTTGCTAGCTAGTCTTATATATTAGCGAGCTGTCAATGAGTTTAACTCATTCAATATGTATGTAATGCTCAAGCATGTCTTGAATAAATCTGGCTTCTTTAAATGAAATAGTCGGACAAACACAGGATTTACCAGTAACATTAATCAAGGTTCCGCTTCAGTATTAAAGGTGCCATATGTAAGAATGTGGCCAAAAACGGTTACTACATTCAAATTCAAAATACCGAGGTCTTTTAGGTTTCGTTTTCTGACGTAACTGGCAACCCGTGGTTGAACGACAGCTGAGACTCCACTGACTGCAATGATTGGTAGACGACGGTAGGTGGCGCCACATGCCAAAACATGATATGTTATATAAAAAAATAAAACATTTTTTTCAATGCATATATTTTGCCTGTACTGTTGTTGTGGGTGAGTTCAGTTTGTTATATGAACATTATTCCTGAGTCTCTGTGACATATTAGGAGGATTTTATGACCAGTTGATTTAGATTTATTACATAATGCACCTCTAACAGAGCTGTGTTATTGTTCAAGTGTAAGGGTAGATCACGCTAAATACTCACCTGTAGAGGATGTTTAGAAAAAAAAAAAAAAAAAGTAAAGTGAAATAAAAATAATTATAATATATATATATATATATATATATATATATATACAGTGTTGGGAAGTTACGAATTACATGTAACGACGTTACGTAATTTAATTACAAAATTTACGTAATTGTAAACAGTTACATTACTGGGAGAAAATATGTAATTAAATTACAGTTGCTTTTGGAAATGTCAATGATTACAACTTAAGTTACATTTGAAAAAAAAAAAATCGCCACAAAAGCTCAGATTTATCATTTTTTTCTTCCCCATGGATTCATGTTTGTTTTTAGTTTTTTCAAATCAACATCCTCCTTCCAAAACTGACGTTTGTGATTGGCTCTCTCTGGTCATGTGCCATTCGACTCAACCAACAAACCGTACGGCTGCAGTCAGACTCAGCAGCGATGTTCCTGGGCTGGAAATACAAAAAACACTTCATACAGACAGACCAGAACCTGGTCCCGACCAGTTTAATCATAACATCGGCTATAAAAGCGCCGCTGTTTCACTATTTAACTCATTTACAGCTGGCGTCACCAAAGTCCAGTGGAGCTGGATCAGAACGGAGCATTTGTACGGAGGGAGAGATCGTGCTGATCCGCTGCTGTTTACTTTCTCTGTGAGCGTGTCCGTCTACAGATGTTCAGCTGCTCAGCGTCAGGAGGTCATTTATTAGGCTATAGACTATTTACCTTTATATACAGTCAAAAAGGTCTTTTTACAGAGACAACATGAGATTTGCTTGTACCGTTACCTATTTTCATACGCACACCCAGCCTCGCTTTCAATAAAACAGACACTGGCATTTTATAATTGTGATCAGTGAAATATATGAAACAATATAAAACACAGTTTAAAACAACAGTTGTTGTTGCTCTAAAGGTTCATATTTAAAAGCAGCTCAATGAAGAGCTGTCAGAAATTAAAATCAGCCTCTTGTCATATTTGCAGCAACACTGTTGCTTCAGGCTGCGATCAGGCTTTTTTGTATCGCTCATACTCTCTCCATTAAAACAACCTGCTCCTCTTGGCTGAAATCAGCCCATTGTCGCTCCATTTAGTGAGGAAGTGAGCCTCCTTCACAGTACAGACCTAAGGTCAGACTCATAATATATGGTTAAAAAAAAGTATTTTATTATGTTGTTTTTATATAGTCTTAAGTACTGCTGAAAGGTTTATCACACTATAGGTCTTAACATGTGAAAATGGTTAACAGTTAAGAGATTTCATTCAAAATTAAGAAAAGTAATCAAAATGTAATCAAATGTAATTAGTTACATTACTTTGAGAAAGTAATTTAAATAGTTACACTAATATTACATATTCAACAGGGTAACTTGTAATTGTAACCAACTACATTTCCAAAGTTAATTGTTGTATGTATGTGTATATATATATATATATATATATATATATATATATATACACATACACATTAACGCACTTTCTCACTTTCATTACCCTACGAGTAGAGTTTATGAACAGGCAGGCAGGCAACTACTTGGGGCCCCGAGCCGATAGGGGGGCACCCGACACTCAGAGCCTGAGGGCTGTAGCCTAAATGCATCAGTGAGCAGCCGCATCCCCGTCCCCCTTAAACAACAATGGTTGATTTGCAATGACATCTCAGTCGGAAACCTCCCTAAAGGGGCCCCATGCACGTCACCTCACGTTAATCTGTGTGAAGTTATCGTTCTGCAAGTTGTAAATGAAGCTGAAGGAAAATAAAGAGGAGTTATCAATCAGGTAGTTAGAAGAGGAAGAAAAAAAAAGAGGATGAAGAAAAAAGAAGGAAAGACAGTTGTAAGTGGCGCTGCTGGCGCAGATAATGATATAATCATAACATTAATAGTAAACGACTGCTGTTACTGAACAGTTACTGTGTTTAACTAACGGGGACACAGACTTGAACAGCAGCTAACATAACGTCAGAATGCTAGCTGATGCTAACGCTAACTAGTAGAAGCGGTGCTTCAAAGGTGCTAATGAGGAATTTCCTGCTGTGGGTTTAGTTCCCCCAAGAAAACTATTTAACTTCTATACTTTATATTTTGTTTTTTAATATGAGTTATTTACAGTGCAATATATCATTTTTTTTTAAAGTTTCTTTTTTAAAAAAAAGTTATTTACAGTATTTTTTTAATATATATATTTATATTGTCTTATAATGTGGGTTCTTTACAATGTAATGTTTATTTTTTACTGTTTGTATAGGTTTTTTTAAAAAGTTATTTACAGTATTTTATTGTTCTTTAAATTTATATTTTCACATACTTATCTCTCTGTTCCTACACCAATATAAAGAGAAAATTTGAATTTTTATGGCATATTTACGAATGGTAATTAATCGTGATTAATCCACAGCTATACCCTGTGATTAATCTGATTAAACATTTTAATCTTTTGACAGCCCTAATACAATGCATTATTATTTATGTGTATGTATATATATATATAACTCTTGATGTCATAGTCTCACAACAGAAGAAAAAGATTCTCATCACACAAAGAATTGAAGTTTGTTGGTCAGTGTTGCTGCAGTGAGTCATTACATGGCGGCATCATTTAAGTATTGCACTTCCTTGTTAACTATGATGAATTGGAAATAACCAGATTAGCACAACTAAAAACGTTAGGGCATGATGAGTTGTTTCCTCTCAGGTAACTAGGTGTCTCATCCTTCCTTTTGAATCCCTGTATTGAATGAGCAGTGGACGTGTGGTCATTTGATTGGTTGTGGAGTTCTGCAGCCTGAAGTCATAGAACTCAAATGACGTGGTGGGGCAATGACCATATAATCTGGTCAAAAGGGGGCTGGTCTAGAACATCGGTTCGAGAGATGTGAATAACACACACACAGACAGACAGACGCTCCTGGAATTTTACAGACAGATAATAATGTGTATTACATTATGTGTAAATAACTGTAATAAAAACACTAGACAAGCTAAATGCGATGCATTTAATTAATGGAATATGCATTATTATTATTTTAATGATAATAAAAGTTTTGCTCACAAACACATTTAGTATGTCTATATTCTATCACCTGGCAGCTGGTGCCTCAGCCACCTGTGCTACGATTATAATGATGAGGAGGATCGTAGGTCATGATACAAAGTGTAGAGTTTGACACCTCTGTTATAAACACAATCAATTAAATTTTTTCGATAAAATTTATTTGTATAGCGCCAAATCACAACATACATTATCTCAAGGCTCTGTGAATAAGACAAAAACCTTACTTCATTCTCTCAAATGTTTTAACTTTGACAGGTAAGCAGTTAAACTGTATCACTCCTGAGCAAACACTTGGTTTCATTTTGTCCTCATCATGAATCTGTTTTAAAACCTGGAGTAAAGACCAGAGTTCATGTGTTTTCACCTGAGCAACAGATGCATTGATGATGTTCATAAAATACACATTTGTTCTCCGTTTATCAAATACACAAAATATTTATGATGGTATAATTGACATTTGTATTATTATTGATACACTGAGCAGAGCAGCACTTCTTATAGACTCAAGAAACAATAAAGCTGATTCAATTACTGTACATTTAGTCTATTCAACCAGTGGCTCGTGGACCACATGTGGCCCAAAAGCAACCTCTTAATGGCCCAGCCTGTGGTCACTCCAGAAACACTAACACTAACACAGTAGTACTGACATCACTCTGTGTAGCCTGATAACTTTGATAACATTGACATTTGTCATTTATTATTCTGTTAAATGTACTTTGAGATGCAATAGTTAAATATTTTTATTTCCGTGACTTGTAAAAGGCAGTATCGCAGGTCAAACATTAATGTCCAATTTTTCAATAGCGTTTTCTTGCTCTAATCTATAAAAGGATGCTTAATCCTTTCCATTCTGGAAAACAATTAGCAACTTTTCTGCTCAGCATGGAGACCTGACTTACCTCTATCAGCCTCCACATAGCACTTGGCAATGGTAATGTTTCAATTCACATGGGCTCATGCAAAAGCCTGAAAGAATTAGTTTTTATGGAGGTTTGCTCTCTAATCATTTATGTGGGCTGTGTATCACTTAACCATTGTTGGAGAATAAATCTCCCTCTGAAATCTAATAAATAAGAAGCTTTTTGAAAGCAGCAGTGGCTCCGTTGCATCACATTTCATGTTGCTGTTAATGTGCCAATCTGTAATGATTACCGGACTTCTGATCAGGGTTTAATATCAGCGCTCGTCTTTGACGGGTTAACCTCTACTGAAATGATTGAGCTTCTGCAGAAATTGTATCAGCCTGTAGAAGATAATGGCAACGACGTGCTGCTCTCATGGGAATTTCATTCATAATGGATGATTCTCACTTCACGATTTATGACCAATGTCTTTTTATTATCCATAATATATTTCGAGTTGAAAAAAAGAAGAAAAGTTTGACACTGGTTATAAAAGATAATATTGATTGTAATTCACTAATTTATTACATGCCGTTAATGTTAATTATGCTTCAGAAATAATTGTAGCCTGTGAATTATTGGATTAAGAATATCACTTAATCGTATTCTCTTAAATCACTTAGAATTGATAATTTGGATGTTTGATGCACATTTTAAGCAATTTCTCTAATTGATATTCACCCATGTTAACGATCCATAGTCAGGGAATCATGAATGTGTTAAATATAGTTGACATCTTCTATAATAAAACAGTTTTTCAGAAGGAAAAACATCATGTTAATGATGATGGAAGTGCTCAGCAGTGATTTTTCCTACATCTGCTTACAAATCTTGCTCATTGTTATTAATGTTGAATGTGAGTGTGTCATGTGACATCACAGGTTTATTTGCTTTTATTATAGAGACTACTCTTATATTTTTACCTCTGCAGTTTGGTATTGTCACCACGTTAGTTTAAAACAAACGGTTGAAAGTAGTTTGTTTTACCTTTTATTTGAAGATATTTGATATTTCTTGACTATGGCATGTAAACATACTGAGTATTATTTTGTTGTTCCTTAAAGTGAGTTAACAAAGGGACATATTATTCTGACTAAAGGCTAATTTCTCTCATCAGTCCCCTAAAGAATGTAAAACATAAAAATGAAGTCACAACAGCTAATCACAATGAAATGTAAACAGATTAGTTAAATTCCTTGTTTGTTATACTGAGCAATGTCTGGATAACCCACAGCGCTGTGTTTGAGCCACAACTGTAGGTCTTGTTGCACATGCAGTAACACCACAGACACACACTCTACAGCAAATCCCATTCACTCGTAAAACAACATCCATCAAGCTGTCACTGTGGGGAGGGTGGAGGAGCGCCAGTGGATCCACAAAACAGCATTAAAACAACAAAAGAAAAAAAAATGTTGTATTCAAAACACAGCAGCGAGGTTAGAGACACCTGCTGTTACACAGCAGACCTTTACATGTGTTTAGTTTGTCTTATGTAATCTGAAATGAAGATTTAATAGATTTTGTAACATTTTTTATTTTTATTTGCCATAATTACAATGTGTTAAATTAAAAAAATGAAAATAGAAGTGGACAAACTAAAAGAAAGTGGACTGAAGTATGAAGGGTGACGTCAGTACTTGATATATTGTCCGACAAGATGTAGAAAGGGCTTCAGGCAAGCCAGACAAATTTTTCACTGCCACAAAAGTCAGCAAAAAGCCCAATTTATACTCCTGCGTAAAGTGCTCTGCGTAGGTTACGCAGAGCCTCTGCGTCGTCTCCGACTGCACAAAATATTTTTTAAGTGTCCGTCACTCCGTCAAGGGACAATGGAGACGGCAAGAGCTGCGATTGGTCCTCAGGACAGGCCGAGCTAACGCTGCTCTGTGCCGGCTCACATTGAGCACCGAGCGTCCACAGAGGCGGAGCTGATCACCGCCGACTACGTCGCTGCCAAACTATAAATACGTCATATCTTAACACACACAGCACATGTTTAGACTCTAAATGGCAAATTTCTCACCTCAAATTATCTTAAAACTACGTTCCGTGACACAGAAAAATGAGAAACGGCCACTGTTTCAACAACAACAGTCTTTCTCTCTCTTTCTCTCTCAGACGCCATTGCTCACTGTAGCCAGAAGCACAACAACCTTGCGCAGCGACCCCTACTGATCGGGCGGGAAATTGCAGCGCGTATCCGTCACCATGACGCAGAAGTATGAAGGCTCGAGTGGTCTCCGTGGTTGCGCAGTCGGATAGCGCATACGCAGTCGGAGAAGTATAATGTGGCCTGTGGCCAAAGAAAGACAATCCATTTTCCTTTTATGATCCTCAATAACAATACAATTTTTCAGAACAAAGTAATTAGTTTGAATGCCAGGGATAAACTCGACATCATTTGTACTAAAAATGAATGATCTGCAGTTTCTGTTTCAACATACTGTATGAAAAGGAAGAACAAAAGCATGGTTCTTTACAGCCGTGAGGGTTCAGGGATAATCTTGTGCATGATGATTTACATTGTAAATTTTAGGGAAGGTTAAATGGCCTCGGTGTTTATTGAAGTATTAACTTTCATAAGGGTTTAATTCTAACCAAGAGAGAATGTCATAGAAAGGAAGATTTCTTAAGTAAATCTAAAAGTTATTCATCCTGTTTATGCAGAGTTTTCCACAATGAATTAGAATTACTAGATGCCATGATGGTATGTTGAGCTCCGAGATATCTGAGGAGAAAAACCTAACCACCCATACATATTTTCTCATTATCAACAAACTCAATTCACACCTTCTCTGAACCCCCCCCCCCCCCCCCAACCCCATAGTACCACCTGCTGTTACCAAGGTAACAGTGGGAGTCATCAAGAGTGTAATGCACCATCAAAGCAGTCTGAACAGAACAGTGTGCTGTGGGTCCTTGAAGTCTAGCACATGGATTCAGAGATCTGGGCTTACCGAGACAAAAACTGCACATATGAAAAGTTGAGGACTGGAATTGTCTTCAAATGAGACTGAATTTCATTTGAACATGATTACCTGCCGAGGAAGGACTACACAGCTGATGTGATCTTGGGAAATGGTGGTTGGGAGCATGAGTGATGGATGCATTCCCCAAGGGAAATGAGGGACTGGAATGTATGGAGATAATTATTTCCTCCAATCTTCCGGCCTGCTCTGCCCTTGTCTACCGTGTACCATCTGTGACTGACCCTTCTTCTCTAGAGACCTGCTGTGTGTGTGTGTTTGTGTGTGTGTGTGTGTGTGTGCCAGGATTAGTCTAAATTCTTCAGTAATTATGAATCAACAGGAGATGTTCAAATCAAATAAAAATGTTATTTATATAGCTCATTGAGGCAGACTCCAATTTTCCTTATAGGGCTTGACAAGGTGTGACATCTTCTGTTTATAACCTTTGATAGGAGTGAGGAGAAACCTGGTTCATGGTGCTTTTTTTAGTACCTGCTCTGGCGAGATTCCAAGTGAGCTGAGCCGATAATAAATGTCTGTGTCGTCAGACTGTCGGTCACTGATTGGTCAGAGTGTCGTCACTGGAAGAGTCATGAGAGTGGTGTCTGACACAGGAATCAAACTGAACAATGCTGAACTGTCGATCAGTTAAAAATACTTTTAAATCCAGAAAACATGCGTCAATTTCCATTTTGCAAGGAAATGTCTAAAATCATTTAACAGAGGAGTCTGTTGTAGCGACAACACCGCTAAAAGCCACAATCACGAGGGGAGAGCCACATCACAACCCCTTCTGCCGTATTTCAGTTCAGTGACTGTGTCTGTGCTCCGGTCATGCAGGAAGTACTGAACGATTCTGTGAACAAATCTTTTTAATTAACGGATTCTAATGATTCACTACACTGGAAATAAATGCTTTACAGCTGTGCTATGATGACTCCGCTCACGTTGAGGCGGTAGTAAAGAAAACAATACCAAACCGAGTAGAGTTGAGAAAAGCGGAAAAGCGCCTGTAGAGACTTCAGTGCTTTGGTAATTACTCAGAAGTCCACAGGGGGCGATAGAGGTTCCTCACTGGAGCTCTAAGTTCACGTGCATTATATTTGATTGTAGTGCTGTTATTTTCAAAAGTAAAACAAAAGTAAGGAGCTCCTCCTACAATATCAGAATACATATTTTTACAACACCAATCTATCCATCCATCTTCTACTGCTTTATCCTCTATCCACGTTTGTAAAAAATACCACTGATGCTCCCCCTTCCCTTCAACAGAGCCGGCTAACACAAGCCGTGGAGCCATGTCCATCTGTTTTTGCATGTTTCACAATAGCCGGTCCAATGTTTACTCCATTTCCTTGCTTCCTCCATCGATGGTTTTCTCTGCTTCTCTTTCACCAGCTCTGCCATGACGAACGTCTAAAATAACACTATCACTGCCTTGATCTTATAGCCGGTACATGGTTAGGGTGTAATTTGTGTTTCTGGACCTGAAGACCAGATACTTTGTAAGACCTCCTGATTCTAAGGACTCCAGATCGGCGGCTCTGATCTTGAAAGGCTGGTTTTCCATTAACAGACAATAGAGTGGGCGGAGACAGCTCCCAGTCTCCCTGCAACAAGACATTTAACCATCACAATGACCCGAAAGCTCTTAAATTAGGGTACAAATCTTGCAAAGTTCTGTTTTAACTCTTGATTTGTTGCAACCTCGTCTTTTGCGAGGTTGCAACAAATCATACAGAAATATAATGCTGCAGTTCCGCCCACAGATGCGTGAAACATGTGTTTACATCCTACTCCGTCCTGATAAGATGCCTAAAAATAGTATCTGACTCAAACATGGATTTGATTTTAATCCTCACCATAAATAAACATTAACATTTGATTTGTGCTAGTACAGCACATGTTCCCTTGTATGTCTTCGGCAAATAACAAGTAATAAGTGTGTCCTTTAACAAAGAACATCAAGATCTCAATTAATTTCTCCATGTAAGACAGGGTGTTCATTTATATTTTTGTGACAGCTACAACTGTCACACTTCTATTAGGGGTGTCACGATCTCGATTGTAAATTGAATATCGATTGAAACGACGTCACAGAAAAACAAAGGTGGAATTGACGATTAAACCCTTTAAACCCCCAGTTTGACTTGAAGAAAACCACGGTGTGTAAGCTTTGTTATGCACGTGTAGAAAAGCAGGACATTTCCTCATCAAATGGACGCTAACACAGGCAACTTCACTGTCCTCATTTAAAGCAAAACAAAAATAAACTTTGGTATACTGTACCTAGCACAATAGGCATGTTTATAGCATCATGATCTTATTCAGTGGTGGAAAACCCTAGATTTAAGGCAGCCACCATATTGGTCGTATCGCACATATACAGTATAGTTATGGAGGTCTGCTTGCATACATTGCAACTTGTTTTTATGGTCAAACACCTCCTAGTTGCTGCAAACTGTCATGGTTTGCTTTGTCTGTCATGTTTTGATTATGGTTTTCTACTTCATGTTTCATGTCTTGTCTTGTTCTGTTTTATTTTGTGATCAATCACCCCTGTATCTGTTCCAGGTTCCTATTTGCCCTGCCCCCTTCTCGTCTGTGTCCACCTGCTTCCTGATTGTTCCTGTGCACCTGCATGCACTTGCTCACTGATCAGCCCTGCTCTTAAACCCCCTCTGTGTCCTGTCTCGTTGCCAGTTCGTTTGTAGCTTTGTCTCGCGTTCCAGCACGTTAATTCCCACGTTCCTTGTCATAGTTTTGTCTTCCCGTGTTTCGACCCTTGCCTGCCTGTTTGTCCGACCAAGTCTTCTGCCTAGCGATTCTGATATATCTGCCCGTTTGGACCGAATTCCTGTGTTTTTGACCTGGACTGAATAAACTTTGTTGAACCTGCTTGAACCTTGTGTCTCTGCGACTGTGTCTTACCTTGGTCATCACGATCTCGTTCCTGGCACAAACGAGTTGATAGAAATCTCTCCTCACCGAAGCTCTCGTCAGCGGCGCTATTTCAGAAATCTCACCCCCAGAAGACAGACTGTGTTGTGATTGGCCCGCCAATGACAGCTTTCCCACCTGTCTTGTGATTGGCCAGGTACCTGGAAGTGATGTAATTGGCACGCCAACTCTCAGAAGCGCAGCTCCCCCCTCTGGAGCGGTGAATGCACTGCTACTCATTATCAAAACATTGTTTTAACAATGTTTAAAAATAGCTTTGTCACGACTCCCCGCCGCAGTCCCTTTTTACGATTTTGACCCAGAGTCGGACACAGTCAGAAGACACTGTCGGTCGTGAAACACCTCCACAACGGACGTTCTTCTTCTTCTGCGGTTCAATGTACGCAACCGGATGTGTCTGGACTAGTGCCCGGACCAGAAGGATCTGCTGTTCAGGAGAAGTGCTTGTTACGTAACGAGAACAGGTTTTTTCAGACATCTCGCTGAGCCCGAGATCACTTAAAACCCAACGTTCTCAGCAGTGGATATTTCAAGAAGTTTGACCTGCCGATACCAATTTTAGCCGATCCCGATTTCAATTTTTTAAACCACTTTTCAGCATATAGAAAGATATATATTTTCTGCATCTTTTCTCTTTAATAGAACATTTTAACATAGAAATACAATCAGTTCACATCCAATATCCAACTAAAAATACAAAAACGAATCACTATAAAATAGAAGTATATATAAAAATACAAAAACAATTGTCATGATACATTTGAACATGCTACCATGGAACATAATAACTTAGTGTGACTTTTTGAACAGATTATCACTATAAAATAGAACTAAATAATGCTGTGGAATATTCACACACATCTTAAAAGTGCAGTGTTATGGAACCATGTTGTTCACATCCAATATCCAACTAAAAATACAAAAACGAATCCCTACCTGTATGTGTAGTTTATTTAAGTTTAAACATATTTTACAATATAGTACCTACACACAAATAAGTAAATGACCTCTCTCTCTCTCTCTGTGTGTGTGTCTCTCTCTCTCTCGCTCGCTCTCTCCCGCCCCGTGCCAACAATGCCTCGCGCTCTCTGCGCGCACTGGTTTAAATGACAAACAAACAAATGCTGATCAAAAGTTTTGTGCAAGTGATTTAAGATCCTGACTCTTGTCTTAAATATGACAGGCTTCGTTCAGTGATTGAAACAAATATATAAACATTAATGAAACATTTACATGCAGAGCGCGCTCACTCGCAAAGCAGACGGCAGCGGCGCAGCGCCGCCACAGCTCTGCGGCTGCACGGATGTTGTGTAATCAAATACACCGGCACGGCCGTATATTAAAAATTCATATCATAACGGAAAAAAAAACGGTTTTCAGTGGGAACCGGTATACCGCCCAGCCATACACTCCACTACATGTGCGTGTAGCCGCGTGCACGTGTGTTGCTGATGTAGCGCGATGCGGGTGCATTTTGATCAGCTTATTAAAATCGGAATATTCTGACTGATCGGCCGGTCACCGATTTTGGCCGATCACGTGAAAATTGGCCGATTTCCGATCACTGGACGATTAATCGGTGCATCCCTACTTCTGACTACAAAGTTGTTTCCTTCCATGTATGATCATGTTATTGGAGGTCAGAGGTCAGATTTAGTGACCTTAACAACAGATTGTTGGACTTTCAGAGGAACACAGAGCGACATGATTCTTGATGTTCTCTTCTTTTTACACTTAGTTTCCTGGTTATTGTTGCTACACTTGTTAATACATTATTTAAATTTGATAGTGAGGCCTGAGTTTGGTACATTGCAAACAAATGATGGACATTATATCACTCGTGACACCATGTAGACAATCAACCAAATGGGAATAAAAAATATCATGAGTTATCAATACATAAAAACAATATTCCTGGACAAAAATGTTAAAAAGGCAGACCCATCGGCGCTATAGGAGAGAAAAAAAAGATGGAAAATCAAAACAAATTGTGAAATCTAATTGAATCAAGGATTTGGATAATCATGACAATTCTATGTCTAATGCAATTAACAGCTAATGTTTATTGTTTTTTTCTTTTTTTGATCTTAAATTCATTTTAATGTCACAACTGTGAAACAGTGCAAATGGTCCTCTCTTATTTGCTAACTCCTCATTCGTGTAAACTTTTTAAGTCCGTAATGTTTTAATGTTGTGGTTACTATTGTGTTAGGCTGCTCCTAGAGGCCAATAACTCAACAGATATTTGAAAATGATTCTAATACGACTTTTCAGACCTTTTTTTTATTTTGACAACAAAGAAAGGAAGCCTTGGTCAAAAGTTCTATGACATCACATGTTTAGGTTTGTTCAGTATCACCACTCGCATGATGAATCTCTTTTCACTGGATGGCAGCAGCTCCCAAACTCAAAAATAAACAAACAAATGCCAAAACCAGCTCACTAATTCAGTCTAAGCAAGTTGTGAAGTCTTCAGGTGACACTGGCGAGAAGGTGAGGGATGATGATAGGCTTCTCCTGACACGGCAGCATGTGAATATTTCCACCAGCATGGGGTTGAAGCGTCATCCATCTTTCTGTGCAGACAGAAAGACAAATAGGCTGACACTCTCCTGTGAGTGGCTGTCATACATCTATCTCATCATTATCGAGCTGCTGGGGACCAGCACCCCATCAGCCCATGTCACATTGGCAGCATTTTCACTCAACCCTGGAACACAGGACCAGACACCACGGCAAGAGAGGAGAGGCTCTTCACAGGAATCCTAACAGGAAGGTTGATATATGTCTCCAAGGTTTGATCTATAGTAGACAGCAGGTTATTTTGTGTGTGTATTTTTAGTATTGGATAAGTGTTGATTAGTGTTAGGCTGATGGATGAGATTCATTATAACACTCCCCATCTTCTTTCTGAAAACTGAATTAAATGTATCACAGGACAAAATGTCCATAAAATCTATATAAAAAAAAAACAATAAATGAATATTACAAGTTGTTCCTGCCTTTATAATTACGTCTTCATGAACACTTTGCTTTGAGGTTTCTGTGTTTTTGGCGTGAGATTATGGAGTTTGATTTGAGAGAGGTTAGAGGTTGATGGCAACCCTGTGTGATATTGATCGAAAATATAGATTTATACTGACCGAAAATGGAACAAACTCCCAACAGAACTAAAAATATGCCAGCACAAACACAGGGGACTGAGGGAAGTAGGGTGGGCAGGGAGTTAAACCAGGTAACACTTTTATTACTACATTGCATTTTTTTCACTATGTGAATAGTGAAATACAGACAATACAGACAATACAGAGTAAGGAAGACTCTGTATTGTCTTCCTTACTGTTCCAGGTGTTTGTGTGTCTCAGGGACTGCAGATGGAAATGAGCTTAGAGAGCTATAATGTGGTATAAAGCATGTTTTCCTCTGTGGGTAATGCTGCTGTACATGGCCCCTGTTCAATAAACCAAATAGACTAAACTAAAAATCTGTTGCTTGGAATCCGGAGAAAGTTTCTAAGCCACAGATAGAGAGAGCGTCCGTGTTGCCATAGGGACTCACACACCTGCTTGCATGTGCATAGTGAGAGAGAAGAGGGGGAGACGGTGCTGCTTGCTGCCTGTGAATAAATTATAATCTAAAAAATATTTCTCAATTTCTCCCTGTTGTTCTGAATAAGTCACTGCTGCAAGGTTGCACCGAGCTGTTCTGTTGTTTCTGTCCGTGTGTTGTCAGTGTTCTCTTTAGGATGAGAAAATGGGTGTGGTGTAAGAACATGTCAAGGGCGTAGATGTGTGACAGCCCTGTTAGGAGCTGAACAAGAGTGTCACAACCTGACTTATGAAGCCATGACAGAAGATAGGAGACGCACAGTTACTGCAGATGAATAGAAATTTATTTCAAGAAAGTATAAAGGAGCACAATGATCAGCAGTGAGGGATGAAGTGTGTGCACCAAACAAAGGAAATGAATTGAATGAAAACTAAAGCACCATAACACGGAAGCTGCTTGCAAGAAAAAGAGAGAGGCTGACTGTCAATGCCATCCACTTTATTCCTAGGCCCTTGCGCAAATTATGGGTCCTCCTGGCTCATCCTTTTCTGTGACGCAGAATCAGTGTTTTCCATGGTAACTGGAAGCTTATTTCACGAGCAAGATTGCGACGGTTAATGTGGGACAATCACCCATTCCACCTCAAAGATGATCTGGATTTGTTAACATCACACGAAGAGTTAAATATAAAGAGTTAAATAGTGTTATTTGAGCTTGTGTTAAGCAGGTGGGACAAAATATCATTTAAAGCCTTAATGTCCTGCATATCATCAAGCCTTGGTTTTAGGTTCAGCAGTGGGTGATTTATTTTCTACTTCTGCTAAATACGTTGCTACCTCCTTGACTTCTATGCTTGCGTCCTTTATTGTTATTTTAATTTCTATTTTGCATTTATCTTTCTGCAGGGAAAACTAAATGTATTGGTTATCAGCCCAAACACTCCGATATGTCAGGATATTGGCATAAAGTCCAATCATGAAGTATCGTGTATTCCTACCTTTAACCATGAATGTTTATGACAACCCTTAATTTTTACAGCTTGGGATAATACTCTATTATACTACTAATACTAATACTAATACTATTTTATAAGCGGTAAAAAATGGATGGATGGATGGAAAATATACACATTTTAACCACCATAATGTTGTGACTGAGCTCCTGAGGCGCAGCTTGTGAACAGGCAAGGCAGGCAACTGCTTGGGGCCCCGAGCTGATACGGGGCCCCTGACACTCGGTAGGAAACTACCTCACGTTAACCTCTGTGATGTTATTGTTCTGCAAGTTGGAAAATTAAGAGGATTGTTTTTTACTCAGTTTATATATGTTTTTTTTTTTCAGTTATTTACAGTATTTTATTGTTATATATATTTATATTGTTTTATACTGGGGTTCTTTACAGTGTAATGTATTATTTTTACTAAGTTTATATAGTTTTTTAAAAGCTATTTACAGTATTTTATTACATTTATATTTTCACATACTTTTTAATGACAAGGTTTTTCCATGTTATTTAATTCCTAAAAAAAATATATATATATTTTGAACGCATACATTTTTCGTTGGTGTCAGATTATCTATAACATAATGGTAATGAACACTGGTTGGAAGGGCCCCCTGCGAATTTTTTCTCAGGGCCCCTACAGACTATAGAATCGCCTCTGTCCATGGTGTTGCTGTTTACCTCTTCCTCTGATTTGTTTTTCTTTTGGATGCATTCATGATGTCACTATACACACATGGGTGACACAGGGTGAAAAAGGTACATCCACTGACAATGGGAATGGTGTTGATCGTTTTTTTTAAAGATTGTACACCTCGGTTCAGAAATCTAATTTTAGTGTTTAAACAGGCAGCAAAGAAAGCAGGTGCAGTCACACATAGATTCTAAAGATGTGGATCCTTTGTAAATGTCCCATCTCCACAGCTGAATAGTGATTTGTGAGCCAATGTTAGACCTGGCAAAATCAACCAAAATTGAGTCATACAGTAGTTTGGCAACAGCAACTGTACAACACTTCTCTCAGTTTGGCTGAAGTTCTTTTCCTCTTTTCTATATTTACTGTAAAACTGCAGCTGACATCACTGGACTGTTATTTGACAAAAATGATATAACTACTTGAGATTGTTTTATTTATTTTTATTTAATTCATTCAATTCAATTTTATTGAACAGTGACCTATCAGTTAATCGTAAAAGTAATCTAACACTTTATTCAATAATTGAACAAGGGTTAATTGAAGTCTGTCCATTTTCGCCTTCTTGGTAATTGTTATTCATTGGGTGTTAAAAACAAACCCTCAGGACTTGTGTGATACTCCCCAAAACCTGACCCTGGAGAACATGGCAGACAGAACATGGCCAAAAATAGACTGTCACGGTCGATCCAACCAATAGGCCCATCAGTGGGCATATCCTGCCGTCCTGATCTGTTTGGTTTCTGGTTGGCTGCTCGGTGTAATCACCAGGTGCTAAGAAATCTCATTATCTCAGGTCCTGATCTCAGAGTACTGGGCTGAATAGCAACTATGGTTGGCTAGTGTATTAAAACTTTGACCTCTGCATTAATTGGGCATGGCTGCTTGGGTGCCTGCACTGGGAGAGGGTGAGGGATTTTCACAGCAAGGAGCGTCTTTTCCCTGCAGCAGCTGGTGGGCAGCGTCAGCAGAGCATCAGGGGACCGATGGGTGAGGGTTCATGTGCATAGTGCAGGGGCCAAAGAAGCTTATGGCTACATCCATAATATTACATTTTATTTTTTAAATAAAAAGGATTTCTCTTGAAATAATAATGATACTAACTGAATATAATGTGACCATTCACGTACACTGGAAGGAAGCTGGTTTTCTACCCTGCAGGTGTTTGCTTGGTATCAGAAAGTAATGCGTTAAGAAACAACAATGGAGAAAAGTTTCTAGAGCCTCCTGTTACGCTTTTGTTACCCAGTGTGTGCAACTAGAGTATAAATCTCCTTTACTGGAGCACTAATACTGATCGGATTCATTCATTGCTATAAATGAAAAGCCTATTTATTTTTCAATAAGACTAGCTCAACTGTGAAAGGCCAATAAAATTCATTAAGACAAAGAAGGCAATAACAATGCTTAGCTATTAAGCAGGGGCCTTTGGAGGGAAGAGCCAAATACTGAAATCACTGTACTGCTGGCTCCATGTGGCTGTGTTTAAGCTTTTATGTATTGTATTGTAGTGTGTGTGTGTATATGTGTGTGTGTGTGAGTGAGTGTCTAGGAAGCATGGTCACCCCTTGAGATTAGAGTGCAATAAAGGAGGATGATCACGTCTGGAAAGCTCCAGAATGTGCTCCAGACACAGCCTTACTGGAAATCAATCCGCTCGGTCAGGCCCCCTGCGTACGGGACTTAAGTGGGAGTGATGGCAGGAGAGAAAGAGCCAAGTTAAGAAACGGAGAGAGGGTGTGAAGGAGAGGGGTGGGGCCAAACGGGGGGAGAGAAGGGAGAAGAGTGAGTAGAAAGGATGGGGGGAGGGCATTATGGTCAGATGGATAAGTATGCTACTTCTCAGCACTCGGGTCTGAGCAGAGGTCAGTGTCAGTCAAAAGTAAGACAGGGCATGAGGGCTGCAGCTGTCTTTGTTTTGTTAACACTCTATGACTGATGCTGACATGAATTGAATAGACAGGCTCAAAACGCCAATATCTGCTACTTTAATAGTGCATGCACACAAAGGCGAGTCCACGCTCTCAACTGGAGCTCAACAAAAAGAAAGAAAATAAAAAAACTTTAGGCAAAACTTTTCTCCTGCTTATTGAAGTGGTTGACGTGGTGGGGTTAAGTTTGCCAAAGGTCAGCACTCATATCCAGTGCTGAGGTGTAACCCGGCAGACGTAAAGAGCAATGAAAGTACATGTTGCTTTATTGCTTCACATCAGAACAAAGATCATTGTTCTTTGTGGTGTTTTCAGAGGTGTCGACTGTGTATTCGGCGAATCACACGACCACGTCTAAGCTGACTGAGTGAAGAGTAAAGTTCCCACACCAAACAAGTGACAGAACAAAAAAGAAGGAAGAGTGGGTGCCCGTTCAAAAGAAGGAATGTGCTGTGGAGGTGTCAAACTTGCATACTGTACAAATACACATTAGAGTGTATGCCAGTGACGTGGCTCTGGGGTAGGGTAGGCAGGCAGTCACAGACCAAGACGTACACACTAAATTAGTATTTCATACGTTGCAGACAGTGCACCATGCAATCTGAGAATATCGAGATTGTATTACTGTACTATAACAGTAACTTAAACTGTGTGTGTGTGTGTTAGAGAGAGAGGGAGGTAGAGAGAGTGCGTTAAAACTTGCTTATTTCATTTGAAGATGAAGTCCATGCACCGTTCCTTCTTCACAAAGTTGTCGATGACAGAGTTATAAAAGTCTCCTGACTTGGCCTTCAGTTTACAGTCTACAGAGTTTACAGTTGCTCTGTCCTTTTTCTTATTCCACTCCTTTTGAAAAGTATGTATAATTTTCGGTCCCTTCCTTTGGAGAAGGTTCAGTAGCTCAGGCGTGGGTCTCCCTCTAATAAAAGCTTCTGTTTTTCATCAAATGCCAGCCTTGAGAAATGTTTAAGCCTCTCTTGTAGAGCTATCATTACACCTCCTGCTAAATTGCTGGACGTAAAACAGCGAGAGGGCGTGACGGTGTGTTGACAATTCATGAAAGCAATGTGAACGTAAATGCAGCACAAACATAGTACAGTTACGTCAATAGGCAGCGTAGCGATCTGCTTTTTGACGTACATTTTAACTATACGGGAAACTGAGTGCGTATGCGCAAACAGTCCCATTCACGCCGATGAGACAGAAAGGCAGAGGAGGTCTGTGACTTTGCTCTGTAATAGAGCAATGGCAAACAGCTTGTGCAGCCGCTGCCTGACCAGAAAACAATGCTGTTGAGTCATTTTTATTACACTATGAAAATCACCAAATGCGGACACATTCAAAGCTGTAGCGAAGCTTTCTGACATTAAAAGATCCATCCATCCATTATCTACCGCTTTATCCTCCACCAGAGGGTCGCGGGGGGTGCTGTGCCTATCTCAGCTGACATTGGGCGATTGGCGGGGTACTCCCTGGACAGTTCGCCAGTCCATCACAGGGCCACATATAGAGACAAACAACCATTCACTCACACTCTCACACCTACTGTCAATTTAGAGTGACCAATTCACCTAATCCCCATATTGCATGTTTTTTGGACTGTGGGAGGAAGCCAGAGAACCTGGAGAAAACCCACGCACACGCCCTTGTTCCGAAGTTGTTCCATTAAAAAAATTATCAAACCTTACATGAACTCAACCTCAACCTCAGTGCCTAGGGTAGGCACTGCCTACCCTGACTGCACGTCACTGGTGTATGCTGCCGTCTGCTTCTCTTTCAGACTTTGATGGTGTGTTTTAAATAAGTTTGATCTTCATGTCCGTGACACTGGTGCACACGGAGCTGAAACTATGTTCTGACTCTACAAAGACGACTAATGACGAGACCTGGAACTTAATTTATAGATGTATGTGGGATAGACTTAAAGGGGAAATAAGTAGTTTATAGTGCCATCTAGAGGAGAGGCTGAAATTTACAACAAAGACCTGCTGCTCTGCTCACCCCCTCCCTTCCCTGAACGCTACGGTATCCGCAGCTGGTCAAATGTCGTCCTCGTTGTCTTTCTCCGTGTCAGCAGATGAGGTTCTTGAGGCGAGGGAGAGGGCGAGCTACCGCGGCCGTAGCAGACGAAGCGGAGAGAGTGGAGGCGGGACTTCCGCTACAAGTAAAGAGACGCTTGTTTTGTTCTCTCGCGTTTGTCCTTGCAGGCTCCGGTAGAAACATGGCGTCTCGCTGCTAACAGTGGCTATGCAACCACGGTCCGCAGTAATGTTATTTTACATTACTTTTTGAAACACTACGAAAATGAAACAAAAACTATTATACAGCGACTAGACAATGCAGGAGCACATAATATACAGTGTATAAAAAAGTGGATTTTGGGTTATATAAACCCATAAATACTACACATTGTACCTTTAAAACAAAATACAGTAACTGCAATTCACCATTGACATTTATGTGTTTGTTAAGGCTGGCGATATGGCTTATAAACAATATCTCGATATTTTTAGGCTGTATTCCGACATACAGGAATATATAGCTGCACACAGGTTCTTTCTCTGGACGCATGAAGAGTTTTCTTTTGCGGTGACAATACACTGCAAATACATATGAAATATCCTTTGTTTATGATCTGTATGTATGAACATGCTTAAACCATACTGCTATTACCTTTCATTTCAGATAATGGATAATCGTTTTTTTAAATGCTATTTACGTGTTAGGAGTGCTATGAAGTGACTTTGTATTTCACAAATGTATTCAGTGTAATAAATATGGTAAATGGTATTTATATAGCACTTGTTTTGATGAGCGCTCAAAGCTGTCATTCACCCTCATTCACTCACACTTTCATTCAGCACATCTATGTGCATCTTTCTATCAATCATCCATTCACATGCTGCCAGCAATGTCTTCACCAAGGACACATCGGCATGCACACTAGCAGAGCCAGGAATCAAACCCACATACTGGATTATACAGTGGTATGCAAAAGTGTGCACCCCTGTAAAAATTTTATCCAAACAACCAATGATTTATAAAGGAAAATCATGAAAATTTACAGGGGTGCCCAAACTTTTGCATACCACTGTAATAAATATCTGGCTTCCTCACACAGTAAATATCTGAAAGCTGAATCCAGCATTGCCAGAATTAAAAAAAAAAAGCCAAATGTACAATAATTTTATTTCATTGAACACATCACAAACCGTGGCCGCGTTTCCCAGATACGATCTTTCTTAAGGACTTAAGAAGGCTCTTAAGAAGGAATGGCTAAGAAGGAGCGCTAAGATACGGGTGCTTCCCAGACGCGTTCTTAACTGCCTTCTTAGGAGAACCGTAAGATCAAGCCAAAGAAGCTTCTAAAGAAGCTCTTAACGAGAGCTGTTCACCACGGTGGTGCTGAAACTGAATCAATCGATGCCAGGCAAATCGATCACCCACCGCTTTATCAGCGCATAAGTCACACACAGCGTCCCGTGGTCCCCCCACACAGGTGCAATTAGGCTCAGGGGCACCTGCAGGAATTAATGCTATGGTACGCACGCCCATCAACGTTACACAGCCCTATAAAGGCTAAGTTACCTTTAGAGTTGTTCTAGCGTGCCGTTAAAGTATGGCGTTTTGACAAGCACACCAGTTGTCTACCTTGTTATTGCCCATCTGGAATAACTCCTCTAGCTTTACTGCGTCCATCTTCCATCCTTTCTATTGTCGTTGTTTATAAGAACTTGCGATATCCATGATGAGTACTGAGTTAGTGGATTAGCTACACATTATGTGCTGATAACCATATATATATAAAATAAAAAGAAAAGAAAAGAAAAAATAATAAAAAGAAAACAACAAGTAGCCTAGTTGCGCGTCTACGCGCGTCTCTCCCGCACAAACAAAGAGTTTTCACGTGGATATAGCATTAAGTTCATTTTGATGTGTGTGCCATCAGGTGTATCCAAGTAATAATCAAGCCCATTAGCGCATATATACCCCCGTGAATATTGGCACACACATGTGAGAATGGAAGAAATCGGCAGCAAAAAAACCAAGCGGGCACCATCGTTTACCGCGGAGGAGATCGGCGTGTTGGTGGACGAGGTGTGGCAGCACCGTGAAGTTTTATTTGGTGGAACTAAAGGAAAGAAAAACATCACGGTGAAGAACCGTGTATGGCAGGCTATAGCGGAGAAGATGTCCCCCTCCAGCCCATGTGGCCTGCGTGAAGAAGTGGCAGGAATTCCAAAGCCAGACAGGGGGCATTGATGTTGAGGGGGACGAGGCCTCTCAGAGAGTGAGGAATTATATTATTTTATTATTATTATTATAATAATTTTATGTGTAGTACTATAAACTCATAAACGTGTAATTCAATAACAGTTTTTTCTTCTCTAATATTAGCCTATGTTTCTTGCGCCAGTGGTCCACAGCTATGAGCGCATTTAAACATTGAACATTGTTTTATTATTTCAAAAAGTGGAGGATATACATTTCCCTGATGCGGCTTGATCACTGTAGCCTAGAAATCTAGACGCCCCGAGTGGCAGGCTATGATCACTGAACATTTGATCGCTAAGAAGGCTGTTAAGAGTGGGTCAGCTCGATCTTACTTTTCCTTCTTAGTGAAAGATCTTCTTAAGCCAAGAGCGACTCGGAGAAACACGTTCTTCTTTCACAGCGTTCTTAAGAGCGCTCCAAAGAAGATCTTAGCGTTAAGAGCTTCTTAACGAATCTGGGAAATGCGGCCCTTGTGTGTGGTTTGAGAGCAACCAACCAATCACACCAGCATGCATGAGGCTGTCAATCAATCACATCAGCAGCACATTGAGGCCGGCAGCTCATGTCAGCCAATCACATCAGCAGCATATGAGTAATGTAAAAAAACTTAAAAAAACTTGTACACACCCACAGAGCAGCGCACACAAAGCGCATCACCAATTTGGAGAAGGCCCCTGATTGGCACAGATTGTCACATGCGATGTCAGATAGTTGTTTGCCAAGATGTAAAGAAACATTTCAACTTTCACGGATCTGAGTCCTTCAGTGAAAAGCAGTGGCGCTGCATGTAGATCTGTAGATCGGCTTTTATTTTGAAGGATACAATAGGATGTGGTTGCTGTGCGTTGCATAGACTGTTTACTTTGTGAAGCAATGAAAAGTTGCCTTCTATTCAAATGACGAAACACCCCCTGTTATTAGTGTACAGAGCAGTGCGCATAGCATAGTTTTTCTATTTAATGTAGTATCCTGGCACTTTTGCATGGGTTTTTCATTGTTGACGATTTGTCAAAATAAAAAATCATAAAATCACAGTACGATATTGCTGTATTTTCCATCTGGCAACACTGGCTGAATCAGTTCTTTACAGGAGGCTGATCCCACCGCATGCTTCCACGATCAAACTACACACCACCTGCCTATTCTCCAGACATAATGATCTGTAATGTTTTCTCCTCATGGTTTCATGGACTTTGCTGTGTGACAGCTTCCGTCAAACATAAAGGACTGCAGCTTTTGTCTTTCTTAATTAAAGACCGCGTGGCTGCTTCAGTCCAACTTTGTGGTCCCCAAAGGACGAGGAAATGTCACAGCATTATAACAAATCACAGTAATTCAATCGATTGCTATACATGATAACAAATTATCTCTCGTGCCATTTTGAAAACTATTGCTTTTTATGAGCCCTCGAGAGTATACACCTATATTAACTAAATGGCAAGATAATACTTTGAGTGTCAAGGGTGTCACTTTTTCTATTAGACAATAAATATAGATACATGGAGGAAATACAGATACTGAGGATGGTGTGATGTTTGTGTGTATGTGTAGTGCATTAGAAATACAGAGACTCGCATCACACTGGCATTTATTCGTGTATAAGTCAAGCTGTTGCTTATTTGACCAGGGCTACTTAGGACTCCTTGGAAAGAAATGATCCATGTCTCCATCTGAATAGGACCACATGATGTCGAGTCAATACTTTGCCACTGAAATGAGGGACAAAAGCTTCGCTGAAAGGCAAGAACGCTTGACCTTCAACAAATCACAGCATATTCAACACAATATAAAAAGCACCCTCCCCCCACCCCACGTCCATGCTTGCGTCATTGGTCAACCTGAAAGCACACAAATGCATTTTAGACATAATAAAGGTCTTAGCTATAGATTCAATGTTGGCATGCAATTATCATTCTTTCTATAAAACACAAACAAAACTACATCTATATGTACACAAACACACATAATACATACAGAAGGCATTATATTATATTCTATTTCTCGTGCACAGGATCGCTGTGTGCGACAAGAGGGCAGCAGATGACCACTCACTCTATCCTCCATTAATAATTAAAGAGGATAAGTTGTCCCTTTTAAAGTTAAAAAAAATCTCTCCTGACTTTGTCAGTGGTCTGTCACTCACCACCTTACCAAATTTGAATGATTACAAAACGCTAAGTGTTTAAAATTTGGTTTCAAATCATGTATAATTCAACAGCTCTCTCTGCTCTGAGACACGGGGGGTGGTGAGACCACTGCAGGAGCCACACACACACACACACACACACACACACACACACACACACACACACACACACACACACACACACACACACACAAAATTTAACAAAAACATCATACTATACTATGTCGTCAAAAATGTGAAAAAATCTTTGACAAAAAATTTTTGGTCCAAAATTTGACAAAAAAAATTTGGTCCAAAATTTGAAAAAAAAAAAATTTGTCTAAAATTTGACAAAAACGTCATACTATACTATGTTGTCCAAAATTTGATTTTTTTTGTGAAAACAAATGAAAACAAAGTGAGGACCGGCCAAAATGTCCTCACTCCGTAAAATTGACCTCACTTTGTTGGTTAAAAACCCTCACTGGTCCTCAGTATGCTGCAAGTACAAGAACACACACACACACACACACACACACACACACACACACACACACACACACACACACACTGGTCTGCTCGTGAATTGAGACTTATGTGGTATAATGTTAAATTAAACAACAGTAACTGCATTTACAATTGAACAATTGAATTTATGTGTTTGTCATAGTTTTTTTTTTTACTACAATAGATATCTGGCTTTCTCAACACAGTAAATATTTGATAGCTGAATCAATTAATTGTTGGTTTTGGACGGAAATTTCATAATAGGGAATAAAGATTATAACCATACCTCATCTTTTAAACGTTGGAACCTCCTTTGGTCACAACTAAAGTGTACGTGAGTCTGTGTCTGCTCCTCTTAATGCACTGCCACACACACATACTGATTTCTTTGCTTTAGTGGAAACCAGAGTCTAAGAACATTGCTTTTTGTCAATGTTTGTACAGAATATTAAAGGAAAAGCTTAATTCTTTCGAAAATCATCACAATCAAGGCTCTACGACCACCTGGGAGTAGCCAGTGCTTGACTATTATTGATACAAGCATTGATGGTGTTTCCACCGAATGCAGTGGTTCGGTTTTGTACGGTATGTATTGTTTGTTTCCATTCGGAATAGTACCAAAGTAACTGGCCCAAAACGTTACATTTTTGGTACCCTTCCCTTGGGGTACCAGAGTAATGGTACGAGTGGCACAAGACCCAAGACAACCAGCTGATTGGGTGACAGAAAAATCCCTTGCAACCAATGCAAGGGCAATGTGCACTAAATGAGCAATCTTCAACTCCAAAATAAAACCAAATGACTTAAGCTCAACACTATTTAGATATCTAAAGATAGAAGGATATTAAAAGATATCTAGATTTCTTGTTAAAATGTTTGTTGATTTTCAGCCACTTAGGTCACTTATGCCTTGGGCCAGCTCTGGTCAGTGGCACCTGCAGACTCACAGCAGGAGTCGGCTCCGTTTTCTGTTCCTCTTCTCTACTTCATTTCCTCATCTTTCGGAATTGACTGAGTGACTGAGCTTTTCTGTGCTTCTATGGCTCCAGTGCACCAAAGAACCATATTTTACATTTTAAACATTTTACTTGCATATCTAATGTGTGAAGAGCATAATCTCTGTTTATTCTTTACAGGATCTTCAAATAATCTGAAGATTTACCATCACCATGCTGTGTTTTATTCCAAAAACTCAAGTGACAGAAGCTCACGATCATTCCGTTTAAGCTCATTGCCTCTTTACCCTGAGCTGGTATAGTCACTTATTCTGAAATCATGCCTGAAAACAGTGTCGCAGTGCCAGTGGCTTATTGCATCTGGTGGTTCTTTATTCCAGGCTCCTCTTGGCCCAAGTTTAGCCAGCTTCCGAGATGAGACGATTTGCTGTAGGCGAGAATGTGGGGAAGAGCCTGAGGAAGGGCAGAGACATCAAACACCAAAGAAATGGCAATAGAGAGAGAAACACAGGAACCTGTCATCAGTCATAACTCCACCAGGACGCAGTGCTGAAATCCAGGCTATCACAGACTGTAGTCATGACTACTGATTACTATTCCATGAAGGCGCTGTGATCAGTGGGCAGATGATAAATTACAAGTTTAATTTCTCTTTGCGGATTTCCTCTATTGGCAAAGTTTTTCAGATTAAAGGTTTTTGCAATATATCAGTCCCTGTATGTAGTCCCTCTCAGCAGCAGCAGTGACCATTTCAAATGCAGATGCGCTGAACGTATTTAAAACCACAGAATAGAACAAATCAGAGAGCTACTGTGGTCGGTGGAGGAAAAACCACGGTGTTCTGATGCAGTGCTGTGGCCTCGTGACATTCCACTCCCGTGTTGGTAGCCACAAATGAGCTCATTTAAAACAAGTGTTGCTGTGGCAAGGCCAAAAGTCAGACTGCTTATTCTGACAGGTGTCACGCTGTACTGTACTCCCCTCACTTTTCAGTGTAACCAGGTGTATTCACAGAAGGCTGTGGTGTTAGTGTTGATGTATTTACGGGTTTATTAGTGTTCGTGATGTATTTTGCGTTTTAAATAATGCTCAGATTTTCATTAAAAAACATAATAAAATAAAAAATATTGTTTTATATACTGTTTTTATTAGTATGTTTCTAACATTATGACACTCTTACATGTCTTTAATTGTTCTTTATGGAAGTATATATTTGTATACTTCCGCACTGGGTTAGGGTTAGGGTCTGTACTATCGATGGATGACAAATCAGTTACTAAATCGATCAAAGAAACCAATTTATCAATTAATCAAATTAATATCTTGAGACTGAATATCTTTGATTTGTGGATTCAACAAAAGACGCGTGGAAGACATTATTGTTGTTGTTGTTGTTTTTTTGTTTTATGTCTGTAGAGTTTATTTTTGTTTGGTTTGAAAATGAACACTAACGAGACAAAACATCATCAAATGACATATATTCATCCTCCTCTGAGGTCTGTGTAGCTAGAAGGGGTCATCCTCTAACTAGAAGGTCAGCGGTTTGATCCCTGGCTTCTTCAGTCTGCATGCTGAAGTGTCCTTGGGCATGAACGGTGTCTGACAGACAAAGAGCTGCATGCAAATGTGCTGTATGAATGTGAATCGATTATCATTACAATGTGTTGCACTTTCATTTTACTTTCATTTTGTGTGAGATACGTGAATTTACTTTGTATTATATTCGAATAACGAGGTAAACTTTTGTTAAAGTGGGTGCTCAAAATAATTTATTAATGATTTTTACTCCCAGCTCTTTACACTAGTTTGCCCTTTATCCTTTAGTCCATTATCTTTCTATCATTTTTCACAGATCATAAAAGGTGATGTTTCTCAGTGTGATGTTTCTCAGTGTGATGTATGATATCCATAGTGATGGGGGAAAAAAAAAAACTGCCAAAAGAGATTCTCACAGGTCCTTTAAGAAGAGCTTAATATAGCACAACTATAGGTAGTCTTCCTGATCAATGGGATAATTCACATACAGTATGTATGATATCTTACATTGAACACACGTCAGTGTTCAGTGAAAACCTGTACAAGGGCCTGCTTTACAAGTTAGCATGTCTCACGTCCACGTCACCCCGTACTAATGCGATGTCAACACAATCCTATCACTGAGTGAATGTGTGATGACAAACTTTTTACCTTTTTAACATTTTCATGCCCGTCTGCTTCCGAGATGAACAGTAACAAAAAACAATTGAGTCACTAGTCTAATTAGAGCCAGCGAGTTCTAACAATGGCTTCTCTGTGAGATGCCAAGAGAGCAGCCATGGCAGACTGTGTATATTAATTTACTTTCACTATTTTTTTCCCCGTTTATCTATCCATCTGTTTTCCATTTCTGACATAGTTGCAAAGTTTCTACGCAGGGAATTACAAACTTCAAATTAAAGTTGTCAGCGAAAGGTGACACTGTGGGTCCAATTAAAAGTACAGAAACCATCACGGAACAGCTGAACGGGAAGTAAACACTTCACTGTGATCACTAGCGTGCACTACCTTTTGCCTCATGTCCTGGCATGAAATGTCAATTTCCTAAATGCCAAATCATTATAAATCTAATGCTCTCGAGAGGGAAAACTGATTATTACAACTTCTGGGTTGTAAAGTTTAAAGCTGGTTTACTGTATATATGACAGAAATATCAGGGCGGAGACAGTGGAGAAAAAATCTCGACAAAAAGTTTTATTTTCCCGTGGACTGTGTGCATTTTGGTCTGTGTGCTTCTGTATTTTTCTCTAATATGTGCCAAGCTAGAGAACACACACTGGGCCTTTGTGTGTGTGTGTACTTTTGCTCCCCTGCTGACAGTATGTGGGTGATAGATGGCAGTTGTGAGCACCGCCTGTTATGTCACTTACACACACAGCCTAGCACGTTCAATAGCCATCTTTATAACCAGGATGACAATACTCTCTAATGGATTATGCTAACGCTGTGTCACACTCTCCTTCTGTGTATTCCCACTAATCTGAACATATCCACCGCCGAGCATGTTGATTTGTTGCTAATGAGACAAGGCCATCCTGATTTGCTTTAAACAAGGCATTTCCTCAAGGGCGCATATTAATACAACCAATATGTGGCCCAGATGTAGCTTAGATTGCCATATATTTCCTCCCTATAATGTTTAGAAACAAGCCTCTGCAGACATGGGGTCGTGCATTCATCGCCTTTTTCACTATCTTTTACATGTAGAGAGCAGCTGATTTGCCTCGATGCATCGCTGGCTTCTAAGGATGGAGCCCCAGCATCAGGGACATGCGGGTTTAAGAAGAAAAAATAAATCCAGGCGTCTTATTTTGTTTGCATATACTGTGGGTGCGACACTGAAAGAAGTGTCCCTGCACCTCCATGTAAATATCAAGAAGAAAAAAGATGTATGCAGTAGTAGCTTTAATGTCTATTAGCTTTTTAATAATATGAAACCTTATTTTTCTCCATTTGATAAAATGTGACAGTTAAACAATAACAACCGATGCATAACTTAAGAAACATTTCTTTAAGTGTAGTTGAACATTTCAACTGCACTTAAAATTAGTTATCAAAAGACACAACTTTGATAATTAAAACAAGCTCTCTAATTTTTCCACATTCTTAAATGTGAATATGTTGTGGTTTCTTTGTTCTATTTAACAAGTAAATCATTCAAAGCATGTTTTGTGGACAAAAGAAGACATTGAGAACATTTAAAGATTAACATTTTCTGACGTTCTGAGGACCAAACAAGTGCTCAGTTAATTGAGAATAATTAATTGATTATAAAAGTAACCGTTTGTGCCAGTGCTAAAAAAGTAAAAAATATATGAACAAATTGATGAGTTATAATCACGGCTAATTGTAAAAATAGCAATTAATTGGTCTACCTGTACACGCACACACTCACAAAACCTATGGCCTTTTTCAAATGAGCCTCATTGATTTATTTGTATTTGCAATTTGTAACATGAACGTCAGATAGTTAATGTATACACAAATGTTCCATCTTTATCATTGTTAATTATTAACAGAATACTGATAATTTTCTCTGTTTAATGTGGAGGCTCTGCCATTTAAACACCTTGAAGCCTCATGAGAGTCGTCGAGGTCACGAAGACATCATGGGAGTTATTAACCACATCATTTGTGGTGCGGATTTGTTAAGACTATTCTCTCAAGACGACATTTTAAGGAAATGTTTTATCCCTCGTCCAACAACAAACCTTTGGTGAATACACTTGACAGATGATTCTCCTCTTCAGATGTGCCGTTAGATGCAGGATTCAGCATGTGAGGGGACTAATTAGTTGCTTCGGGTGATCTACTGTGAATGTGCACTACTATAAAGCTCCTTTCACACTGGGCAAAAAAACACACTGGCATCTGACTTTCATTTCAAACATGAAAGGCTGCAATCAGGATTCAGTCCCAGGTCAAATGGCTCTGCAGGTGTCATGAATATTTAACTGCTCCCACTCTGATGTGCACTGATGAAAACATGACACCCAGGTGGACACAGCAATCTCTGCTCCTCCTGCAGCATCACTGACACTGACCGATGATGTTTATTGTTTTGTAACAGCTTGTGGGAACAGCATGTAACAGGGATTTTGTTTTTTTACATGCAACATTCCTCCGAGTGCTGGAACACTGTTTATTCTAAAATTGTGAAAAGACTGGTCAAATGGCGCTTCTCCATTATTTAGTTCTAGCACTACTTGGCTCTACCTGTTTGGCACAACATTGTTTTCCATTACTTCATAGTACTGCACCCCCTCATTGTGGCAAAGTAACACATTGTGGGTCGCATATTGCGGACCCTGGTGTACTCGTAGGTCTGGGTCCTGTAGTATCTGACTTCACCATCGGGTGGCGGTATAAGTCTGGAATAGGACACATTCCTACCAAAGAAGAAGAGAATGATGCTTCATCCCCTTTGGACACGTCTGGTTTCGAGCGGCTCATCAGCTGAAAGGTCAGGGGAGTCAGGGTGTCTGCTGGTTCGAGGGTTGCCAGGTTGAGGCTCGGATGACTATCCTTGCTGACGCAAAAAAACTTTTCTGCTTGGGCTGAAATTCTGTTTTGTTCTGCGCTGTCCATGCACTGTCCACACGCACCCAACGCGCGGTTTGCTCGCGGTTCCAAAATCTGGGCTGCACGCACAACCTAATGACACAATTCACGATGTGCGTCGGGTCCGCACACACTGTGCGTGGAAGTATACCAGGGCATTAACACGTGTTTTCGGGATTCATACATCTTTTTAACTGATCTAGAGTTCAGCTTTGTGTCGGACATCACGCTCGTGTATTTTCCAGTGACGACACAATGCACGACCAATCAGTGGCCGGCAGTCTGTTGACGTCACATTTTAGTATCAGCTCAGCTCACTTGGAACCAGAGTAGGCAATAAAAACACACAACAAACCAGGTACTATCTCTGATGGAAAAGCAAAAAAAACACTAATCGAGTAGAATTAAGTCGAACCATGTTAGAACTGTATAACAGAAAAGTGTCATAAGTAACTAGTGTAGCATGTTCCTTTCTACAGTTTTGTAGCCCTGTTTTAAAATTTTAGTTCATAATAGTTTACCCCAATTTAAAACCTGGTGTCTAACAGATAATCAATATATAATAATCTTTATCAGTAGTTGAATGTGTACATTCACACCTGCATGCTTGTATGTTCTAGTTATGCATGTGCCTACGCAGGTTTGTGTATGAATAATGTGCTCAGGTGTCTTTTGATAGAGTGAATGGAAATAGAATATGACCTTAAAAATGTGATGGATGATTGGATTGCCTGCAGAATACTAAAGCTGCCAGTGCCAAGAACTGGCCCCTGTTGGCTTGTACCTTAAGGTCACCATGTAGTGACAGAAATGGGAATGGAGAGAGAGAAAAAAAGGAGACACATCCTCTCATTGTGGCCTGAACCTCCGATCCCTCATCACAACTCTGTCTCCGTCGTCTTGTGTTTTAGCGCAACCAGACGTGTCACGGCAAATCAGGCGAACTCACTCGCCAGTAATTGGTTTCTGTGGAAATGTTTTTCGGCTGACATTAAAAAAGAAAAAGAAAAAAAAAGGTGGCTTCCACCTCTCGGTAATTGAGCCAGTGGTTGGAGTCAAAGAACATGGCAGGGTTGTTCCTCCGCAGTGAACAGTGGCATTAAGAGGATCTGCATTTAAAAAGTTTCTGCTTCGTTTTGTTAGGTCATTGAGAATCCGTCCAGCCTGCCACTGTTCTGTGAGGACTTGTATGTGTCATTATGAAGAAAGATTAAATGATAATGGCCTGAATGAAACCTGCTGTACCTCCTAATGCGATTGCAGCCAATTTGCACAGAACAAGGTTGAGCCATTGTGTCACAGTGGCTGTGGGGCTGCAGGGTATTCAACAGCCTGCAGCTATTTAAACTTTCATCCTGCTGATGCATTTTTCATGTTGAGACTTTCTATCAAATTCCACCAATGTCAGTCATGTAAAAATATTCCTCTTTTTCTCTCCACTGTTTACTGGACGAGGCCACAAAGTGGCGCATGTGGCTAGCACTGGAGCCTCACTGCAGGCAAGTCGCTGGATTATGTTCCGGTCTGGGCTTTTCTGTGTGGACTTTGCATGTTCTCCAGCCATGGGTTTTCTCAAAAAAATGAAGAGGGTAATTGGATTCTCTCGATTGACAATAGGTGTGAGTGTGTGGGTTGTTGCAGAGATTTGATTATCAGTTGAGACGACCTAAGATGGAGTTTCTAGAGTCAGTGATGAGTTAAGTTGAAAAGCTTTATTGGAAACGGCTCAGATCTGAGGAGAACTGAGACAATGCCAAACGTCCTTTGTCGTTCTGCCAGTGAATCTCAGTGTTAAGGTATAGTTTTGGTTTGGAGGAGAGGAGGAAGATGTCTCGCACCTTCCTCTGGTGATACCTAGAGTCGACCTTGGGGAGTTATCGGTCCTCTGCCCCAGTTAGGTTAGGTTCAACAAAGTTATAATGAGGAACACTCTGTCAACAAATGGTGGGTGCCAGGGTTACACAGATGCCTTTGTGATTTGCCAGTTTCAGAAACCAGAAACCTTTCTGACCTGCATGGATGTAAATGTCGAACTCTTCATCTGTAGTCGTGAAGCTTTGATTCATGCAAGCTTCCCTAATCTCATCTCTTGCTCTCTCTCTTGCTCTCTAATTTCCAATTTTAGTCAGGCTAAGACAATAATTTGGTTTTCTTAATGTCATGTAAACACCTGAGTCCGACTAAAATAATCTTAGTCGGACTAACATACCTGGGGATTATAGAATGTGAGCCATAGTCCAATTACGCTTCGTCAGACTTGGTGTACCTGTACAGGACCATTGAAACATGAACCAGAGCATGATCCATCTCACCGTCCATTTGCCATTTGCTGTATCATAGATGTTTTCATCTGCTTGTGTACTTGAACTCTGCAAGTTGTATTGCCTGTCTTAGTCAGACTATGGCCTTTGCTTGATGTGCATGTAAACGCACTGACTCTCTCTCTCCCTGTTTCTCTCTCTCTCCCACACACAGATACAAACAGATGCTCTCAGACTTGTTAAAAACATAATTGTGTTATTGTCAACAATATGACGTCGATATGTATTTGAATAAAGGGCAGGGACATCAGATCCAATCATGTGTGGTCACAGGAGACTCATCCAGGTGTGAACAGTTGTTCTAATTTATTTTCAAATACTATTTTCACAATTCAATTAATCTGTTAATCTGATTTTCCTAATCAATCAATTAGTTGTTCAGTCCATAAAATGCCATAAAACGTTGATTATAATTTTTCTAAACCACAAAATGATGATGTTCTCCAATGATTTATTTTGTCCACAAACCAAACTTACCCCGTTTTAATGATTTCTTTCTTCATTTGAACTGATTCATCAATTTAGAACATAGTTGTTGATTAAGTGATTCTTAAGTGATTATAATAAACTAAACCAGGCCATAGAGTCACAGTGTGCTGCTATGCTTGCATGTATCCACGCGTTTAAATGTACTAACTTTCCTACAGAGGAACAGAGAGATTCCTTCTTCTTCTCAAAGACAGCAGCGGAACAGTTCAAGCTCAGGTTTATAATGAATAGGTCGGTGCATATAGATCATCCACACCTCAGAGTGAGTAGTGTGTGTGTGAAGACAGAAATAGAGGTGCAGATGAAGCATGTTCTTTCCATTTAAATGTGACAGACGTGCACCATTTCAATTCCCTTAAACTTGAAGTCACTAATGTTGTTGACCAATGGGCAGCACAGCAGCCATTTTGAAAGGTCACGGGAGGAAAATCACAGGTGTGAATCAACAAATGTACGATTTCTATACTAAACAGTCGTCTGTATAGTGTCAAAAATGGCTGCTGTGCAAAGGGCCCATTCTGGGCTGAATTGACAGGAAGAAGCAAATGAAAGAGCAGAAGAAAAGCAATAATGTTCCACACACACCCTTGCTGCACAATGAGCACAACTGCACAGTATTCCCACTTCTGTGGATTTATATAACTATACCTATTATATTTATGTTGGCCTTTTTGCTCTCGTTTTTTTTGCAGATATTTTGTCAAAATTATGAATGGGTATAATATATTTTAAAGATATATTAATGGATTGGTAAGAGGGCAGTTAAAAATATAAATATGTAAATGATGTTGAGTTGTGGAAAGTGGGTGGGAATAAATACATTTATACTTCCTCCTACTCCCTTTCAAACATTGATCACATTTTGCCCATCTGCATTTGTTTTCTTTTATCGGTTTTCTTTTTTACATAATAAACAAAATAAACAATAGACAGCAATAAGTAACTTTAAAATAGTCCATGCCAATAAGGAGCAAATACATTTTGGAATAGTGTTAAAGTTAACTCTTTTTAATGTAATGCAAAAATAGTTCATTGGATTAACGGATATTGGATTTGGTCCTAAACTGAACCGGTGTTAAACTGGCTCTGACTGTGATACTGCAGGTAGGGTTTGTTGTTACCTGGTTAGTTTTGGCTATAAGTCATGTTGTGTTACTTATTTAAAGCATAGGCAGACTCACAGTTCAACCTCGTTTTAAATAGTGTGAGATTCAGGCCTTCAAAATCAAAGTATATAAAGTTTTATTCCCCCTAATGTTTGAATATTCATGGTTAATCAATTAGAGCTAGAGGAACATTACTTTGCTCACCGTCAGCACTTAAAGGTCAGAAGCTATTTTAATGGTAAATTAATAATTAATAGATCTGATGTTCACTTGATCCTTAAATGGACTGAATGTGCTGACTCAACAAAGATAGACTTTTGAAGACAATGCCCCGGGGCTCTGATTTTCACTGTCAAATTATTAGTTGTATTATTACTTCCTACTGAACTTTACTGATTTTAATCACGTAAACAAGGCAGCTCAGTGCCTACAAAATACACCCTGCCGGCGTGCAGCATCTACGGATTACACCCAAAATATAATTACTTGTTCCCATTGCGGACGTTTTCTGAAAATTTCATCCAAATCCGTTCATCACTTTTGGAGTTATGTTGCTAACAGACAGACAAACAAATAAACAAACTCAGACGAAAACATATACCTCCTTGGCGGGGGTCAAAAACCAGACCCTTGGCAATTTTTTTTAGTCTGTGGTGTCATTAAACACCACTGTTTTCTCTTTCGACACCACACCTTATTTGCTGTAATCCCAATTTTCAGACATCATCTCACTCAGCATCTGGGAAACAGTAGAGCCACGGTCATCTTTGAGCTCATCAGAGTAAAACTGGCATCGACCACATTCAATCATGACACCATCTCATTTCCTGTCAACGGAGCGGTGGAGAGTGGTCCGATTGGACACTCCTCCGAGAAGTGAGAGCATGGTATCCATAATTCCATGTGACAACCCGACAGAGAAGTGAAAGGAGGGGTTGATGGCATGATACAGGAAGTCCTCTGAATCACAGGATGACGTTGCTTGCCAGGAGTTTACAGGGTTTTATTTTGTTCTGTGTTGTGTGGGCTGGATGAAAGATGAACTCTGAGGGCATCAAGAAATAAATATGTGCCAGAGAAGGAAATTAAATGCCAAATGGACTGCATTTATACAGCACTTTGCGAGTCTTGACCACCTCTCACCTCTCAGTGTGCCTTATACTATAGGTCACATTCACCCATGTGTTTACACATTGCAAATTTATTCAGGGCTTTTCTGTTGCCCATCATTCAAACTGACAGTCCGGCTGTCAAGGGCAATTTGGGGTTCAGTATCCAGGATGGACCAACTGACCTTCTATGTAGGTGTTAGGAGAAAACCTTCTGTGGCTCCTGAGCAACAGCCTCCTACATAAATTGTCTCCCTTTAAAGAATTATTTAAAAATGTGATGTTGTCATGTTCCTGGACAAAATAACATGCTGCTGTGTACTGGCTGCTCTTTAAACTGTAAACCTCTTTTTACTGAACAGCCGTGACCTGTGGTTAGTTTTGTTTCATGTCTGAGGTCTGAATATATTTTCCAAAACACTATGTGGGACAGTGTGTGGGATATTTTGCTTTTTATTGGAAACTCTCTATAGTGAAATGTGGCACTGTTATTAAACTGTGGTGAATACAGGGTCAAGCCATTTACTCTGGTCATTCTCAGCTGCCAGTCCAGCTGAATGTGGTTTACAGCTGCAGTTATAATCATATCTTGGACAGCGCTGTTTTATTTTGAAAAGCCTCCTTGCAGAGGCTGGTCGGTTCTCAATTAGGCTACAAGCATTTCTGTTCAGCTCAGTAATTAGGAAACAATTGTTTGCAATATCAGTTTGAAGGTGTGAAGGCAACATGTTTTTTTCTGCCCACATCAGCTCCAAACTTTCTCTCACTGAGTTTCAGATAAGAAAAAGTTTTTTTTTTTTTTTTTAAGATTCTCTTTTGTTTTTAGGTAACTTTATAAACCGTATATAAACAGTTATATATATATATGTATACTTGTCAGAAAAATTCATCAAGCGTCTTAGAATTACTCCTAAGAACCCTGTTAAGAGTAGAAAATTCTTCGCTGAAAGCTGCACTTAAAAGTTAGTTATCAAGCGTCTTACTCACACTTTCAGCGAAGTGTAGGACTGAATCTTAAGTGTCACTCTCAGAGCTGAATTACGACAGTACTATGTGCCGTAAACTGAATTTTATGTGACGTCACTTCCGTGTCCATAGAAATGACGAATCACGAAAGGGAATCCCATGTCTAAGAATAAAGAAATATCTTAGAAATACTGAAATGGACAATGGGAGCATAGGCGCCGATTCTGTGGGTGCTCCCAAGCACTCACATGTGCCAGCCTACTCTTGTATTTGATTTGTTAATGACCACAACCTATCAATGGGTTGCATTGTGATGTCAGAAAACCTATCTGCGGTCCAAGGCTGATACTGAACTGTAACAAGACATTGTCAAGGAATAATAACCTGGAAATAATTTAAATGTGAGAAAACAGAGTAGACCTACTCAAGACTTGTGTTTAACACATAACAGGCGAAACCATTAATTTATTCATGGCCACATTAAGTTAAATTATCTGTCCTGCTGCGAGCGCACAACTTCTTTCAGTGGTGACTGTATATAAAGGTAAATAGTCTATAGCCTAATAAATGACCTCCTGACGCTGAGCAGCTGAACATCTGTAGGCGAACACGCTCACAGAGAAAGTAAACAGCAGCGGATCAGCACGATCTCTCCCTCCGTACAAATGCTCCGTTCTGATCCAGCTCCACTGGACTTTGGTGAAGCCAGCTGTAAATGAGTTAAATAGTGAAACAGCTGTGCTTTTATAGCCAATGTTATGATTAAACTGGTCGGGACCAAGTTCTGGTCTGTCTGTATGAAGTGTTTTTTGTATTTCCAGCCCAGGAACATCTTGTGCGCTGCCGACATTATCGCTGCTGAGTCTGACTGCCGCCGTACGGTTTGTCGGTTGAGTTGAATAGCCCATGACCAGAGAGAGCCAATCACAAGCATCAGTTTTGGAAGGAGGATGTTGATTTGAAAAAAACTAAAAACAAACATGAATCCATGGGGAAGAAAAACTGATAAATCCGAGCTTTTGTGGCGATTTGTTTTTCAAATGTGACTTAAGTTGTAATCATTGAAATTTCCAAAAGCAACTGTAATTTAATTACATATTTTCTCCCAGTAATGTAACTGATTACAGATACGTAAATTTTGTAATTAAATTACGTTACGTCGTTACATATACACATATATATGTACATATGTATAGTTTGGGAATCACTGCCCTAACCTATATGAAATGCTGCCTGCCTTAGCCAGGACACTGTTGCAAAAGAGATTTTTAATCTCAATTAGTTTTTATTTGCTGGTTAAAAGGGTATAACAATAATAATAATAATGGTGATAACACCAAAAATACAGCATCTTTCACTGAGGAAAATTTCACAAAGTGCTTTTATAATAATGGAACTTATTATAAACGTGCAAATATTAAAAACAAGACAATGAAAAAACAGTAATATCAGAAAACTACACATTTGCAAAACCAACCTTACAAATAAAAAAGTTAGAATGTTTGTCATTGTTTGCTGGCGTCTCCTAATCAGTCTGAAACCGAATTAAATCTCCTGCACTTTTGGGTTCTTTCTTTCTTTTGGGCTTAGTCTGCATTTCTGTTCTCATGGAAGTCGGAGAGAAAATGAATAGAATACAAAAGTTTGCAAAGCCGCAATGATCGGCTGTATAAAACAGATACAGTACATGCCTGTGGATTCACGAATGTTCAGATACATTGAATTGAGATGGGAATATACAGGCTGGGGATTGACTTGCACCTGTTTTTTTTTGTTTGTTTGTTTTTTTAAATTATCACCTCAGCACCCAGAAAAGAGGATTAGACCCGCAGTAGGTTTTTAATAAGAGTGGAATTAATTGTGAGGCAATTATCTCAGTAGATTGGCGATTACTGCAGTAATACTCTCATTTTCTTTTCCTTCCACTGTGCACAATGATGTCTAAGAGGCCAGAGCCTGTGGTTTAGTGAGAAAACACATGAACACAAATGATAATCTGACCGACGCTTCTCAGATCTGATGTGTGTGGTGCGATTGTGTGGGCGGTTGAATATGTGTGTGCGTGTGCACATCAGTGTGTCTGTGTGTGTGTGTGAAACTAAGTGGGATCCGTTTCACTGTTGACGGTAAAGCCGGGTTTCATGTGGCAACTCTAAATTGCTGCAAGTCCATCCATGAAACTGGTAGCAAACAGCAGACGTGGTGTGATGATAAACATGAATAATAAACATTTCGTATTTATTTATTTAATTTGCAGAGGCAGTTTAGAGCGAGAGAGAGCCGAGAATCCACAGTGATGTGTAGGAAAAGACTGTCCTCTGAAGGTGGACAAGCCGTCGTGCGACAGTGTTGCTGTTTAATTGTGTGTTCAGCATCATTTCAGCACATTTATAGCTGATTTACCTGAGCCAACGAGCAATGCTAAGCCAAAGCCAGGTTGTTTTTTTTTTTTTTTAACACACGTGTGATTTATTGCATGCATTTACTGAAACGTCTGCGATGAGTCAGACCAAACATTTAAACATTCAAATGCATTGAATTGAAATGACTCTTGCTCCCGGCCCTGTTTGTAAACAAAGAAGCAACAGTGCAAATTCCACATCATAACATATGTCACACTTTGTTATTGAATCTAAAGTGTTTGCCAAGTGAAAGCATTTAAAGCGCTTTCAGCTTCGACTGTAATATAAGTCAATAGTTTATCTCTCTATCTCTCCTCATTAGTGAAATCTCCAGGCTACCGGACTGCAGATTATTGTTTTGCTTTGGAAGATTGTGATCTCCCGAGCACTTTGCGAGAGCCATTAAAGTACCATTTCCTTTACCAGAATTGCTCCTCGAGTGTTTTTCTGGTTGCTGGATGTTTTTATGTTTATAGTCTGAGAATGAAGTGTTTGTTTTGGTGTTGAGAAAGGCAGTGAATTTCCCTTTGTATGAAATCTATTCCTGCAATTTAAGCCACCTGACGTCTTAAAAACAAAACAAAAAAACAAGCACTCTGTTAATTATTTAAGGCATGTGTCGAGTTGAAGAAGAGTGGATCCAAGCATTTGGCATTTGATATGCGTAAGTGTTTTATACCAACATAGAACATACAAATCATCATTCATCTTCTCATGGCAACTCCAGTGCCTTGATCCAACTTGACTTTTTTTCCGTCATTCCGGAGATTTGTTGTTTTCATCTCAAAAAGATGGTAAAACATAACATTAGGTGATATGAGACGGCAAAAACAAACACACTCAAAACAACTTTAGGCAGAATCAAAGCTGTGGTCTGCTGCTGTGGTTGTATAATCCATTTTACCACCCATACAGCATGACACGTGACTGTTGTCACTTTTGTGTTTCAACATGTTGCCACTAGAGCTCACTCTTCAGCAGAATATTACAGTTGGTGAGTGTAATCTTCTCCTTTCTAGTCTCAACCGACACCTGCTTCCTTTACATATCAGCATACACATGGGAAATCATTAATCATTTTGGCTACACCATTCCTCCCAAAAATATCTGGATCCATTTTACAGCTTTCCTGCTATACTCAATCTGTTTTAGGTGTGTTTAGTGGTTTATCTCCTATACATGACCTTGTTAACAGGTTGAAACCACTCAAAAACTTTCTTTTGTTTTGTCATCTTTACAAAGCTTGTCCAATATGCCTGAGTCACGTTTCATCGAATGACTTTCTAAGCCTCTGGAGTTTATTCTTTACGTTGCACTTGAGGCATGGACGGTGTTTTCTCTCAGAAACCAGTCAGTATATTATAGCTCTATATAATACTCTGTTGCTCCTTTTGGATACAGATGGATGTTTGTGAATTCAGGTGCAGTCGTTGGACATGGACACCGTGGGAAATTTAACAAAGACAAGCAAGCCTAGACACTTCTGAGAGAAAGAGGCACTCTTCGATGAAAGTAATATGACAAGTGTTCACTTTTGCCATCACAAGACTGAGGGAAATGATGGCAATAGGACAGGTAAATTCACAGGACAGCGGACAGAAAATGAGTTGAAAGCGGTTTACAGAGAGTTAGTGAACACCCAGGGGAGAGTGTGGATAGTGGGTAGCAAGAGAGGAAGAAGGTGAGAGATAGACTTGGAGAACAGTAATAATGAAGAATGAGAGTGAGTGGGAGGGAGCTGTCAAACCAGAAAGAAAGTGATCAAGTAGGTGTGCGGCTCCTGGGGAGGTAGGGGAATGAAGGGAAAGGTTGGTGTGAAAAAGGCGAGGAGCGACTGTTTTAATAACTTCAACTTACCACAGGTCAATTGAGATGAGGTATCCCCAAACACAGAGGCGCCTTAATAAAAGCTTTGCACATCACATTCAATAAGTCACTCTGAAAAACAAGTGAAAGCCACCAAGGCTGTGACAGACATATGAGTCAACATATGGATCTTTCTCACCTCTCTAAGGGCTGGCGTTACAGTCATCAAGAGCGGAAAAAAAGAAATCAATACCAAACAATGGCAAGGCAACTTTATTAGTTCTTATTAGACCAGGTTAATGAATCCCACTGCAGGTATAACTGCAGATACATGAGGTTTGGCAGAGATTGTTTTTCTCCATCTTCACTCTGTGTGTGAGGGATTTTCAGCTCATCAGCTACAGTATGTTGACTACCATAGCTGTCACAATTCCCTCTAACTCCTCAGGGAGTAAAACTTGGACGTAGATAAAAAAAAAATTTCCACAGCTAGTTGCTTACGTGCATGGTGACATGTCATGGTAACCATAGGCATCAATGGTTTAGAGGATTTCAGTCTCAAGACACAAATAGTAATGTCAGTATGTTTATCTCTACATACCGTATATATATACATGGGTTAGAGTTATATAAAACGTAGGGATGAATATAGAAAAAACCTCTTAGATAAAGTGAAGTAAAGGCATCCTGAGTAGATGTGACGTTCTGTGTACATGTGCATTTCTTTTCTAAGCTCTTTAAGACCTTTTCTGGCATAAACACTGACCTTGTCAGGACCAGTAGTTCTCCTGGAGGCCTAACCTGGTCCTAATACGGTAGAACCTTATATCTGAGTCAAGTGGTGAAAGAAAGTTGTTCGGGTCACCTGAGAGACAGAGTGTGCTATTGTATGATTGTTGTCAACAATAGGGAAGTCCAGTCAAAAGGTCTGTGTGTGTGTATGTACGCTTGTATCTGATAGTAACGTTTCTGACATGAACGCTGACCTTGTCAGGACCAGTAGTCCTTATGGAGGCAAAAACCTGGTCCTAATAAGGCAGAACCTCTTTTCTGAGGAACTGCTGCTTACTGCTTAGGTTAGGGTGTGATATGAATTGATTAGGCTTAAAGGTTAGGGATAATGCTTTTTTAGTTTTTTTTTTCCAAATGAATAGAAATCAATGCAGTGTCCTTGGCTGTGCGTGCCTGTGTGTGTGTGTGTGTGGGGGGGGGGGTGCTCTGTTCTGTGTTCATGTTAGAGCATGTAAGTGTGTGAAGGAGGGCATTAACAGAAAAGCCAATGTGTCGACGAGTGCGAGGAGTCGACAAGTCTAGTGTTATTCTTCCCCTCTCCCTCTGTGTGCTCCTCTGTTTGCATGTACACAATGCAAACTTTCTCTGCAATGTCTCTCATTTAACTGAGAGTTGGGTGCCTGTGTACCCAGGGGTGGAAGCGACGCCATCAAGTCCATCAGTCCATTGTTGTACAGCTATGCTCCTCCTCTGAGTCAATGTGACGATTCATCAAAGGACTTGTCGACTCGACTTTGACTTTATTGACAGATAAGTAAATCTGAAAAAAATGAGGTCATGAATGCCCAAGTGGAAAGTGGAAAAAATAAGTGTCAGGGCACTTATCCATTGTCAACCTGAATATAAGCGTCGTGGGGCCCTCATGCTATTCATCTGTCTTATGACCTTTAACATTATATTTAAATCAGGAAGACATGAATTCTCTCTGGAACAGGGTCAAACTCAAATGACCTGGGGACCAATGAGTCTCCAGTCTGGTCAAGAGGGGGCGAAAAACAACAACTGTTCAGTTGCTTTACATTATAACACAATCGATATTCAGAATGATGTAAAAACTAAAAGGGTTGTTTGATACGGAATAATGTGTACTTCACAGTAAAACATATTTATGATTCAAAATCAATCTTACTTATTAAAGGTGAAGTAAGTAGTTTATAGTGACATCTAGAGGAGAGGCTGAAATTTACAACAAAGAACTGCTGCTCTGCTCACCCCCTCCCTTCCCTGAGCGCTACGGTATCCTCAGCCGGTCAAATGTCGTCCTCGTCGTCTTTCTCCGTGTCAGCAGATGAGGTTCGTGAGGCGAGGGAGAGGGCGAGCTACCGCGGCCGTAGCAGACGAGGCGGAGAGAGTGGAGGCGGGACTTCCGCTACAAGTAAAGCGACGCTTGATTTGTTCTCTCGCGTTTGTCTATACAGGCTCCGGTAGAAACATGGCGTCGTGGCAATGCAGTAGCGGCCCGCGACCATGTTATTTTACATGACTTTTTGAAACATTACGAAAATTAAACAAAGAATATTATACAGCGACTAGACAATACAGGAGCACATAATATGTATACGAAAGTGGATTTTGGGTAATATAAACCCATAAAACTACACAGTGTCCCTTTAAATAAATCAAACACAAAACATTGACAACTGAAATGTAAACATCAAACAAGCTTATAACATTTAATAATGCTATAATTATTGTTAATATAATAATTATAATTATTGTTACTATTAAAAAATATTTCTAGTAAATATATTTATTTATGTATATTCTGTTATTATTCTATCACCTCACACGCTACATATAACATGATATTAAGTGACGGGCTGCATTTAATCCATTGGCTGCACCAGGCTCTGATTGGCTTACTTGTTTGATGCCGAGCTTGAAACCATCTCAGTCTGTTCAATAACAACCAGACTTCAATTAGCACTGGCTCTATGTTTATAATTAATATAATAAAGCACTGACAGATGAATTCCCCTCACAGACGCAGTGACGGCACTTACATGACGATAGACACGTATTATTGCTTGTTGACTTTCCAGTTCAACTGTAGCTCGACTGCAGAAGCATTAGCTTTCTTTTTTTGGCGGTGAAACATTTGCGATTCATTTGTAAGCAAATGTTTGAATTCATATCTGACTGCTGATGAAAAATTGAGGATGCATTGCTTTGTTACACATCATAGAATCGAATACCACTGAATCATTGACATGATAATCACAATCATTGTTATTCAAGAAGTTAGTCATAGTTTTTTTCCTTCTTGTATCAACCGAGAAATTCAGGATCATACTTACTGTATAATATACTGAATAATTTGGAGTATTTGAAGGCAATTGCACTTGTACACTTGTTTTGTTTTAATATACTATTATGATTAGGAGAGCCACACAAACCCTCAAATACCGTTTTTTTTCCCTCTCATGTGCAGTCATAAAATACAGAAATAGAATAAATGAATAATCTAATCAAACTGTGAGACAATTGAAGATGCACAGACCTGCTGCACATCTTCTAGTGGAGTTGTTTTATGATTTTTTACAGAGTAACTTTAGTATTTCAGGCACAGTGGTGTTTGGTGGTCTTTCAAGCAGGGAAACCCCCCCCGGAAGTGGCTTAATTGGTAGCCTTGGTCTACTTGATCACTGTAATGGTTAAACAAGTCAAATGCAAAATATAAATAAAAGTATATACACTAAATGATACAAATGTATTATATGACCAATTTTACTAGATTTTCTTCCTAAAATCCACCTTGAAATCCTACCCCTTGTTGTTTTTGGATCACAGTTATCCAAATCCTAATGAAAAGTTTTGAACAACACAAACTGAAGGTTTGATCCATTTCCAGACTAGGATTGGATTACATGATCTGATCTAATTTCAGAATCCTTCTTTCCCTTTTGAACAACCCATTTTCCAGATTTGATCCAATCCGATAACCAAAATCCGATCAGATTACCTTTGAACAACTGGCCCATAGAGATGAATTGAAGCTGAGCTTCCACTGGTTTTAATGCGCTGTGCTGCTACGGGAACATATGAGAAGAAAATCACAGCACAAGATGTGTGGGAAACAGCTGATTTTGAACAAACTCATCCTTTAGTTGATCACATTCCAGCACACTTGTAAATACAACAGTATATATTTGACCATTTATTTGATGACGAACCGAGCTTCCCTTTGCTGTCTAAGTTCAGTGGACTCTGCATCACCTATAGACTGTAAAGGCAACTGCTTCCATAAAAAAGGGTTGAGGTGTGGTCAACAAATGCAATAAATATTGTAAATATAACCTTTAAAAGGCGACAACTCTGACAGCAATTCAATAATAAGAAATGGCAAATACATCATTTCAGAGTAACCACCTGTTGCTCATGCTGACAAACCACGTTATTTTCCCTGGTGAGATGACATGTTAACACATGGGCAAACCTGTGTTTAAAATAGCAGTCTCCATGAGGTCATATGCTGTCTTTGTCCCAGGTAACCTCTGGGTAATACTGTATCGCAGTAAGGCAGCGAGTCTCCCTGAATAAGGGTGTGGACGTTCAGGTTCAAACATGCAGAGAGACTTGTTGCAGATAATACTCCCCCATCACGCACCTCATGACTATTTCATTCACTCACCTTTTGTTAGAGACGATACGACCACGACTCGACATCTACCAGCACACTGTGTCACCTTGAAATCTGTTCAGTGTGCCAGATCGTGATGAGCCCCACTGCCAGGATCAGCCCCTGTTTTTAAAAAAATGTGTTTTCTGATCTGTTGCACAGAGTCACAGTCAAGAGATAACACATGATTCTCTTAGAAATTGAGAGAAAAATACCCTTTAAAGGCAGTGTGTAAGATCTAGTCACTAGATCTTACACACTGCCTTTAAAGGGTTCTAGGATTCTAGTGGGTTAATTGGGAGAAATTGAATATGTGTAATATTATTACCCATAAGTTATGTTTATGACCTTTAAGTTTTAGGCCACTGTGGTGTCAGTGGTTTCACCATCAAGGATAACAGAGTGTTGTACGTTATGATTATTGTCAGTCGTACATAATGCTGCCTGGATGAGGCTTTTAAAAACAAGAAATAATTCTTCACTAATATTTATATTTATTCTAAGATAAAATACAAGCAACAAAATGTGACATTTTGCTTTTATTGTGTTACCTTTTGACTGTGTTACCATGACAATGGCACCACTCTCTAAGTAGAAATAACTGTTAGTGTCATTGTACAGTTTGAACACTTGCTTTTAAATTATGTGCAGTGGCAAGCACTGATGCCTTGCAGCAAGAAGGTTGCCAGTTCGAATCTTTCTTTTTCTTTTTTCTCCGGGGGACTCCAGCTTCCTCCCACTGTCCAGAAACATGCAGAGGTTCTCTACATAATTGATGATTAATTGATCCTTAAGGAGAAGTCTTTAAACAATTCCTTTTCTATCTTTGTAGCTGTATAATCAATCATCATAGAGAAAGTTTTAATCAGTTTTTTTAAGGTCCAGTGTGTAAAATTTAAGTGAAAATATTTCCATTTGGCAGTAATTAAAAACGTGTACAGGCACCCTTAAAGGGAAGAATGTCAAATATTTTTTTTTTTATCACCCCTGGAAATATTAATTACTTTAAAATCACCATTTCACTTTTGTGTTGACTCGGTATACAGTAGGTTGGTTAAGACGCTTATCCTCTGCCCACTGAGTTGTCAAATGGAATTTTACAGTTGTAGCACTGCTCAGCTTCACTCTACATGGTTTTGTTATCGCACGTTGTTTTCCATTACTAGGGCAGGGTCATCAAAGCACGAAAAAACTGCAGTGACATTGTGTTGTAAGCGACACAAACACACAAACCAGTGACAAGCAAAGCAGTTATTTCCGGTCTTCTGAATCATTAGAATCAGCTAATTAAAAAGATTTTAAAGATTGTAAGAACTGAATAGTGGAAAAGTGGGAAAGACACAGCTGACCATTGAGCTAAGTCATGAGAAACAAAATCAGAGAATTATGTCAGACAGTGAAATTGAATTGTAATTTACTGACCAACTTAGCATCTTGTCTGTGTTATAGCTCTTCATTATATGCAGTCAGTGTAAGTTATGCCATGGAAAAGAGTGGAGAGGAAATATAATTGATATATCTTCCATTGATAATGGGTTCATGCAAACATTGTGAGATTGTTTACTGGTTCACAGTATCATCCCTTCCCTTCTTTATTCAACTGAACATAATTTTCTAATATGAGTTTGTATTATTCATGTGCATTTATTAGCATACACATTTAAGAATGACATGTTTGCTGTTGCTTTTGAAACAGCTCCTTAATCAGCCCACAAATAATGCAAGCTAATGCAAATTTAACAGTTGCCTTAGTAACTATTCATTTCTTGAAATCTGCTGTTGTTTCTCCTACATGTTTCTCCTACATACCTGTTCATAAGATGTTGGCCTCTATAAAGCAAATTATCTTGGACTACTTAACCTGGATTCTTCCACAGGTTCGTCAGCCAATAACCTGGAAAAGCTAAATAGAAGTAGTCTTGGAAATAACTCCACTAGATAGGAACAGTGGACTGATAGAGGGTGAGAGTGCTGAGGTGGCTGCAAGTGCAGAAGGAGATTGAAGGAGATTGAAGTAATTCTTGGACACCCCTGTTCTGGTAGCGCTAGGTAGGTCATTCCACCAGCGTGGAACGACACATGAAGAGTCTGGTGCTGGGTGTTGGCAGCACCAGACGACAATCCTTTGATGAACCGAGTAGTCGAGGGGTAACGTAAGCCTGTAGGAGAGCATTTGAGTAGGTGGGAGCAGACCCATGAAGCACTTTGTAGGCTAGCGTCAGTGATTTGAATTTGATGCAGACATGAATCAAACGACGGTCTCAAACATCTCAAAGCCCCCTGAAGAAAACATGGCACGTCAGACTCAAAACAAAACATTAAACTTGCCTGCAGGTGCCCCCATCATTCAGCAGCAACCATACAGTACATGCAATTAATGTTCAAGACCATCGAACAATGTCAACAAATAACAGCCCGGAAATGTAGCTGAAGATGTCACAACCAACACCCCCCCACGCACTTGTGAGCACTGTTTCACAAATTCATGTCTATCACATAACACACAGACAAACACATACAACTGAAGTAACACAACACACAGATCGGTTTCTCTCTCTGTGTCTATGTGCCTTGGCCCATATGTGCCTTCCTTCCACCAGAGTCCTCCTCTCCTCCATCTCTCTTGCTGCCAACCAACCAGTGATGGGTAGAAAAAGGCACAAGCCCTGAGCTATCCCTCGAGGCTCAAGGCTGTCTTAGTATAAGTTAGTCAGAACTCAAGAAGCCTCTCCAAAGAGAGGGAAAATGTCTTCAACTTTACTCAAGCAAGTCAAGTCGCCTACAGCTAACTCACGAAACTGAACAGGAATAAGACAGCAATTCATCAGAGAACAGAAGAGGGAGATGGGGGAAGAGAAAAAAACTAAAAATCCAGACAGAGATCACAGTCACATCACCATTATGTTTCAAAGTTGCCTTGTATAAAACAGAACTAGACTATAATGTTGCTGTGTTACATCTTGTGTGTGAATTCTCTTTTTATCATGGCTATGGCTGAACCCCAAACAGGAGTAAGTCAACAGTTCATCATATACAGACATACAGATACACTGCAGATCAGGGTCGTCGTGAGCCTTTATGGGGCCCTAAAGTGAGTTTTATTTGCTGCAAACTAGTAAACCAGCTTAATGACTCTGATTTTGGAAATTGGAACAGATGTGCAATCTTCACCTACAAAATAAAACTCAATATAATGTATATCTTTACATACATTAATGTAGACATTAATGTAGTAGTGAAACCTGGCATCTGATATGCTGGTTAAAAACCACAATACAAATAAGATTATGGATTATGAGTGGGATACCCTGAAATGTGATACAGTGATGGACTAGCAGCTGGTCTAATGTCTACACTGATCTAGCTCCAACCCCTTTCTTCCCCATCTAAGCGGCTATTGGGAATAAATGGAGGAATGAAACATAAATATATATATATATGTATATATATATATATATATATATATATATGTATATATATATATATACATATATATATTTGTTTCAAAAGTTTGCCAAAACTTTATGTAATTGAATAACGGACCTCACAAAGTTCCAATTCTTTTGCACAACACCGTCTTTTAGATGTCCTGCTCTGTAAAACTGTCATGTGTCTGTCAGCTGTGCAGTCTTTATAGTGTAGCTTCGTAGCTCGTACAGCTCAGGATTTATTCCCCAGGATTGAATGCCTTCAAGGTGATTATTTTAAAAGCAATGCTCGCATCTGAATGCGTCAGTTGTGTGAATCGAACACACCTGGACGTGGGTGAGGGCTCTTCACTTCATCCAAGCTTGAAAAAAGTTTTATAATCATCCTTGTGTTTTCCTTGCTGCAGATTTTCAGTGTAATGTCATTACAGTTTACGAAACAGCTGAATGCCATCGTACAAAAGAATGGCATGTCCTTGGCGTTGCCTGACAACCGGAGCCGTTTTGTACTAATTGAATAGCTTGTCGTCGGTAAGACTCGCAGCCTTAATAGCTCAATCAGCCAAAGGTGTCAAGGCATGCAAGTCTGACGACAAAATAAATCCACTTTTGTTCAGATACTTATTGAATTGAATGATTTATCACCTTCATGATAATAATTTCTGGAGGGATAAGTACAAAACCCTAGTATTACCTATATACCCTAATTAGAGATTGTAATATTGATGAGTGCCATTATTGGTTCGTGGGCAATTTAAGAAAAATAGATCCCACTTAGTTTTTCTACATTTAAGTTGTGCATTAGGAGTGAGGACAGCTCTCTCTTACACTTAAATGTGGTAATGGCTCACAAGAGTGGATGATGTTGTATTTCTTGTCTTTCTTTCTTTCTTTCTTTCTTTCTTTCTTTCTTTCTTTCTTTCTATGGGCTGAAATATGTGCCACCAGAAACTGAATTTGAATTGTTTATATTTGAATTTGAATCGCTAAACTTGAATAATTGCATTAAAAAACTGAATTTGAATCATTTATATTTGAAATTGAATTGCTAAACTTGAATAATTGCATTAAAAATCTGAATTAGAATCACATAATTTGAATTTGAATCGCTAAATTTGAATAATTGCATTAAAAAACTGAATTTGAATCATTTATATTTGAAATTGAATTGCTAAACTTGAATAATAGCATTAAAAAACTGAATTTGAATCACATAATTTGAATTTGTATTGTTTAATTTGAATTGTTGCATTGAAAAACTGAATCTGAATAGTATAATTTGAAATTTAATTATTCAAATTCAACACTCCATATCTCTTCGTATTCAGTTTTCACGATTCAAATTCAGTTCTCACAATTCAAATTCAAATTACTGCGACAGACATCCGGTTAGTTCAAGGATGAAGGAAGAGCAATCGAGCGCAGATACAGGATAATCGCTTTGGATTTCGCCAGAACACAGCAGCAGAGAAAACAAACCTGAAATAAATATTTTTCTGTGTCCCGGAACGCGGTTTTAAGATCATTTGAGGCGAGAAATTAGTGATTTGGAATTCAAAAATGTGGTTTGTGTATTAAGATGTGATGTATTTATAGTTTGGCAGCGACTTTGTAGGAGGTGATCGGCTCCGCCTCAGCGGACGCTCGGTGCGTGCAGTGCCCGGCACAGAGCAGCCTTATCTCGGACTGCCCTGTTGAAACGATCCGCTGGCTCAGACGGCTCCGTCATTAGATATTTGGTGTGATCAATAGATTTGTTGTTGACACGTTACTTTCTTTTCTAATGTAAACGTTTTGACCTGATAGTTTGAAAGTCTCTATAGTTTTATTTATTTTAACCTTGAATGTCAGCTGAGATAGGCACAGCACCCCCGCAATGCTCCGGTGGAGGATAAGCGGTAGATAATGGATGGATGGATGTCAGCTGAGATTGGCACAGCACCCCCGCGAACCCTTAATGAAGCTTAGCACAGCCACCCGCCATTCAAACAGTACAACACTGAAGTTACGCTGCTGTTCCAATTGAAGAGACGTGTTGTGGGATGTGCCTTAACACTAATGTGTAACCCAGACAGCTTTGGGACACGGCGAGTGCGTGAGTGAGTGCATGCGCGCTCGCCCGTGAGCGGAAGTGTTTACATGTGTGCCGGTGAATGAATAGTGACGCCGACCGGAGCAGATAATGAGAGTGTTAAGTGTTACTGTGCAATCAGCTAATAAAGCCGAATTCTCTTCAGCAAAAACGGCCTGTCATGTGTGTGCCATCAGGAGATAAAGCAGGAAAGGTTAACAGACGAATGAATTAATAATGTGTTTGTCTTGATTTCAAACTACAAGAGCTGCCACGACGGCTTCATTAACCACTGGCTGTAGCTCTATCCTAGCGGTAAGTTTCACTTTACGTTAGTTTTTTGACTTGACTGGAGTTGTTTAGGTGCTACTGGTTAGCAGATGAGAGGCTGACAAACTCAGATCTATCCGGCTGCTTCAGCTAAGGTAACGTAAATGTAGGCTAACGTTAACTTAGCAATGAGAGATGAGATGAGAGTTTGTCAGCCTCTCATCTGCTAACCAGTAGCACATAAACAAACCCAGTCAAGTAAACAAACTAACGTAAAGTGAAACTTACCGGTAGGATAGAGCTACAGCCAGTGGTTAAGGAAGCCGTTCGTGGCAGCTGTTAACAATGTCAAGTCGGCAGATCCTGTATCTGCGCTCGATTGCTCTTCCTTCATCCTTGAACTAACCGGATGTATGACGCAGTAATTTGAATCTGAATTTTGAGAACTGAATCTGAATTGTGAGAACTGAATATGAATTGTGAGAACTGAATACGAAGAGATATGGAGTGTTGAATTTGAATAATTCAATTTCAAATTATACTATTCAGATTCAGTTTTTCAATGCAATAATTCAAATTAAACAATACAAATTCAAATTATGTGATTCAAATTCAGTTTTTTAATGCTATTATTCAAGTTTAGCAATTCAAATTCAAATTATGTGATTCAAATTCAGTTTTTTAATGCAATTATTCAAGTTAAGCAATTCAATTTCAAATATAAATGATTCAAATTCAGTTTTTTAATGCAATTATTCAAGTTTAGCGATTCAAATTCAAATATAAACAATTCAAATTCAGTTTCTGGTGGCACATATTTCAGCCCATATCTTTCTTTCTTTCTTTCTTTCAGTGGAGTATAACTTTTTAAATTCATGGTCAGTTAATTTGCTCTGCACCAGCTAAAAATCTTTTTGTCTGCATTTCTGCACAAATTTATTTTGTGAAATGTCATGTGACCTTTGTCACTGCTTAACTAGAATGCTTAGTAATTGTCGACTATTTAGATGAATCAGTTATTCTGCTTTACAGTTTTTTTTTTTTATAATCAAAACAAGCTTTCCCATTTTTCAGCTTTTAATGTGAATATTTTCTGGTTTCTTTGCTCCATTTGACAAGAAAGCATTAAAACTGAAACATTTTGGTTTGTGGACAAAACAAGACAAGACGAAACCAGACAACATTTTCTGACATTTTATGGATCAAACAAATACTAATCGACAGATTAATTAAATATTAAAATAAACATTAGTTGCAGTTCCAAACCAGGGTCACTTCTCAGTACTGAACACCCCCTAATTGACAATTTAAGAATACTTTATAATGAAGTGCATGGGGATATGTACTTATTCCCTTTGGTAATGTCAGTGATTAACCATTCAGATTAACCAGTTGGTTTACTGGGATTTAGTTATTATAGGGCTGTCAAAGATGATGCAGTAATAACTCATGAACACAATTTCCTTTTAATGTCACTAATTTAATCCAACGGCGATAAACGTGTGGTTTCTGTGATTTTGATTGCGAGTATGTTAGCTGAGGAGCTGCTGTTATATTTTACATAGGCATAAATAACATACTTATAAATGCTATTATTCCACTGTACTCAAGTAAATGCCAGTATGACATTTCAGGATGAAGCCATGCGTCGCGCTAGTAAGCAAGTATTTTATAGTGTAGAGCGCTGAAAGGCTGGAGTGTTTTACTTTGAAACAGGCAAAGAAAGTGTTGATGTGCTGCTCAGTGGAGCTGTAGAGATTGGACCTGGGAAGCTGCTTTCCCGAACACACACACACACACACGCACAAAGTTGCGGGGCTGATACTTGAACAAAATGTCCTCATGAGGATAGGTTTGTATGTTATATTTGGACCTCTCAAAGATATAAATACACACACATTTGAGTTATAACTGTTATAATACACAGTGTGATATGTGTCAGCCATCACTGATGAATATTTTTACTAGACTATGTCAAGCAAGCATTTTTGTTGACATTTAAGTGAATGTAAGTGACTTTGTCATCCCCACATCAAAATGTGTTACTTACCACCTTGCCAAATTTGAAAAAGTTGCTAAATGTGTAAAAAATCGTATCAAACTCAGTAGAAATCTGTGCTCTGAATGAGAAGAAGGAGATTTCAAAGTGCACCGAAACACATGTGAGGCAAGACAGAGCGTAATCTAAGCTTCACTTTTGTGATTGTATTTGCGTACAACTTACTATTCATTGTAAATCAGGGTTTGTATGCCCAAATCATCCATCCATCCATCCATCCCCTCCATCCATGTTGTATTTGCAACATTTGAATCACACACACTCAAAGATGACACTTCTGTTATTGTTTTTGCAGGTTTGTTTGGTTTCCAAGAAAGACAAACAGGCCAGTTTTTTCTTTCCCTCGCCCAAAATGACCGTGATTGCAGCCTCTGTGCCAAGAGACAAAGACCTGTAGGCATTTAGAGATGAGAGATGAGAAATAATGCACGTAGTGAATGTTATTATAAAAGGCTTCATATACTGTGCAATGGTGCTATTGTCAGCAACCTGACCTGCCCCTATAAATACATTTCTATTTTCAGGCTTGGCCCACCCACAGTCTTGGCAATGTAGTGAAGCAGAGGCTATGAGATATCACATATCACATCACTGCTGTCTGCTGTGATACCAACACACTGATGCATCACTCGGACATGAACACAGGCTCGAAGATCAAGAATATTCTCAGGGTGAGTCCACAAATGAACACTTGATCTCAACCACAATGTAAGTAGTTGTATTTACTTAAAGTGAGGCCCAAAATTTCCATAAATAGACATCATTGAAAGTGCTTGAATTTTGTGCAAGAAAGAAGTTAAGTTGATATTTAGGTAAGGTCCCCCCTTGTTTGGTACGTTTGCTTGATGCACTTAGACTAGCAGTGTTGAGTGTTCTCTGGTGCTCACCAGAGAAAATCACAAAGATTGCCTTTGACCAAGATTCTGAGGACAATAACTTGTCCAGATGCAGAGCGTGCTGCAAATCCATAAAAGTGCGGACACCATGGGCAGAGCAGCTCCTACAAGTTGCCCGCCCTTGAATTTTAGGGATTTGGTCCTGGAAAAGTCCTTGAATTTGATGTCAACCTATGTATGGGAACACTGAAACCTTTACCCGCAAATTCTTCTTCAAACTATAATAATAACAATCTATTTTATTTACATAACACTTTTATTTACAATTTTACAAATTCAATTCAATTCAATTCCATTTTATTTGTATAGCGCCAAATCATCTCAAGGCACTGCACATAGACAACATCATGGAGAGCAGAGAAACCCAACAATTCACACTATGAACAAACACTAGGCATCAGTGGACAGAAAAAAACTCCCTTTTAACAGAAGAAATCTCTGACAGAACCAGACTCAAAGATATGCAGCCATCTGCCTCGACAGGTTGGGGTGAAAGAAAAATAGGGGACAGAGGAGAGGTGGAGGATAGAAAGGGGGAGAGAAAGGACAAGAGGGAGATGAGTTAGAGACAGCATAAAGAGACCAGGAGCAGATATACAACAATTGTTTCAAGTTATACAGGACAGTTAGGGTCAGTGAAGACATGTTTATAGAACTACAGTCATTTATATAAGCAGCAGCAGAGATTGTTGATAAAAAATTATACTGATGTCTAGTGCTGGGCGGTATGAGCAAAAAAGCAAGCAAAATGTATATCACAGTGTTTTTCAAAATTCTAACGGTTTCACGGTATATGACGGCATTTTTTTTTAATGCATAATCCATGCATACTTTTCTACTGGTTGAGAACAGAATTACTGCAGTAGATTAATTTAGGATGGTCTATTTGACTGTCATGAATACTGTAGAACAGGGGTGTCAAACTCATTTTCACTGAGGGCCACATCAGCATAATGGTTGCCCTCAAAGGGCCAGATGTAACTTTAAGACAGAATAAATGTAACTAAATGTAAACACACCCTCAGAAAAAGACTTCGAAGCACGGGTGATTTCTTCAGCAACAATAAAGCTAGCTTTCACCGCCGCATTGTTTTTGGTTGTGGCTTTTGTGAACACATTCTGCTGCAATCGCAGTTTAACGTTTCATTCTTTGACAATTTGTTGTTTTTCTTGAAGGCTAACTTTGGCATACTTGGCTCTTTGTTTGGTGTCAAAATGCCGTAGATGTAGATTGTACTCTCGGACACCGCCTCATAACACAAACATGTATTCGCCTTCCCATCTTTCTTGAAACTGCCTTCCATCTGCATCAATCTTTCTCTTCCTGGACATTTTGGGATTATTTGTGGATGTTTCAATCTCAATTTCATTTGTTGCATGATGCACAATGATACACTGCAATCTAGTGGCGGGATGCTGTTACTTCAAGGGTAACACAATAGCCATGCATTGTGGTTTATGGTCAACACACGCCTTAAAGCAGCATAGACCTCGTGGGCCACATAAGATGATGTGGCGGGCCACAGTTTGACACGTGCTGTAGAATAACTCCACACAGGTTCACATGGCCCCAGAAAATGATGCTGTTTACAAAGAAGAGCTACTCATGATTCTAATGAACTTAACTTAATTTTTTTGGCCTCACTAACGCCCCTGCTGTTTTCCAGCACCTGGCGAATGACATGCTGCGTGACATGCTGGACAGTTTCCTCTTCGTGTACTTGGATGATATTCTCATCTTTTCCGAGACCGAAGAGGAACATGTCCAGCATGTCCGTTTAGTGTTACAAAGACTATTGGAGAATAAACTATTTGTTAAGCCGGAGAAATGTTCATTCCATGCAAGATCAGTTCCATTCCTGGGGTTTATTGTGGAACAGGGAAGTCTTGCTCCCGACCCTTCCAAGATCTCGGCGGTAAAGGACTGGCCTACCCCTACCATCCAGAAGCAGTTACAGCGCTTCCTAGGCTTCGCAAACTTTTACAGACGTTTTATTAAGAACTACAGCCGAATTGTTGAACCTTCAACAAAACTGACTTCTCCTAAACAGACGTTCCTGTGGTCCGGTGATGCTGAGTCTGCGTTCCTTTGATTGAAGGAGATGTTCACTTCTGCTCCTATCCTGTCCCATCCTGACCCAGAACGTCAATTCGTGGTGGAGGTCGACGCGTCCGACACCGGTGTGGGGGTGGTCCTCTCCCAGCACATCCCCGACAACCAGAAACTCCATCCCTGCGCTTTCTTCAGCCGTCGACTCTCTCCCGCTGAAAGAAACTACGACGTTGGGAATAAAGAGCTCCTGGCTGTCGTCTTGGCCCTCCAAGAGTGGAGGCACTGGTTAGAGGGGACCGTCCAACCGTTTATCGTCTGGACCGATCATAAGAACCTGGCCTATCTACAGAACGCTCGAAGACTCGAGGCAGGGACGTTGGGCTCTCTTCCTGGGACGTTTCCAGTTTACCCTCACCTTTCGCCCAGGGCCCCAGAACGTAAAGCCTGATGCTCTCTCCCGACTGTATGCTCCAGACCCTCCAGAACCAGAACCCGGAACCATCCTGCCGTCCTCCTGCAACTTAGGTGCCGCTACTTGGCCAGTGGAGACGAGAGTTCACGAGGCCCAGGCGACCGATCCCGACCCTGGAGGAGGACCACCCGATCGCCTTTTTGTGCCCGCGGCCGCACGCTCCGAGGTCCTCCAATGGGGCCATTCCTCCAAGTTGGCTTGTCATCCTGGTACTGCTCGAACTCTCCAATTCCTCAAACAGCGTTTCTGGTGGCCTACCATGTCCCAAGACGCGGCAACCTTCGTCTCTATTTGCCCCACCTGCTCCAGGGGCAAGACTTCCAATCGCCCTCCGTCTGGTCTCCTACACCCCCTACCCATCCCACCGCCCCTGGTCACACATCGCTGTAGACTTTGTTACTGGACTTCCTCCCTCCCATAATCATACCACCGTCCTCACTGTTGTTGACCGTGTCGGTACACTACATTCCTCTACCTGCACTGCCCTCCGCCATGGAAACAGCTGAACTTCTGGTCCAACACATTTTTCGCTTCCATGGGTTTCCTGCTGACATCATCTAAGATCGTGGTCCTCAATTCGCCTCGCAGGTGTGGAAGGCTTTTTGCTCTGCCTTGGGGGCTTCTGCCAGCCTGTCTTCCGGCTATCATCCCCAATCAAACGGTCAAACAGAGAGGGCAAACCAAAATATGGAGGTAGCCCTCCGATGCGTTGCCGCCCACCATCCAGAAGAATGGAGTACCTTCCTACCATGGGTCGAATACGCACATAATTCCCTCATCTCTGCATCAACTGGCGTCTCCCCATTCATGGCATCCCTGGGCTACCAACCACCCCTGTTCAGTTTTCAGGAGAGAGAGGTCGCAGTTCCGTCCGTTCAGGCCAACCTTGAACGTTGTCAGGCAGTCTGGGTACAGGTCCGGACAGCACTCCAGAAAGCCTCCCAACAGTCTCAACGACAGGCTAATCGTCACCGCACTCCCGCTACTGAATACACCCCTGGCCAGAAGAAAATTTGATTCAAACCTGGTTACTTACCTGAACCTTCCTCTCAGGTCTCCACGTCTCCTGCTGCTGAGAACAACACGGACTCTCTTGCGGATTCCACTCTTCCGGGATCGCTTCCTCCTGTTGTGTCTCCAGCTTGCTCATCTTCTTCCTTCCACACGAAGCAGCCCGCTTCGCCACAGACTCTCTAGAACAAATGTTACTCCTCCACTACATCCTGAGTGAGTTCGTTCCACCTGGAACACAAGACAAACTGTATTCCCACCAGAGAGCTGTTGTGGATCCTGGCTCAGCTGTATTCGTTCGCTTAGGCTTACCTTCGTGTTGTCATACCCTGCTAGCGCTTGTAACATCTGGTAGCTAAATAAAAATACTTTTACTTACCTGCCTATGTCCTGTCTGCATTCGGGTCCTCATATTATATTCTCAACGTTTCCTTTAACGGAAACGTAACAGGACTAACATTACAGATTCAGTCATGTTTCACATCGCAATAGACATGGTCCCGATACACACAGTAGAAAACGTTTCATCTTTCATGTGGTGGACCCCTGCTACAAGCTACCAGGACAAAAAAAATCGTAATTGAAAATCGGGTTTTGAGAGAAGAAAACAGCCCTTAGGGAAGATGGCAAGGAACTAACAAGTTATTATTTTACCTTATACTATAACCTGATAATATAATAATGTAGTTATAAGATAGTAACTTTTATAAAGATATTATTATTATTATCAGGTATAGCTCACTCTAAGTGTCTTGCCCAAGGACACATCAGTATGTAGAAATAGGAAATCGAACACACAACCTTCAAGTGAATGATGACATTATTACATGTACTGTACGTATTATTACTTTTATAACAACTAACCTAACAGTCATGTTCCAATAAGAGCCTAAAGACTAAGGTTGGATGGTAACAAAATCTTGATACACTTTACCACAATCTATGGTAGTAAAATAGGTAATCGGCCTCATAGGGAGGGGATAAATCAAATCAACAAGACACAATAACAAATGCAACAGGTATGGTCCATTAGTTTATTTTTAGGTACTCAAGGTCAGCACAATTAACCTGTCACGAGCTTGGAGCCACTGTCCGTCTGGAACTTATTACCCAAGTTTTCTCCGTCGACATTAGACTGCACTTTTCCAACGTTTGTCAGATTATAAACAAACAACAAACAAACAATTATTTTGTTCCAGACGGACAGCGACCAACCTGTAACGACTTCCGATCCATTGAGCTGTTGCTCCAAAACTCAGGAGCCAATCAGGCAACTTCCTAAGGCCCGCCCATGGTCAGAATCGCAAACAAAATCAGGGTGCATAAAGTGTATTTTCAAACAATAAAATACAATGAAAAAATTTGAATGATTAAATAAATATTTTTATTTGCTTCTTAAAAAGTGTTGTTTATTAAAAACTCCATACTCTGCTCCTGGTCGCTGCTCACAGTACCAATGAAACCTGCATATGTTTTTCTTTGTTAGAAACTGCCCCAAGTCATCCTTTTTGGTGGTAGTTCTGTTTCTTTCTTCCTCCCCATCTCCCTTTTCCACTGCATGTCTAGCTTTTAAACTCTGCAAGCCACTGCACCGTCTGCCTGGCCCTCCACTCCAGTCTCACCATGTTGGCCTCTAACTCTGTCTTTGTCTCAGCCAAAGCGGTATCATCACTCTTGTATCCTCCGGGGTACTGAGGGTCGAGTAAGGTGTGCTTTACAGACTCGCTTTCATATTTGGCTCCAGCTTGGTAAGAATCCTAGCTTTTATTGACTTTTTTAACCAGGCGTCCTTGTCTGACACAGCAACACATTAGATGTTGTTTTTCTTTGGTACAGGGTCACTTGATGGGAGGCTTGCTGTTACCTCTGCAGCCTCTCAGAGATAACAACAAACAGTCTGGGCGATATTCTGTGGTTCCATATCATGACTTTATTGTGATGATGAGTTTATCCGTCTCCCTGCTCTGTGGCAAACATGGAGGCGTGACATAAAGCACACATGCATCCACTGCATGCAGAACTATGCAGGATTTTACTCTACCAGTTTGGGAGTTTTGATGGTTTGTTGTGGGGTTTTATTCCAATCCCTATATCATATGTAAGGGGAAAACAAGCCTTGTAAGAGCAGGGCCGCAGAACCAGAGTTCTCGAAAACAGCAGGTCTTGCAAAGTCTCGGGTCTCACGGGCAACACATGGCGTGGTTACATCCTCGATTTCCACCTTTGCTTTGGAGGTCAATATTGGGACGTTGTTTTGATCAATATTGGCTTTACAATAGAGATCGTGACACCCCAAGTGTATAGTTAATGTTATTTGCTGATCCAGGTGCAAATCCTCAAGCCAGTTTCATTCACCAGGCGTCACTACTTCATTGTCTCCTCGCAGTGGCAGAAGTTACCTGGCTGAAGAAGAGGGGCTCTTATCAGGCCGAGGCTTGTTGACCCAGACTCCTCCTCCTTGTTTTTAAATCCTGGAGCTGTTGCTCTGTTTCCTGTCTCACTCCACCATGTGAAGCATGTTGTAAGCAGCACCTTGTTTTGGCCCTCCGTATTCATGTAAATGCAGTTTCATGTAATTGAAAACGGAGACTTTTGAAAACTTCGAAACCACCATTTATGTGTGGATGGTGTAAGAATTATTTAAACAAAATTAGGCATGTGCATAAGTTTAGGCACCACAAAAGAAACATTTTGTGCATCCTCCTTTTGCAGAAATAACAGCCTCTAAATGCTTCCTATAGCTTCCAATTAGAGTCTAGATTCTGGCCGAAGGTATTTTGGACCATTCTTCTTTACAAAACATCTCCAGTTCGGTCAGGTTTGATTGTTTCCGAGGATGGACAGCCCGCTTTAAATCACACCACAAAAAAAAAAAAACTGCTCATAACACCTTATTGGCCCAAGAGGCTCAGGTGACCTTCACTGAACATACAACTTCAAAATAAAAGCACAGAATAATAATAATACATGAGAGACAAAATCATCCTTCCAAAAGAATGGAGAGATCATTTTCGCATGAGAAGAACTGTTGTTGAACTCTCATTGTGGTGCTTCATGGGGTTTCTGTGTTGTTGTGCAGAAAATATAGTTTATTTTATTTTTTTTAATACTGTGTAACCCCAGATTTCAACTGGACGCGTTACAGCCTGCTTCCACCTCTGCCCAGCGGCAATCACCACCGGGCGCATTACAGCAGCGCCGTGGTGCCTTGGGAGCCAGAGGTATTCACGGAAGATCACCCGATAATCTCGAACGGACGTGAGATCCCGCGATAGACTGTGTGTATAAAGGAAACAACAACACAGCTTCTTTCATTCTCCGACGTGGAAGAACTGTTGATCTGGTGTCATTAATGATTTTATGTTTCTCCAGTTCACACACCCCTTATGAAGACAAAGAAAAAGAAGAAGACGTGTACGTTGCCCGGATTGGCGTTACCGGAGCCAGGCCCGGGATTGGGCTCGCAGGCGAGCGCCTGGTGGCCGGGTCTTTGCTCGCGGGACCCGGCCGGGCTCAGCCCGAAAGAGCGAGGTGGGTGCCTCTTCAAGTGGGTTCACCACCTGCATGAAGGGCCATAAGGGGCCAGTGCAGTGTGATTTGTGTGGCAGTCGTGTGCGCAATCGCGGGACAACAACTCTAGCTATGGGGACATGGAATGTCACCTCACTGAGGGGGATAGTGCCTGAGCTTGTGCGGGAGGTAGAGCGGTACCGACTAGAAATAGTCGGGCTCACCTGCACGCAAAGTCTGGACTCTGGAACCCAGCTCCTTGAGAGAGGCTGGACTCTCTACTACTCTGGAGTTGCCCAAGGTGAGAGGCTGCGAGCTGGTGAGGGCTTGCTTACAGCTCCCCAGCTCAGCCGCCATGTGTTGGAGTTCTCTCTGCAGAACGAAAGGGTCGCGTCTAAGGTTCTATGGTCAAGGTTCTGTTCATTATTCTTATGGACAGAATTTCTAGGCGCAGCCAGGGGCCGGAGGGGGTCCGGTTCGGAAGCAGCTGGATTTCATCTCTGCTCTTTGCAGATGATGTGGTCTTGATGGCTCCTACGAACTAGGAACTCCAGAATGTGCTGGGGCGGTTTGCAGCCGAGTGCGAAGCAGCTGGGATGAGAATCAGCACCTCTAAGTCCGAGGCCATGGTTCTCGACCGGAAAAAGGTGGCTTGCCCCCTCCGGGTCAGTGGAGAGATCCTGCCTCAGGTTTAGGAGTTTAAGTATCCTGGGGTCTTGTTCACAAGTGAGGGAAGGATGGAGCGTGAGATTGACATGCGGATCGGGGCAGCGGCCACAGTAATGTGGTCATTGTCTCGGTCTGTTTTGGTGAAGAAGGAGCTGAGCCGAAAGGCAAAGCTCTCGATTTACCGGTCAATCTAAGTTCCTACCCTCACCTATGGTCATGAACTTTGGGTTATGACCGAAAGAACAAGATCCCGAATACAATCGGCTGAAATTAGTTTTCAACGCAGGATGGCGGAGCGCTCCGCTCCCTTAGAGATAGGGTGAGGAGCTCTGTCACCCGGGAGGAGCTGGGAGTAGCGCCACTGTTCCTCCACCTCGAAAGGAGCCAGCTGAGGTGGCTCGGGGCATTTGTATCGCGTGCCCCCTGGACGCCTCCCTCAGGAGGTGTTCCGGGCACGTCTCACTGGGAGGAGACCCAGAGGAAGACCCAGGACACGTTGGAGTGACTACGTCGCTCGGCTGGCCTGGGAACGCCTTGGGGGAAGTGTCCTGCGAGAGGGAGGTCTGGGCGTCCCTTCTCAGACTGCTGCCTCCGCGACCCGGCCCCGGATAAGAGGTAAGGGAGATGGATGGATGGATGGAGTGGAGTTTCTCCACTTTAATAATCAGTCTCTCTTCGTACATTATGACTCTCCAAGATGCTCCGATTAATTGACTGTTGACCTGGTAGCACCGGTCACGACGTAATGTTGATGTGAAGTTGTGATAGGCTATATGACCTGCGTATTGTGTTTTATTTTGAAAGGGGGGCTGAAGTGTTTTACTTTGAGTCTGTGTCTGCTCTGTTGAAATTTACGCGGTTCAGCAGCGGCAACGGCAAAAATAGAACTGCTACCCTAATGCCTGATTTTGAAAAATCCGGCATTGGGCAGAGTTAGCTGCAGAGGAGAGGGGTTGTACACACAACCCCCTCCTAAAAAGGGACAAACTTGGTTTATGTAAGGCAGGGGTTCTCAAAGTTTTGATACCTGAGGGCCAATTTATGAACCCAACGTTGGACTGAGGGCCGCCAAAGGAAAAAAATGGAAGAAAACCCAGAAAGAAATCCCATTTGTAATCATTTTAATGACCAGATTGCAGTTGTACAGTTTACACCTATTGGTCTGTATCCAGTAATGTCCAATAAACATTTAACAAGCTTAGTACCTCCTGGATTAAAACTATCAACTGTAATTCATTGCGGGCCACCAGAAATGTTTCTGCGGGCCGCCATTGGCCCCCGGGCCGCACTTTAAGAACCAATGACATAAGGTATTTCTAATATCCTTGATATATGAATATGTTACAGCAAATGTATTTTTTTGTTAGTGAAACTGATGCTGTGGCTATTTAAGATACCACAGTATATATATTACCACATTATTGTTCAACCATAATTTCTGTTTAACAAAATGATGTAACTCCAAACCTCTTGAGACACTGCAAAACATTCTTAATTAAATGCCATTTTAAAGACCTGTCTGTAAGGCAGATTCTAAAAATGGGAAAACAATTACCAAAAGTTGCTATTATGTATAATTTTCTGTGAAGTTCTTAGATGTTTGACACTCACAATACATCTAATTTCAAAATACAGATGAAAAACAAATCCAGGCAGAAATTCATGACACTGATGATCTTTGATGTTGGCTTTTATTGAGTTTACATAAAGCGTTGTGTATGTGTGAGTGACACACACATGTCACAGTGAGGGTAAACGCCAGTTTGTGATTTTGGGAAATGACATAATTTTTTGTGTTAAGTCTATTAAATAATAGACTTGTCAGGTGAGAATGTTTATTACCTATTTGTGGATGTAGGTTATCATTGATAGGTGATGTTATATTATCTCAATGTAGGAGCAGTGAACAGGGATCCTTTGTTGTTAAATATTTAAAGAGTGTTGGGCTTTCACTCAGATTTGTATTTCAAATTGGGCCTGAAGAATATCTTTCATTTCGTTTTGCCTCAAAACTTCCTCCATTTATTCCCAGGTTAATTCACTCTGATTCTTTTGTTAAAGAGATACTTCACCGATTTGCATGTGGCTTTGTATTGTTAGAATAGCAGAGTGGTTCTAAAATATTAATTTATTAGTTCTTTGGTGAGCATGACACACCTCAAACAAAACAACTACTCACATACAGAGGACATTATGAGTGCACAGTGGAACCACAGAACTGGGAAGTGTGAATTAATTGTTAATGGGATCATTATCATTGTAAATTAATGGAGAAGTTTTGATTCTTCTTACATTGCATTTTAGAAATTTCCACTGTTATTATGTTTAACCCATTCTTGCAGTAATAAAGTCAAAGCATGCACGTGGGAAGAGATGAAACACTGACTTTATGTGTTATTTCTATATTCATACACTAAAATCCGAATATATTGAGAAATACCTCAAGATTGTATGAATTGCAAAGCTGCAGAGGACTATTAATGGTTTGGCAAATGAGTGAAGATGGCAGACATGAGATGAGAGGAATGGATGAAGGCACCTCATCAGGTGAATCTCCAGAGAGAGTTAGGGTGATTATGGCGGGGATGTAGGTTAGAGTCTCTCTCCATGCCATCATTGCTATCTAAATGTTAAACATTTGATTGATTTATTTGTCAAATGACGTTTAAAAATTCATTGGGCCGATATGGTGACGTATGACGGGGTACGGGCGCTCTTAGTGCAGGGAGAGTGGTAAATGATTCTGGAATTGAATTTAGTTGCAAATAGGCTGGAGATTGAATCACGAGAGAGAGACAATGAGATGGTAAAGATTTAAGTGCAGAAGAGTAAAAGAGGAAATTAGACGGAAGACAACGTCTGCACTGAACTTTCTTCCAAAAAACGTAATTATTCATTGATAATGTATTTTAGTTTTTTCCTTAGAACAAGCAGCTTCTTCCTAAGGGTTTTTCCTTCACATTATATTTTATAATAATGCACTGATATCACTTCTCTGGACTGGGTACATTTTGTACTGATATGAGTACTTCAGCGGTGATTACACTTCTACAACTGCGTAATGCGCTATCCAATTGCGTTACCACGGAGACCCCTTGAGCCCTCATAGTTCTCCGTTGTGGTGCCAGATAGATACGCAAGGCAATTTCCCGCCTGATCGGTAGGGGTTGCTACGCAAGACTGGCCTTGGTCGGTAACGTCGTTGGTTGTTGTGGTTCCGGCTACAGTGAGCAATCACATCCAAGAGAGAAAGACTGTTGTTGTTGTAACAGCTGAATAACATTGAATGACAGATACTTTTGCGACGTAGAGGGCTTAAACTGACATAGAGCACTTTACGCAGGAGTATTAATTGGCTTTTAGTCCAATTTATACTGTTATAAATGGCTTTAAGCCCAACACTCTGTCAAAGGACAACGGAGACGGCAAGGGCTGTGATTGGTCCTCAGCAAGTCTCACCAGTGGAAATCCGCCTTTAAATTGGCCTACCATCAGTCTCGGTACATTTAGTGGACATACATTCCACCTCCAGACACGTCTCCTCAGTCTTTAGGCGGATTTCCACTGTCAGCGGTGCGGTTCTGCTTCGACCTCTGCCCAGCGGCAATCCCCACTGGGTGGCGGCGTTACAGCAGCGGCGCGGTGCCTTAGGAGCACAGCGGTATTCACGGAAGATCACGTGATAATCTCGAACGGATGCGAGTTTGTGAGATCCTGCGATAGACTGAGTGTATAAAGGAAACAACAACACAGCTTTTTCATTGTCCGACGTGGAAGAACTGTTGATCTGGTGTCATGGATGATTTTATGTTTCTGCACTTCAGTCTCTCGTCGTACATTATGACTCTCCGAGACGCTCTGATCAATTGATTGTTGACCTGGTAGCAACGGTCACGACGTAATGTTGATGCGAAGTTGTGACAGGCTATATGACCTGCATATTGTGTTTTATTTTGAAAGGGAGGCGGAAGTGTTTTACTTACAAGTCTGTGTCGGACTTCCTGGCAATAGCACAGAAAAAACTGCTACCTATTGAAAGCGCTTTCCAGTGGAAATGTTCTCATTGATTAGAATGGAAGCTATTTGCAACAGCGACCGCACCGCTGACGTGCTGCGGCTGTTACATGTCCAATGGAAATCCGCCTTATCACGTCTCCATTTTTGTATCAAAAGTTTGATGTAAACATTTTTCATTTCATTTCGTTTACAACAAAAGAGCAACAAGAATCATTAGTAGACGTCAAAGTTATTAAAGTTTATTATCTGGTTGATTACACTACTTGAACACAAATCATGTTCAAGGCTTAGATGATATCAATAAAAAAAATAATAATTATGGAACTGTGTCACAGTTAAAGGCGGAATAACTTAATCACAGACCTCAGAAATTCCAAACCAAATACCATATTAAAAAAAATAATTAAAAATCTGTTTTCAGTATCAATACTTTCAAGTGAAAATGAATGAATCTAATGATTCACTAGTGATTTTTGCTGTCCAACGGGTTAGGTCTGGGACTTAAATCCACAATCAGGAAACAGACAAAATACACAATCTAATCCCACTGAAACCACATGTTAAGTGTTAAGTATTGTGGATTGTGTCAGCCTACAGAGTTCTATTCTGGTGCCTGTCTGTGAACCACAACCTCTATGTTACAGTAAGCTGAACTAAGGTGTGACAGCAAAGTGACAGAAAAAGCTAATTGGCCAAACGTATGTGTCAGTACAGTGCAGGAGCTGCCAGCCTCTTACACCTGCACTGCTACGACCAATAATGGGAATGGCCACACCACAAGTCCAATGCCATTCACTGAGGCATCATCTCATAATCCCCACACTGAATTTTACTAGTATAGTGATGATATTCATCAGTGTTTCCTAAACTTTCTTTTTAAATATGGCACACCGAATACAAAGCCAATTTCTGCATAATAGTGACTCATTTGCAGCCGTATCTGTGACACCTGAGGACATTTTGAATTGGAAAAATAATAATTACCAAGAGATGGCTGGTAAATGAATTAAAGGTCATTTTATGCATGTTATTTAAAACCTATACACATAAATCTTGACTCAACTGTTGGGAAAATTTGTTTGGAGACCCCCCAAAAAAATCTCTTTGAGAATCACTGGCATAAAATCTACCTCAGGGGTTCTGAGTTTACAACTTTCTTGTTGTGCCAACGTTGGGTCTTATTCAGAAAAGTCCTTGTGTCACCACACTAGAGATAGGGGATATAAAAAAAAATTCAGTACAGTACAAAAGTCAGAAACCAAGCTAGTTCAAAACATGTACATGAACATGCTTTGTTGGTTGCTGGCTGAATTCTTTATCTGCAATTGTGTACCCTTATCAGTGTTTTTCTTAACAGTTTCTCTCACCTCAAGGTGTGGTGGCACTTTTAGTTTGTTTTTTTCATGTCAGTTATTTACCTGTGGCTTATTCCTCCCTAGAATCACATTCTTATCCATCCTGGTCTGTGGAATTTAATTTTGACCATCTTTCTCAGTTTGGGATTACTTTAGTTTCTTAGCTAGTTTCTACACATTTATCAGTCTCTGTGTCGCTTCCTTTTTCCCGGGAAATATTTTATTTTGTTTTCCTCCACTCATCCCCTGGTTAAGATCTCGGGATGTAACACCGTGACTGAATTACCAAGCAGCCGATGTGTACAACTGTCCCAGAAGCCCCAAAGTCACATTATCATTTCTTCATTTCAATGAACTGCTATATAACATGAGACATGTCCAGCATTATTACCTAACCTATAGTGGCCTAGAATCTAAATGAATTCATGATGGGCTTCCTTGGTTCCTACTTTGAAAAACTACAATAAAATAAGTGATACAAAGAGCCCAACGCAATTTAAACCACTCTGCTGCAGGAGAATGTGTTACCTGTAGGCCTGGCAAACTTGATTCTTTTTAAGGATGCGGGTTATTCTGAGTCACTCACTCAACTGATCCGGATTATGCGAGTCACTTGAGTCAATATTGCTAAATCGCCAAGAACACTCAGTACAAATGTATTTATTGTATTAACTTAGTGTAGCATAAACAATGTGTAGGGTTTCAATGTAGACATAGAAACAGGAACAGAGAACTGTCCACAGTAAATAAATTATTAGGCTATTATTATTATTAGCCGATTATTATTATTAGGCTACTTAACAACTTGACCAACACAATTTTTATATGCTACATTCTATATTGTCTCATTCCCCATTTTCAAATCCCATCTGAAAACCCACATTTTTAAACAGGCCTACCTCCTCTAACTCTCTACCTGTTATTGTTATTATTATTTTGTTGTTGTTGTAAGGTGACCTTGAGTATGTCATGAAAGGTGCCAAATATAATGCATTATTATTATTATTATTATTTTTATTATAATAACAACACCAAACCTTGGCCTGTAACCTACAGTATAAGCATGCTATTTCAGAAGTGAAAGTATGGCTTTTGTTGTGGATTTGCTGTTCAAACTGACTCGTGGAGAAATAGCCTACTACTCTCGTCTGCTAGGAAACAGATTCACTCATGACAACGTAGCCGGCTGATTCGTGACTAGTCTCCGCTCTGTTTCCGGCTCTGCAGGAAGTTGCTATCTCGGAGAGACACACTGGCGCTGTTTATCATTTTAAATTAAATTGTAGTATGACTCAACTGATCCGGGTTAATGATGCTAGAGACTCGCGACTCCTTTTAATTTAAAGACACGGGTGAAATATCCGATTGACTCAGGACTCAACCAGCTCTAGTTACCTGAGTTTTGGGGGTTATAATGAAACTGCCACTTCATTATAGTCTACTCACTGCTCTGTGCAATCTGTACCTAATGGGAATGTGAAGCAATGGGAGGCATGATCCTACCATGAGCTCCATGGTTGCAAACATTTCTCTCACACTGCAGACTTTGGAAGTAGAAGCAGCTGAAATCCGCCTGTTGTGCAGACCAACAGTCTCACTGCCAGTTCTGGTTGCTGGGCGGAGCCGATCACGGAGGTGCTGGAGCCGCATGTACCGGTCCTGAGCGGGTGTGGTAACACGTGGCCGGTGGACATGTGCACGGTTCACTGTCGTTCCAGTCTCTCTGAAACGAGTCCACAGGCGGCTGACAGTGGAATCATGCACATTCAGTTGTGTTTCCACAGCTGTAATGGTCAACTCAGCATGCCAATGGCACGCTCCCTCGTGATTTGTGACATCTGTGGCATATTGACAAGTGACAAAAGTCCACATTTTGGTGTGCCCTTTTATTGACCAGACCATAAGGAGTGTCTGTGTACTGGTCACGCATATTGACCACCACTCTGCCATGCTCCATGACTCTGGTGTTGAAATACTCAATCTGAGATTGTAGTCAATAGGAGTGGCCAAATGACACTGGACTAATGGGTTTGAGCAAAACCCATAATTCCATAAACACATGCATCAAGAATCTGAGCAAATGTCATGACATTCTATTTTCGTTAACTATTTCAAGTTTGTGCATTTATATTTTTGTTGAGTATACTATTGTGAGCTACACTGCTACACAGAACAATACAATACATAAAAAACTGGACATAATAACCTATTAACATTTTAAATGAAATAACTTGATAAATATATAGGAAGGGGGGTGGCTTATTCTGTTATTATTTCTTGGGCTTACACTCAAGTAGTCATATTTCCATCATCTGTTTTTGTTGTTTCATAAAAATGAAAACAAAATATACTATGTATACTTAAGCTTTAGAAGCATCAAAGATAGATACATATTTCTAATATCAAATAAAATAAAATACATTTTAGTCGCTCTGTGGTGTAGTGTGGATGGATCAGTCTGTCTCAGCTAGTTGCTAATTCATTAGCATCACAGTCAATACTTCATACACAAAGCTGTGCCATTCACATATTATTCAAGCAAGAGGCGGCCCGAGGGCCCCCTTGGTGATCGGGTGTGGGAGGACATTTTATCATTTTTATTTATATTGTATAAAGATATATACATTCATATATCTGAATAGTGTTAATCCTAAATAACACGGCTATATTATAATTAATGCAATTTATTGAGGTACAAATCAAATTCAGCTTCGGGACCCTTGGAGCTAGTAAATAACAATGTAGCCACATAGACTGTGTTTAGCATGATTTTTTTTTTTTTAATTTTAATCCCTGTATGTGACTTCGAATGAACACTAACGTAGCGTAGATTAACGACTTTAATGAAAACTCACCCCATAAGAAGATAGAAGGTTAATAAGAAGCTTCATGTCATCATCTCAGACATAACTACCGTGTCTGTTCCTCAAGGTGTCCACTTGTTCTCATGTCTTGTTGTCTTTCGGCCGCTAAATTATCCATCCATTTGTTGTTCATAAACTCTGGAGAAAGTTTGCGACAATGAACTCTGCTAACGTATGCTAAAGTCTGTTAGCTTAAATGCTAACGCAAAGGAGTCCACTCACAAAGCAGAAGTGAGAATTGTGTCGGCCTCTGTCTTTGTTCTTCTGTGTTTTTCCTTTTCCATCTTCATGGTGAACCCACACAGGTCCACAGTAGTAGTGAGGAGCCTCCACTGCCTCTGCTGCATTTTAATTAGCCATGTGTTTTCTCTGTGACCGACCATCGACCAGCCACAAAACTTGGATATGAAAAGGAACACTTCGAGGGCTTTGATAAGCTGCTGGATGTCCTCCATTGTTGTGTTGTTGTTGTGTCACGTTGAATGTCGTTGATTGTCGTTGTAGCGCCGATGCGACGTCAAGCTACCGCTACAGCATGCACCCCCAAACTAGTTTGACGTTCACATATTGTTCACATATCGTTGCGCAAAATGCTGGTAGTTACCGGAGTAACGTGTTTATATTGGTTATCTGGGCCAGTCCGCTCGGCTGTGGGCAGCCTTTGGTCACTAAATTTCTGCGCCCGAGAGTTTTCATATCTTTTGCATTGCAAGTGCATGGCTGCATGCATTCTCGAGCGAGAGAATGTTTTTAAACTACACTTGAATGCAGATTACACACAGTAGTCACGGACTGTATAATGTATAGTTCATTTATTTAAACTTCCCATGTTTTTATAAATTATTTTAGATGATTCCTATATTCTTCTTCTTCTTCATAGCGCACTCTATGGACGGACCACCACTGCTTTTAGTATATAACATAACACATAAATTTAAACTTCGTTTAATTTTGAAAAATATTTTCTAACTTACCAATACAAAATTATACCATATACGGTTGTAAATTCGCCACTACATTGTCGTGATTGATCTTGTGATTTGGGTCACGATAGTTTGCCATCTTTAAAGAGTAAGGTCCCATTTAGAATGTTTGGAAACACTGGTTTAGTCTGCATCTCAGTGGACTACACCATGCTGTGCATTATGAGCTCACAGATCTCTGCTACCACTGATTGGTGATGACGCAAGCTGCTTGTGGACAGCAGCTGCCAGAAACATTTCAATCATCCACATGTATCTTCATTTGATGAGAATCTGGATCAGTGTTTCCTGGAAGGAGAAAGAAAAAAGCACCTTGTGCACCAGCTGTGTGTGTTTGATTTGATCTGTTTTCACCAAGAGTTGCACAAATCTGTCACAAAATGGATGGCATGTTAATAGAAAAATGGAATAGAAAACAAGGGCTGCTTCAATTTTAGGTTTGTTCCAACTGATAATTAATATAACATTATTGTAATTCAACGAGTGTAATATATGTAAAAATGCTCCAATTGGAAGTAAACATTTTCCATAAAGGAGGATAGGCACTGGTACTTTTTTAAGTCAAATACCCAAACAATACCCGATACTTTATTGAGCTAACTGATGCTCTTCACAGTCATAACAATTCAGAAGTGTGACACAATATGTGACCTTGAGATTTAGCACTTCACTCACAGTCACTCTGCTTTCGGTTGCATCTCCACCAAGCGAACAGAACAACTTCAGGTTGTGGGTTTTGAGAGCTCTCACTCTGCAGTAGCTACGGGGGTTTGCAACTGCAGTGTTTGATGTTTAACGGGTAGCCTTGATGTGTTTGCATTCTAACCTGCAGGCCTGACTGCTGCTGTCTGCCACTGAGCAGCAGCTGGAAGTTAAGTCTGGCTCAAGGTTAGCTCTGACTTTTCCTTTGAGAAAGGGGGATTTGAAAAGACACAATCCACTTCTCAAGCCTCCCTCCCCAAACTTTCATCCTTGAAGTCTGAAATCATGAATCACACTGAAGAAAGGAATTTAAAAGTTCTGCAAAGCCGAGCTCACACAAAGTATCAACCAGATCAGGAAATGGCACATTAAAACGTTTGGGTCATTTTACATTATTTTTAGATTTGCATTTGTTGGATTAGTGGTTAAATGTGTTATTTAATTTGTTTCCAGAGTCTGTTAAAATAAATGGGTCAACCCATTAATCAGTCACCTCAGTTCTTTCGTGTAATGTCAGAGGTCCAACTCGGTGTCGTGTAGCCATGCCAACATCTCTGGACCTAGGTCAAAAAGGCTGGCTTCCGATGGTGGTCTGTATAAGGAGCAGGTGGTGATTATGTGGTCGGCAGTCTGCTCGGGGTCGCCACACTCACAAGCCGCACTGTCTGCCAGGCCCCACTTTTTCAGCCGGGCCCTCCCGCATCCATCGTTACATCTGGTACCCAGGAGATGGCGCCATAGGAGGCGACGACCTGCCACGCCGGCACTGGACCACTCTGAACCGTTTATGAACTGGGGTCGGTCGCTTCAAAACATCAAGTCACCTCAGTTAATCAAGAGGATATTACCATTTTAAAATGGCATTGGCTAATTATTATTTCACTTTTCTTTGTGCATATATGTATATGTGCATGTTGTTCAGTAAATGTTCATATAAATGTACAGCATGTAGGATTTAGTGTCACACATGCATGAATGAATGAAAGAATTCTGCTGTTTCTGTTTGTTTCTAAAAAAAAAAAGTATCCACATGCTGCTCTTCCATAAACATTGTTTTTTATTCCATTTCTGCCAGATGGAAATAATTTCATCTGACATACTAGAACTTTGATTTAACCCATAGTGTTCACGTGGCACGGATTTGTGCCGCAGGTGCACCAATGGTAATATGCTGCAGGAATAATACATAACTCCTTTATGGAGTGTTTTTTTTTTCATAAAAAGGAGCCAAGTGAACTTTGAACTGTGACCTATTTCCAAATTTGATTAAGTCAGGTTTTAAATTTTTTGTACTTTTTGCTCAGGTGTGTTTATATAGTTGGTGAAAATTAATGATTTTTTTTTCAGAAAAAATTATATAAGACACTCTGTTGCACATTCTTGAATTGAATTGAATTACTTTATTCCTCCCCTGGGGTATGGAAGCAAATTAGTGCCATTATCCAAATTAAAATGCATTAACAGAAATGCTTTTTCATTTTCAAAATGGAGCTTCATTTTGTGAATCATAAATAAAATGAATAATCAATATTTCAAAATGCATTTTCATTTTCAAATTCAAGACTGCTCATTCTGTGACTTAATTAAAATGATAAAGAAAATGACATTTAAGATTTAATTTTCAAAACATCCTCCAGCAAAAAGGTAACAAAATTCAATTTGAAATGTCAAATTTGAAAATTAAAATGCATTAACAGAAATGCTTTTTCATTTTCAAAATGTAGCTGCATTTTTTGACTCATAAATAAAATTAATAGTCAATATTCCAAACTGCATTTTAATTTTCAACTTCTAGACTGCTTATTCTGTGCCTTAAAAGACTAAGCAAACAGAGAAATGCTTTTTCGTGTTCATGTTCGCTGCAAAAAGTGTTTCATAATTCAAATGAGTTCACAATACGGCGCGGCGCAGGATAGTGACGTCACTGGCCACTCCCCTTGTTCTTCCAATCGTGTTGAGCATAGACATGTAAACTATAGATGTCTTACGGTGGAGTGTCCAACGACAGTATTGGCCAGCAGCGCGGACGACACATCTACCTTTTTCATATCTATAGTGCTGAACAGGTACTATATGACATCGCCAGACTGCCAACGACTGAGTGCCGTCACAGGAAAAACAAGTCTTACACAACTGTAGATCAGTTAAAACTAAAGTAACAATCCCAAAAACGTGGGTTAATCTCCAACATTTACCGGGGGAAACGTCTAAAATCTCACTAAGGAGTCTGGTGTGTTTAGGGACAGCACCGCTGATTGTGACCGGCTGCATAGACGTTGCAGCTGTGTGTGTTTGTGTCACACGGAGTCTGCGCTCCAGAGAACTCCGACACAAGGATCGAGCCAAACAATAATGCTGAACTGTAGATAGGTTAAAAGTACTTTAACAATCCTAAAAACGTGGGTTAATCTGCGACAATTACCAGGGAAATGTCTGACTTCTCAAAATTAAGAGTAAAAAGAATACAATTAAATACAATGTGGTAAAAAATTACACTAATTATTAAGTAAGCAATAAATAAAACGTAAAGATAAGAGTAAGAGGTAAGTAGGTAAGTGAGTGGAAATTTAAAACAACAGTGGGGATGAAGGACTTTCGGTAGCGCTCCGTCTTACACTGAGGGTGCCGGAGCCTGCCGCTGAAGGAGCTGCGGAGCCCCTCCACAGTCAGATGCAGTGGGTGGAGTGTGTTATCCATGACAGTCTGGATAATGTCCTCCTCTGTCCCACCTCCTCCACGAGACGAGCGGCTCAGTACAGAGCCGGTCCTCCTGACCATCCTGTTCAGTTTCTTTCTGTCCCTGTCCGTGCTGCCTGTCCTGCTCCCCAGCAAACCACAGCGCAGTGGATGGCAGAGGCCACCACCGAGTCATAAAAAGTCAGTAGTAGAAGTCTGCACACACCTAAGGACCTCGGTCTTCTACAGGGCGTTGATGCGAGTGTTCCAGTTCAGTTTATTGTTGAGGTGAACACCCAGGTTCTTGAAGCTGTCAACCAGCTCGATGTCCGAGCCCTGGATGCTCACCGGTGAGTGTGGTGGGGTCCTTTTCCGGAAGTCGATCACCATCTCCCTCGTCTTTCAGGTGTTCAAATTCAGCCAACAATAGCTGAGTCATCGGAGAACTTCTGGAGGTGACAGCTGCTGGAGTTGTAGGTGTAGTCCGAGGTGTAGAGGCGCCCTGATGCTGCAGCTGGCCACCTCAGACCTGCAGTCCCGCAGCCTCACATACTGCGGTCTGTTGGTGAGGTAGTCGGCGGTCCATGCAGCCAGCTGTGTCCCCAATCCTGCGTCCTCCATCTTCCGTAGCAGGGCCGGTCGGATGGTGTTGAAAGCGCTGGAGAAGTCAAAGAACATGACTCTCACAGCGCACCCGGCGACCTCCAGATGAGTCAGCGCCTGGTGCTGCAGATAGATGACGACATCATCCACCCCGATCTTCGGCCTGTAGGCGAACTGCAGCGGCTCCATCGCGGAGCTCCCTGATCGAATCGGTTGAAGTACTGATTCAGTTCAGTGGTCCATCTCTGGTCATCCCCTGCTGTGACTCTGGCTCCACTCTGTCCATGTCCTGTGATGTTCTTCAGGCCTCTCCACACGTCCCTCGTCCTGCTCTGCCCCAGCGAACACTCTCTTCTTCTTGTTCAGCAGGACTTGAAGTTGAGGGGTCACCCATGGCTTGGTGTTGGCAAAGCACCGCATCCTACGGGTTGGTGTGACGTTCCCCTCACAGAATTTCATGTAATCAGTGAAATAGTCATTGGAGCCATTGATGTTATCTCTATCAGAGAATGTCTCCCAGATTGTTGTCTCAAAGCAGTCTCTCGACCTCTCCTTGGCTTCTTCATTCCACATCCTTACAGTATAATCTCTGTATATACTGTAAGTTTAAACATAGCAACAAAAATGTTCTGTCTTCTAAGTTTTAAGCAACTTTTTGTATAATTCAGTAATTCTATAATCGGGGAAATTCATAATGGGCAAAGAAGTCTAAAAAAATATCCTTGTAAAGTATTTGCTGAATTTATTCAAGACATCTTGTTACAGATGTTTTTCTCTTTTAAACGATACATACAATGATACAGTAACAAAACAAAACATAGCCTTACAGTGCATTCAAGTTAAATGCAAGAGTGTTTCCACAAAGACGAGCCCAAATATATGTCTTACATTTCAAGCTGCCTCCTGTTTTACATTTCCTCGGACAAAACACAGGTGAAAACACAGAAAATAGATGACTCTTAATTTTCTTCCTGTTCTCTTTCCCACTGAATCCCCTTAATCCTATTTCCTCGCCACCTCCACCACATATGTTTATTTATAAGAATGCCTCTTGTGCAAACAAGCTACTGGCGAGTTCAACGCTGGGTAGTTGAGGAGCAGGTTCAGAGACATAAGACACAGTGAAGCAAAAACAGAAGAAAAGAAACTGCTGTTTAGCTCGTTTGATCCCACCCAACGACTGGAGGGCTGAGATAATAAAGCACTGCCCAGCAGAGGCCTGAGGGATGGAGGGATCGCCTGTGTGACTCATTCTCAGAAGAAGCTGTTCTCTTCCGGGTTCTGAGCTACTCAGAACTGTGTATTTTCAAAGTTCTAGTCCCTCTACTTGTCCCCTATTGAAAAACATCCACTCATCGCTGGACACATGACATGACCTCTCTTTACAACTTTAAACTTTTACATATATATAGTTTCTCAGGTAAAGTTTGAAACAAAACAGATGTTCTGCATCAAGATTATTATATTATATTAATACAGTGTTTGGAAAATTCGTTCTACATGGAGCAGGCTCATGATTTACATAACACATACAATATGATGAATAATATCTGATGCACAGCTTGTACAGGACACGACATAATAGCCCATATATGTCATAAATATGATATAATACATAATAATAATAATAATAATAATATAACACATTCATGAACAGCAGGCAAAATGGCTACAGGGGTGTGACAACATCGTACCTGCCCAAAATGTGATAAAGATCTTGATTCATCGTGAGTATTCTGCCCAGCAGACCGAAGACCATTGTTTACATGGCAAATGGCCATCTTGAAATAGCTGCTGTTGTTGTTTTCTTTTTCTATTTTTGTTGTTGTTGTTTTTGATCACGTATTATGATTTGCTGCCAACGTGAACATGGAGGGAGAGCAGGAAAGGAGGATTCCCACATTCAGCGATGATGCTCATGGTGTCTATTCATGTCTTTGTGGGGGCAAATTTGTTGTTTCCTCGTGTGGGCAAACGTGTTGTTGCGTTGATGAAATATTACCAGTGTTACAGTTTTCAATCCCATCGGAACCACTAATATAATCTCTAGACATATAATTAAACTAAGTGTAGGAAGTCTGTACTAAAATGTTATCACATACTGACAAGACTGTGACTTTTCTCTCATTATTTAGGGCCTTATCTGGGCCACTTGTTGAAGACAACTTTTCTTGTTTTTATGGCTAATGTTTCAACTTTGATATACAATGTATTTTGGTGAGCATGTGAGCAGTTCCAAGCTCTGATTTCCCACAACGCTTCATTATGGAGTGTAGTGAGATTTTTTAAAGGTAACTGATGTAGACATTTACACGTTCTGACTAAAAGAGTCGTTTGAACACAGCTGTGTTATGAAACATAATGTTGTTGCAGAACAGATGGGACATTTGTTCATCTCTGCAGAGCTTCTTGATCCTTAGGTTCTTACTGTGCTTTTAGAAACTTTTCATGACTCAAGTCCAGTTTTGTTGACTTATTATTAAGGATGGCTTGACACCACTTTTTTATTTGTTCAATACTGATATGGCAACCTTAAATATATACACTAATAAGGATGTGCAACTATGGTCTGTGGCCAATACATACACTAAAAACTCCAGTCACCACACCACTCAATGAAAACATAATTTGGGCGACAGTGAATGGTAGAGCGAGTTGTCTTTCTGCTGGAAGGTTTTGGGTTCAATTCCAGGCTCTGCTGTAGTCTTCATGCCCACGTGTCCCCAGGCAAGGAACTTAATTCCAAGTTGATGCTCATAGAGGTACTGTGTGAATGGCAAAATTGTAGTGAAGCAGCTTTGAGTGGTCATCAAGTCTAGAAAAGTGCAAATTAAATACAGACCATTTGATTCAAATCAACGTGATGCGATAAGCGCTTTAGCAGAGTAGGCTAACCTGTTAACCACTTTAAAAATTTGAGTAGACACACAAACAAGTCACAAGGACATATTTCCACAGCAGTTAAAGTGTCTGGGGGCAGACACTTGATGCTTTTCTCTCTTTTCTTCTCTCCCTCGCTCTTCGCAGCCCTCCATCACTCTCCACTGTTTCTCTCCTTTGTTACTCATGCTGCACCAGGAACACGTGCGATGTCTAGAGCGCACAGAGCCGCTGACAGCCTTTGTACAAATACTGATTAAATAATCCCTTGTATCTACCAACATTCATTGTCTATGGCTTTAACCTCCACATAAGGTTCAAGGGGCTTCTGGAGCCAATCCCAGCTGACATCAGGGCTGCCATCTTGTGAGAAAACCTTGGAGTGGGACATCGTGGCATGCGGGGCAAATGTACGGCTGGCCCAGTCGAGGTGAAAACAATATATTTATTCATAGTAATTTTTAATGCATCCCAGGCTTATTAATGCTTATACTATATGCTTTATGTATTATTAATGCCTAACACTCATAATACTTTATACAATAATAATAATAATATAGTAAATAATGTAGACATCCTGGGAGCTGGTAGATTCGATCCTACGACCTTCCCAACACAAGTCTACCACAGTTATTCTCCTGTAATAGGTGTCAGAAGAAGATTTAACGATTAGACTAGAAAGAATAAAAGATGCACGTGGTTGGAACGTCGTTGTGGTGCATGCCATTACCTGACCTGTGCCGGAAACTTGATCAGTTCAGTGCATGTGCTTGGCTGAATTTCTAGAACCATTGACGCTCGGACACCTCTCTTGCCGCTCAGTCCAGGATGATGCAACTGATTGCAACCAAACTGTCTAGGTATCGCAAGTGTGAGTGGTTTCAAAAATTTCAGAGGATGGATGAAATTAGCAGCATTTGCTTAGCACACGCGACAGTTTGATATTGCACTCCTCACAGTCTCTGCATGCATAACTTATCAATCACGAGTGGTTTTCTCAGTCTCAACACATTAGATCACAGATAAACAGCTGGCAGATATATTGAGAACTGTTTTTAATTATGATGTGTACTTCAGTTGGTCTGTCTTGGTGAAGAAGGCGATTGTCAGACGTATACAAACGGCAGGCGTGAACCCAATAGCAAGACAGATCAGATGGAGACGGAGCAGTTCAAGTAATATAGTCAAGTTTATTCGACAGAGTTCGATACCCGGAAGTCAGTCCGCGTGGCAAACAAATCAGGCAAGGAGACGGCAAACGGGAAGGTCTCAGATCAAAGGCAGGTTCAGGCAATAATCAGGCAGAGAGATAATAACACTGGACTGTTGGTATGAAGCTAGACAATCTGGCAGAGGACAAGGGGAAATGGGCTGGTATATAAAGGGGGCAGTGATTAGCAGGTGGGAGACAGGCGTATAACAGGGGCGGAGCAGATCAGGTGACTGGGAGTGGCAGGTGGGATGACTGACAGGTTCTGAAATGACAGGAGTTAGTAAACAGAATTAGACTATGAGAAATGAACTGATTTAAGTTGAAACTGTGACAGAGCTGAGCCGAAAGGCGATTTAAGCTCCTATCCTCACCTATGGTCACGAGCTGTGGGTAGTGACTGAAAGAACGAGAAACAAGCAGCCAAAATGGGTTTCCTCCGCAGGGTGTCTGGGCGCTCCCTTAGAGGGGTGAGAAGCTCGGTGATCCGGGAGAGGCTCAGAGTAGAACCGCTGCTCCTCCGCATTGAGAGAAGCCATATGAGGTGGCTCGGGCACCTGGTTAGGATGCCTTCTGGACGCCTCCCTGGTGAGGTGTTCCGTGCACGTTCCACTGGGAGGAGACCCCGGAGAAGACCCCGGAGAAGACCCTGGAGAAGACCCAGGAGAAGACCCAGGACTCGCTGGAGAGACTCTGTCTCTCGGTTGGCCTGGGAACGCCTCGGGATTCCCCCAGAAGAGCTGGATGAAGTGCCTGGGGAGAGGGAAGTCTGGACTTCTCTGCTCAAGCTATTTCCCCCGAAACCTGACCTCGGACAAGTGGTAGAAGATGGATGGCTGGATGGATGGATGGTGTACTTCAATGTGAAAATGCGTGTCTCACGACAAATGTGTGAGAGTTGGCTGCTATATGACACAGGGGGCTAACACAAGGCCAACACACACAGATGAACAACTATTCACTCTCTCACATTCAAACAATATTAATGTAGAGTGTCCAATTAACCTATTTTGAACTGGGGGAGGCCCATATATAAAGAGTTGCAAACCAGGCTCTACCTACTGCAAAGCAATAATGCTAGTGATTAAGAAGAATTGTGCTGATGCTTAACCAGCCATGATCAGCCATTCCAAAAAACATTATGGCACCTGTAAAGAAATAAACAGCAACCCGGAAAAAAAAACAATCTATGTATTCACTTTCTGTGCTTAGTTGAAGTATGTCAGGGCCACAAGGTTGGTGTAGTGGTTAGGACTCTTGCCCACACTTTCCCCCCACAGCCACAAAAACATGCAGATTTTGGGATTAGGTAAATTGAGCACCTATTAAAATTGACTGTATGTGAGAGTGAATGGTTGTTTGTCTCTCTATGTGTCCCTGTGATGGACTGGCCAACTGTCTAGGGTGTACTCCATCTAGCGCCCTGTGCTAGCTGAGATTGGGACAGCCCCCCCGTGACCCTCATGTGGAGGATAAAGTGGTAGAAGATGGATCAGATTTTATGTTTCTCGTTTCTCTTTACCAAAATCTAATCTAGATTTTGAGCAGTATATTCAGTATCGTGTCTGCTCATACTGCTTATTGTGTACTCATTTATTAGCTTTGTACCTCATTTTCTTAATTGGCAAATAAGATGGCATTTGCTGATTGGGACACCAATGTTTATCCGGACTATGATTCCTAAAAGCAATCTTGATTGATTTAATTGAATAAGCTGCTGAATAAGAATAGAAGTAAAACAGTTATGTTTATGCTTATTTTATTTTTTGTATGGTTGAGTTTGTGATTATTAAAAGGTAGTGAAACTCTAACGTTTGAGGACTTGTTATTGATGAACATTTGTGTCCACACTGCAAAATAACAACCAGAGGAATAAATCAGCATCAGTGTCAGCTTGTTACATTAACTGTTCTGCTTGAGTCACATTCAGAAACATAATTAAAATTAATAATCATTATAAATGATTTACAAGCAAAAACACCAGCATATGTTGATTGCATGGTGTTTCCATGTTAGAGTAATAGAAAGAAGTATGTTAAGGACCAGTCATACTTATAACATACAATATTACTAAATATTACAAAAAGGTAATATGAATAAAAAAAACAAAACAACAAATATAGGATGATTGTGAACTGTCAACTGAAATATTGATCTCACTTTTGGAAAATCTGTGAACTCTAGAGTTTGACGCCATGGAAGAATGTCTTGGAAATCCTGATCTGTTGAGAAGCACACACATATCTCCGCTTACACCCATAATGGAGTGTGTTTACAGTGTCACTGTGCTCCCGTGGTGCCTCCAGTGATACCTCAGGGAAGGTTTGAATGATTTCTCTAGCTCTCATTTAAACCCAGCAGGACCACGAAGATGAAATCCACTTCTGTGTGGAGGGAAGAAAAAGGCAATTTCTCTGTAGAGCCTAGACCTCATGAGGCTGTATCTGGATGGAGCGAACATTTGCAGAAACTATTTTAGATTCTGCGTCCATGAGGTAAATCTGCTGCTGTGGAATGACTAATAATGCGAACAACAATGTTTCTCCCATTGGAGAAAAAAAAAAAACAGTATTAGGAGGGAGGGAGAGTCACTTTGTAGGTCTGCTGAGCTCTCTTAAGTTCAATACTACTGACCATGTGGGAGGAGATAATGCTTGTAATTGTTTATGCTGCACGCAAGTAAATATAGGCATGTGGAAACAGTTCTTCTCTGAACGGGCTGTGGCTGATTAAAGTGGCCTCCTGTGTGACTCAGACTCCGCGCCCCAGAGGAAGATTGCAGAATTCCCTCCAAGTTCATATGCAGCTCATTTCAACTTTTAATCTAATTTATTAGCATTAATTCAAAAGTCAATAAGTTACACAGGTAGTCTCACATTAGTCTCCATTATCTCACCTGGTTGATAGACACGGGAAAATATGGTGTTTGTCACTCTGATATCATTCTTGCTACCTTGAGCGATCGCAGTTACAGGGTTGAAGTGTCACAAAGAATAAGAGATGAGATGGATCAAAGAAACATGAAAAAGTGCATTAGCAAGGAGCACGCCATCGCTCTCGCTAATGAATTCCGTTCTCTCCTCACAGATTAGTTTAATAGGCATGTGTGTGTGTGTGTGTTTTCTTGTGGGGATGTGTGTGCGAAAGAGTGGGTGGATGTTTGTCGTGGACGGACTAGCAGCTGTCGTGGTGTCTTTGCTTTGATGCGTGGATAGTAAATGAGCTGCAGCAGATGATGCTGTCACAAGCCGACACAGCGGGTCGCCAGCACGCACGGGTGTCCAGCGGAGGCCACGGCCTTGACTTGACAGCAAAACACTTGCGTAAAAACCGACGGGGAAAAAAGGAAGCGAGGGAAACTGCAGTGTTGTGTGTGTGAAGGTGATGTGTTTAATGCAGAATAAATTAAAGGCTGTAATTCATTCAAGAATTCATTAATTCTCTGACAGTCTCCATTTGCATCAGATGAGCTTTGCATCTCTCTAAAGGGAGACCTGCTTTTTTTGAGATTTGTAGATTGTATATGGAAGCTGGATGTTTTTAACCATACCCTTTTTTTTTTTACAGGAATTATCAGATACCAAAAATAGATCCACTATTCCTAGTGCTCTCCTCAGCCCTCCCGAATCCTCATTATCCACTACGTACACATAGCCCAGGGGGATTCAGAGCTTTTTGGTTGCTCCAGAAGTCGTTTGTTGTTGGCAAAGCTCCAGTGTGCAAAACATCTGCATTTCACATGAAAATGCCTGCAAAGCTTGACACAAATCCAAGTGAAACGTTTTGATTTTCACAGGAGATGACTTGCAGATAAAAAAAAAAGGGTACTCTTTTGAGGCAAGCATTTTTCCCACTTTTTGCAGCATCTCCCCCCATCAACCCACTCGAGCTCTATGGATTAGCATATCAGTCTTCTTTGGTGCAATTGTAAAAAAAAAAACGATTTCCTTGCTCCTGCGTAGGTTTGGCAGGCGTTTCATTCCTTCTTGTGTTAAATGTTACTTTTTTCTCAGAAGTGCACTGTAAGTGATGGTTAAATGAATCACAAACAAACCCCCCATACAGCTGTCATTGTGTTTTCTTATCGTTTTGTCTTGCCTCTGTCGATGTCTTTCAAATCATACACATATGCTCTTGTTTAAGTGAAGGGGACTGACAAGGTATTTACGTATATAGACGCTCAGAAAGTCTCAGTGGTGTTGTAGCTGTCGTAATGAACCATATGTGTGTGTGTATCTGTCAGAGGGATATAAAAAGGAAGAGATGCAAACTGAGGAAAACCTATAGCACAATATTATAATTTTTTTTTGCCAATATGCCAATATATTGGGAGTACATGATCTGATAAGCAATAGGGTTTGGGCATCGTGACGTCATTACTTGGCATGGCCGCTATGTTGGAGGCTTGCTTTACTACTACTCGGCGCACTGTTTATAGACATATTCCCTCTCAGTTGTGTGTCTTAATTTGATTAATTTGGCGTTACCATCTCCCCCATGGTAAACCGTTGCTGTATTGTGGTATGTAACAGCGCAACACATAATCACCATGGGAAAAAGATTCAAAATTGATTAACTTTTCACCGCTTTCCTGCTTGGAGGTGCAACCACGGAGACCAAGTATCCGAAATAACGAGTCGCCGGCTCGCTTGGATCGCGGCTGTAAGACCACCAAACATAAAATTCCACAGTATGGTGTCGATGAGAGTGTGTAATTGATAACTGTGGGATTCTGGACAAACTGTTACCTGGGGATTTGGTGTTGGCTGATCGCGGCTTTGACGGCTTTCTCCCTCTGTCACTCTCTCCACACATCCATACCCACAATCTTATAAATTCTTTCAAAACTATAAATAAATAGGTATCTACAATATATAATATATGTATTATGTATAGATGTAGTACTTGAGAGCTGCGGTGTGGATGCATCTTGTGTGTGGTGGCGGCAAATAAGCTCAATCAGTGCCGATTTTGTCCACATACCGGACCCTGGCTTCCCTATCTAACGTATCCCGGTAAATTCCACATCCTTTACTGGATTTTAACATCTTTTTTCTTTCTTTGTTTCTTTTCTTTCCCCCAACTCTGCTTCTTCTCATCGTTCGAGTTGCTGTTTGTTTAAGTTCGCAAAGACATCAACATGGCCGCCACGTCCCAGAATGCAATGCGGTGCCCAGCCCTATACTGACGTACTATATGTATGTATATATATATATATATGTGTATGATGTATATATATATATGTATGATGTTTATATATGTATGTATGTATATATATATATATATATATATATATAAACATCATACACATATATATATATATATATATATGTATGTATGTATATATATATATATATATGTATATATGTATGTATATCTATATATACTGCACATGGTTTCCCCCAATGCATATAAAGAGATGTATAAAGAGATCAGCTCATCTGATGCCTCTGTTATTCCCTGAATTGCAGCACTAATTGTATTTAAATATTAGCATCATCTTCCCCCAGGTTGGGAATCACTGACACATATATATAATATTGTCACACTGTTAAAATAATTGCCTAAGTCATGGGTTAGTCATGTTTGTCAAAATAGTTTTTTTTCCCTAAATCATCCACTCATGAAGGCGGCCACCTATGGTAAAAATCGCCTACATTCCTCAGTTGATCAGATCATGTGATTTTACCCGTTTAAGATAATGGTCTAATGGCCTATGTCAAGTGTGTTTTTTGTGTTTCCTGAAAAACTTGAAAAAATTAGTTATTTTAACAGGGTGACAATATAAGCCATTAGCCTACAACAGGGGGGTCAAACTCAAATCACCTGTGGACCAATGAACTTCTAGTCTGGTCAAGAGGACGCTGGCCTAGAGCTATGACACAATATTCCATCATGATTTCACAGGATTTCAGTCAGTAAAAGTGCTTGTTTTGATATGGAATGTTTGACTGTATAATCCACAATAAAATCATGTTTATCATACAAAATAAATCATCAAAAACATAGGTAAATAATAACGCGGACAACTGTAATTTAAACTCCAAACAAGCATATATATATAGATATGTTATTTAATGTTGCATGTGATACATTTAGTAATTACAACCGAATGTCTTATTATTACTATTATAACAATATTGTAAATTATTACAAAACAATATATTACAAACAGTAAGATTGTCAAGTAATTTTACTCTTGTATACTCCATAATCCTGTGTATACCATATTAAAAGCACATTTCTCTGCACATGCCTGTTGCTCTACCCCAACATTCAGCTGTAAAACACAACAGAGCCACTATAAATAGTTCTGCTGCTGCATGCCCTGCTCCTCTCATACACACCTTTTACACGGAAGCATTTGTGTCAATAGAAAAAGGCAATTAAATGACGGTTTCACTGGCAAGGAAAGACACGGGTGTGAGCTGGTGTGTGTGTGTATGTGTGTGTGTGTGTGTGTGTGTGTGTGTGTGTGTGTGTGTGTGTGTGTGTGTATAACAGCAGACACAAAGGGAAAGTTAACTCCGAGAAAAACATTTCATGAAAGCAAGTTTCACACGAGGATGAAAAACAGAAGACAAAAACTCAGAGTAATGAGCAGCTATTAGCTTTTGGATCACATCTCTGCTCCCTTGTCTAAAAATATTGCTTATGTCCACCATTATATTGTATAATATTACATTATTTCGTCTGAAAAGAAATAGTATTAGATGACAGGATTGATTCAGTTACCGCCCTTCTCTTTTACTAAAAATGAGGAAGGCATAAACTCAATTTCAGCTGCCATAGAATTGTTTTTATATTATTACCACAGACAAATGCCCAGTATCAAGCTGGAGGAAAATGTCGGCCAAAACGGAGGGAAAATATAATTATGGCAGAGGGATTGACCATTCAAAATAACGCTACTCTAGGAGGTATGATATCATTCCAGAGGCTTAAATGCATGGCTCTGACAGGAGATCCATATTACATCGTGCATCCGTGTAATGAAAATGTGGTATTGGAGACATAAAGCTCATGTAATTGACAGCTCTGTTTAATGAAATCAAGGGAGAAGTTGCTAAAGCAACAAAGACGCAACGCGGCTTGAGAGAAAAATCATCAGTTTTCACAACCTCACATTTTGTTCAGGGTATCCTTGAGCTTTCATTAGCTTTCACACCTGCACACCACTGGAACTCATTGACATTGACATTCATTAGCACAGAATGTAGCAGGAATTCATTAGCTGCCAGCTGACAAGACATAAACTGCACTTACAAAGTACATGTGTGGTTTCATTTACATTTACAATTACAACTTTTTACACGTTCAACACCGCAGCCGCCGTCCCGGTTGTTTAATTTCCGACCAATGATGATTTTAAATCCATGCTAATATTTTGAACTACTGCATGACCATCAGAGGAGTAACTGCTCATTTGAACGTGAAAGTGGACCATCATGACTTCCTGAGTGAATTGATTCATTCAGGTAAAACCTTCCCTGCCAGTGTAAAAAAAGCAAATCGATATGGATATTGATCCACTCCCATAATGTGTCAGTCTGTGTATAAAACTGTCAACATTTGAACCGTCTGATGACATACTGGAAGTTACAGACTCGTTTAATAATGATGGACGAGCATTGAAAACACTTGATTGTGGATATCAATCTGAATGGTTAGCACGCGTGCCTTTGCAGCAAGAAGACCCAGGTTCATGCCCCGGTTGGAACAAGGAACTTTTTGCATTTATTTTCATTGTAACATTCATAATTTTTAAATGGAAATGTAACCAAATCTAAGCCTTGCAGGAGCGAAGAATAAGAAAGATTAAGTAAAAAAAACAAAACTTTCTTTCCACATCTCGAGTCAAATAACATAATATGAAGTATGTATCTGTCACAGGTGGGGTTCCAACCCAAGACTCTGGTTTCAAAGCGCAAATCCTTACTAGCTGAACTAATGGGGGTGACATTTGACCAAGGGCAATTTTTCGTCCAAATCTGTCCCTGGCCATAAATACAACATCTCACGAGGGCTGTGATTGGCCCGCGGGCAGTCATTTGGACACCCCTGCTCTAAATTGACCATAGGTGTTTGTCTTTCTGTGTGTCCTTGTGATGGACTGGCGTACTGTCCAGGCTGTACCCAGCCTATTGCCCTATGTCAGCTGAGATTGGCACAGCACCCCCGGCGACCCTCGTGGAGGATAAAATGGATGGATGGAATTGTCATACCTCTAATATAGTCCGCTGAGTGATCAACAATCAGTTCTAATCCTCATGTTTTACTGGTCTAAAGATAATAAGCCCTAGTTTGATTTGTGCTACACAAAGAATGAAAAAAAATCTTGGATGAGACACAGCTGCTTGTTAGTGTTGCTTATTAAGATAAAGTAAGCTGCAGAGAGGGAAATGGACAGAGTACGAAGCCGCACTAATGAGCTTCATTATCAAGAAGTGATTTTAAGAGGCTTTGTTCAGGGGGGATCCACAAGGGAAATGAATTAGCAAAATTTGGATTAGGACACAGTCGTGATTAATAACAAATAACCTTTGATGCTGCAGATTATTACATATCGGGAGAAATCCGAAAGTGATATAAGTAAAGAAAGGACAGTAAGTAGCAATGTGAGACATTAAGGTGCCACTCATCCTCAGCCTCTCACTACACAAGTATCTACGGCAAAGTGGATCTGATGAAGTTAACACAACACATGGAGCTGACGAGGCAGGATTCAGTTGTTTGTCTATCATAACCTGTCAACGATGACATGATTAGTAATGATGTGACATAGCAAACGTAATTGTATTTCATTTTGTAGATAATTCAATAATGTTGAAGCAAGGGACAAACATGTAGGTATTTTCGACCAAAGTAATGGTAGTGCCAAAAACAGGCAAATATGAACAATATGATTTTATAGAATTAGACCAGTACAGTTTCATTGATTTCAACTGACCAGCTGGAGTCTGAACTCAACCCACAAAATCATTAAAGGAGAACTGCTGCAGAGTCTCATGTGGTTAAGTTTGACTGACATTTTGAGTTTCTCAGTCTGGGGAACATTACTTCTTGGGAAACTTTTTAGACAGTTGTGTCATTTTGTAAAAGTAAGGTAATGTAGGCAACTGTGTCCATGTACAGTAACATGCCATGGGATAATTATTGTGCAGTTTGCATCTATCACATTTTGTCACAAGAGAGGTGCAGTGGCTACTTCTTTCCACCACCCATCCATCCATCATGAACTGCTTATCCACAATTGGGTTGCAGAGGTAGCAGAGCAGAGAGCCCCAGACTTCCCTTTCCCGGGCCACATTATCCAACTCTGTCTGGGGGATCCCCAGGGGCCAGCGAGCAGATCTTTAATCTCTTCACCTAGTCCTTGGTCTGTTGCCAGGAACACCTCCCTAGGTAGGCACCTTGTGGCGTCATTATCAGATGCCTGAACCTACTCAACTGGCTCCTCTCCACGCAAAGGAGCCACAGCTCTAATCCATGTCCATCCCGGATGACTGAGCTTCTCACCCTGTCTCTAAGGGAGACCCAGTCATCCATTGGGTACACATGTCATGAAACTAATTTCAATTCACATCAAATCCACATCAATTAGCAAATCCCCAATGCTGCAATTCAGTTTTATTTTTGATTGATAAGACTTATTTCACCTCTCTCTTACCATTTTCTCCTTAGCAATAAGATGCACTAAATCTCAATTTCGTCTCCATTGAAGTTTAAGAAGTGTTCTCATCAAGCGCCATCCATTATCTACCGCTTTTTCCTCCAACGGAGGGTCGCAGGAGATACTGTGCCTTTCTCAGCCAACATAGAGCGATAGGAGGGGTACTCTGTCAGAACAAGGACCTTTCTGCATGGAGTTTGCATGTTCTCCCTGTGTGTGCACAGAGTTCCTCCCACAGTCCAAAAACATGCAATATGGGAATTAGGTAACTTGTTGATCATAATAATAATTGATCATAGGTGTGAGAGTGAGAATGAGTGGTTGTTTCTCTATGTTTTTGATGGATTGTCCAGGGTGTATCCCACATATCACAGCTGAGATTGGCACAGCTCCTCCCAAGGTCCTCATGTGGCGGATAAAGCGGTAGAAGATCGATAGATGTAATTTAGTCATGCAACAGATTAACAATGGAGTCAATGAGCCATTTTAGGTCATGTAAATGAGATTAAAATGCAAAATCTCTGCACACTACTACTACTACCATGTGAGCAATAAAGTCAATGACAAAGGAAGTATGTGTTTAATGTTACCACTTTTGTCAACAAATGCCGGAAAAGAACGTAATATCTTGGTGGCTGTGCTGATCTGTGAGTCACATTCATGTTCTTGTAATTCTCCTTCCTTTACTGCCTCTGAGATCCCCGGCCCCTCCCTTCGAGACACTCTCTCCCCCGCTATTTCTAGGTTAGAAGCATTGGATCCCTGCTGCATTACCGGAGTCTTCTGATCTAATTGTTTTGTAATGCTCAGAATGCTCTGAATGAGTCATAACTTGGTGAGAGAAAGAAAAAAAAATATGCAGAAGTCACCAAAAATGTGAATGACTGCAAAATAACAAGAACCTGAAAATAAATTATACCCCCACACACACACACACACACTGATCGCCCTTTCCTCAATTCCCCTCTTTCCATCTGTACTGTTTTTCTCTTTTCCATTTAAAAGCCAATTTCTCCAGTTTCACACAATCTTATTTTTGTCTCTGTGAGCAGTTAACTCACTTAAAGACAGCTCAGCAAAAGTGTCATCATTAATACCCAGAATCTTGACGAGCACAGCAAACACCACTTACTGTATATTCCATTCAGTCATGGCTAATTTAACATCTTTATGCATTTTTAAAACTGCAATACACTTCAGCAAACAAATAGTGGTCAATGTATGTAACTGCCACTGAAAAGGAAAATAAAAGCTCAGGATAAATTGCTGTGGAATTGGAATCAGCCGATTATTACCACAGAAACCACTCCGAAGTGATGCTGGGGTTTTTAAGACATTTAATGGATCTTAATTCAATTTGAGGAAACTTGTCTTTTGCTGTTGCGGAATAACAGCATTAGGCATTAGCGGCTAAATCCAAAGCAGCACATTGTAAACACATTGACTAAATTGGCTTCAACAGATGTTAACGTGCTATCACTACCAAGTAATATGTCTCATTTAAAACCACCCCTCAAAAACAGTGACACTGACAGGAAACAGAGACACAAATGCAGGGAATCCAAAGGACAACAATGGAGGGAATAAAAGACAAATCACTTAAGTGCAAGGACATACACAAGAGAATTGTCCAAACAAGGCAAAAATCCAGGTAAAGAAGCAATCGAACTTAGAGGCAACACAAGGAAAATTGGACATGAACACAGAGGTTTACAAAGCTTAAAGTCAGGGTTTGAAGTCTGGACAAACTTTTCCACTTTAAAAAGCGAGGTCAAAGTTCACTCAGGATGTGTTGGTACGTCTGTGATGCAGGGTGTGGTCGGTGCTGCAACATAGAATTGAAAGAATACAGGAAACCACTCAACTCCGACCTTCAATAATCTGAAGAGCTCAACTCAAATCTTATTTATAATGCATGTTTGAAACAACTGAGGTTGACCGAAGTGCTGTAGAGAACCACATATTTGCCTGTTCGCAGAGAACAATATATAATATATAATATAATACTGTATTATATTGCACCACTTGCAAGAAACACACAAAGAACGTAAGTAAAAGATTACAGCTTTATTATTCAGTTGAATAAATGGAGACCCCCCTTTAGAGGCTGTCAGATGTGGTTAGACAAGGTCCACCCACCACTGTGATAATGAGGTGTTAAATTATATAAAAAATTAAAAATAGCTAATTGCTATTACTTGATATTTCCCTGCTCGTGTTTACAGCTTTTTTCCCCCTCCCTCAGTAACACAATGACACAATCCTGAACAATGAACCCTTCGCCCAAGCACTTTTCTCCCCCGGACATCTAATTATGCTAAATGGCTCTCTTAGTGTGTGAGTGGGCCTTTCTCAGGCTCCTCCACTAATCAGGATGTGGGCTGCTGGCTACTTGTTAGCTGACCTGCTCATTATTCTTTGGCGTTAACTTGTCTCATGTTGAGATGCACCTAATTGTTTGCAGTAGCTGGGGATTCGCCCGCCATGCGAAATCACATGAACATATTCCTTCAGTGGAGTATTTGCCTGCCAGCTTTTGCAGCGATATAAAACACGGAGACACTGAAATGAACTCAATTAGGATGTGACGCGCTTCATTTTACTGAAAGTTTTTATTTCCATCGCAGTGCCAGCAGTTGAGTCAACTGATCGTACACCAAATCCTGAAGATCAATAAAAAAAAGGAGTTAAGCCAGTTAAACTGTTGACCATTTAAGCTTTTCAAGGTAAAGATAGTATTTTTTTTTTCTCTGCAATCCACCACAACCCGAAATAGTATGTGTGTTTGTTTTAGTGCAGCTTTACTTCTCTTCAGGTTCCATTACATGACAAATGCCACGGTCTTCACTTGATTGCTAGACCAGTGATTAATCTTGCTTAGAACATTACACTGAGTGACAGGCCAGATTGAGAAAAATGCCTGTTAGCACGGAAGCACGCACGGCTAAAACTTGGCTGAACGCCTTGCCTCCTCTCCGTCTTCCTCTTTCATCCCCCCATCCTCTCCTGCCCTGTGGGCATGTTCAGCTCATCCTCCAGACCAGATCCTAGAAAAGACCATGATTTATAGGCTCGAGGTCACTGTGAGGTATGTGGGTATTTGTTAACGTGATTGAGAAGGGGAGTTTTATTGGGGGAAGTCTGTGTGTGTGTGCAGAGGATGAAGGGAGGGAAGCTGTGTGTGTGTGTGTGTGTGTGTGTGCGTGCGTGCATGCAAGGAGATTGAATAATGCTTGCTGTCTTTGTGAGTGTGTCATTGCTCCTGCCTCTATTTAAATAACTCCTCTGCACCTCATTTAGCTGTGTAAATTAAGGCGTGTGCAGGTGATGAAGCTGCACCGTGAGAATGACGGTGTGTTTGCAGCCAAACTCCTGAACAAAGAGACTTGGAGAGAGAGATGGATTTCTTTAATTTGTTTTTCTCGTGCAGCAGATTTCATATAAAGTTGTCTCATGACTTATTTACTTACAATGTAAACAGAATGATTATGTGCGAACACGGCCACGTGTTTGGCAAATTGATTAGAATATAGATGTTTGCATACAGATGCATGTCCACAGACAAATAAATGCAGACATTACATTGAACACCGACTAATTTGCCTGTGTTTACAAAAAAAAAATAAGCTGTATGGATTTCAAAGCCCCACAGATCTTTTATTCAGATTTGTCAACTCCAAGCCATGAGCCATGTGTGCCCACTGATGACTAATTATACAACATATGAAAGGGAGAGGAGATGCTCTTTGACATCCACACACTACAGAGCGACCAGCGGGAAACTGAAGCCTGTTAGTGAGGACACGATCAGCCAGGGTCTAAAGTCGCTCAGCGTGCACCGTACCTTTCCAAGCTGCTCTCGACTGTGAAATCCCTCACATGTTTCGTGTTGTTCACATGCTGTGTTTTCTCAGGTTTGTGGGTATGTGAAAGCAGCACCTGTCAACACAGAAACATGTCTACTGAGTATATAGACGTGTGCATGTGCACGCAATGTGCATATACGTACACAAGCTTTGGGGTCTTTGAACAGCCTGAACTTCAAACTTCAATCCAAGTGGAGATCAAGTAGTGTGGTTGCAGTCTTACGCCTTGAAGACTCTGACAGTGATGACCAGTGTTGGGAAGATTACTTTGGAAATGTAGTTGGTTACAATTACAAGTTACCCTGTTGAAAATGTAATTGTAGTGTAACTATTTCAATTACTTTCTCAAAGTAATGTAACTAATTACATTTGTTTACATTTTGATTACTTTTCTTAATTTTGAATGAAATCTCTCAACTGTTAACCATTTTCACATGTTAAGACCTATAGTGTGATAAACCTTTCAGCAGTACTTAAGACTATATAAAAACAACATAATAAAAGACTCTTTTTTTAACCATATATTATGAGTCTGACCTTAGGTCTGTACTGTGAAGGAGGCTCACTTCCTCACTAAATGGAGCGACAATGGGCTGATTTCAGCCAAGAGGAGCAGGTTGTTTTAATGGAGAGAGTATGAGCGATACAAAAAAGCCTGATCGCAGCCTGAAGCAACAGTGTTGCTGCAAATATGACAAGAGGCTGTTTTTAAATATGAACCTTTAGAGCAACAACAACTGTTGTTTTAAACTGTGTTTTATATTGTTTTCATATATTTCACTGATCACAATTATAAAATGCCAGTGTGTGTTTTATTGAAAGCGAGGCTGGGTGTGCGTATGAAAATAGGTTATGGTGGGTTTTTAGGTGATGTAGCTACAAGCAAATCTCAGACCTTTTTAAATGTGAGAAAACAGAGTAGACCTACTCAAGACTTGTGTTTGGGCAACACATAACAGGCGAAACAATTAATTTATTCATGGCCACATTAAGTTAAATTATCTGTCCTGCTGCGAGCGCACAACTTCTTTCAGTGGTGACTGTATATAAAGGTAAATAGTCTATAGCCTAATAAATGACCTCCTGACGCTGAGCAGCTGAACATCTGTAGGCGAACACGCTCACAGAGAAAGTAAACAGCAGCGGATCAGCACGATCTCTCCCTCCGTACAAATGCTCCGTTCTGATCCAGCTCCACTGGACTTTGGTGACGCCAGCTGTAAATGAGTTAAATAGTGAAACAGCGGTGCTTTTATAGCCGATGTTATGATTAAACTGGTCGGGACCAGGTTCTGGTCTGTCTGTATGAAGTGTTTTTTGTATTTCCAGCCCAGGAACATCTTGTGCGCTGCCGACATTATCGCTTCTGAGTCTGACTGCCGCCGTACGGTTTGTCGGTTGAGTCGAATGGCACATGACCAGAGAGAGCCAATCACAAGCGTCAGTTTTGGAAGGAGGATGTTGATTTGAAAAAAACTAAAAACAAACATGAATCCATGGGGAAGAAAAAACTGATAAATCCGAGCTTTTGTGGTTGATTTTTTTTTTTTTCAAATGTAACTTAAGTTGTAATCATTGAAATTTCCAAAAGCAACTGTAATTTAATTACATATTTTCTCCCAGTAATGTAACTGATTACAATTATGTAAATTTTGTAATTAAATTACCTAACGTCGTTACATGTAATTCGTTACTCCCCAACACTGGTGATGACACAGGTGACTTAATAGTTTCTGATTGTCGTCAGAGAAACTCGTGTGATCTCAGCCTGCTCTGGTATTCTGACAGTTGGATCTAATACATTTTTAAGGTTCCTTTTTTTCCCTATGCGAATGATGAAAGCCATGAGGTGCTAAATACTGCCAGCACTCCACAGATACTGCACATCTTCCAGGTATTTATGGAAGTTTCTTTCTTTGTGGATTGACATGATTTGATTGTACCATAATAGTTAGGTGCCAATGAAATTTGTAATCTTGTGAGTATTTTTCAGGCACACCAGACGCAGTCTCAGACGCAGTCTCATATGAGAAGCTGAATTCAAATCGGTATGATATTATCATACCGATTTGAATTCAGTTACAGGCCAAATGGATGAGATCATTAACTATGGACGGACTCTAAGGCTCTGTCCACACAGAAACAGAACAAAACAAAACCAAACTTTATCAAAACGACTCCAAACACTGTAGTAGATGTGTGTGTAGATGTGGCACTGCAACGCTGATACTCCAAAACAGGGCAAAGGAAGGGAAATATATAAATTCACACAATATATAAATAATGTGTGAAGAGGAGAAATATTCAATTTGCTTTACAGGCACTTTCAAAATAAATGAACAGATATCTAATTCAGAAATGTACTGTTGCTTCACTCTTCTTGCCTCCTGCATCATTTGGCTGCAGTGGTATTTGGCCCCTGCAGGTTCCTGGTCTATAGTTGGTCATCGGGTGCCAAGTGAGACTTGCTTGTACACACTGACTGTGACTAAGACAAGGTCAGCCAGTACACTATCTAACTAAAATCAGGCCAAAACTCAGTCCTCGGATGTTATTCACCATAATTATAGAGTTATATTCATTGAAGCTTGATGTTATATGGCGTAAAAGTAATCATAAGCCCTGAGCCTTACCCTGGATTTCCACTGGATGCGGAACGGCGGCGGCGCGGTTCTGCTTCGTCCTCTGCCCGGCGTCAATCCCCACCGGGCGTGTTACGGCAGCGGCGCGGAGCCTTGGGAGCCAGCGGTATTCACGGAAGATCGCGCGATAATCTCGAACGGACGCGAGTTCGCGAGATCCAGCGATAGACTGTTTGTATAAAGGAAACAACAACAACACAGCTTCTTTCATTCTCTGATGTGGAAGATATTGATCTGGTGTCATAAATAATTTTATGTTTCCCCAATTCAACAATCAGTCTCTCGTCATACATTATGACTCTCAGAGACGCTCTGATTAATTGACTGTTTACCTGGCAGCACAGGTCACGACGTAATGTTGATGTGAAGTTGTGACAGGCTGTATGACCTGCGTATTGTGTTTTATTTTGAAAGGGGGGCAGAAATGTTTTACCTTGATTCTGTGTCGCTTTTCCTGTCTGGTGCGAACTGCTTCGTTGAAATTTACGAGGTTCAGCAGCGGCAACGGAAAAAATAGAACTGATTCCTATCGCTAGCGATGCGGCGCGGCGAGCCGCTTCTGGGCCGCTGCTGAGACGCGCCACATCGCGTCTGGTGGAAATGCTCTCATTGATTAGAATGGAAGCGATTTGCAACGGCGACCGCGCCGCTGCCGTTCTGCGGCCGTTCCCCGTCCAGTGGAAATCCAGGGTTACGCTTTGTGATTAATTGAGAAGGATAATTAGATTTGGAGATTTGTAACAGAATATTCAATAGAACATATCTAATACGAATTTGAAAGTGATTAATGTTTGGTTGATGAATGAATATCAGAACTGGATGAATCCATGAGCAGCTTGCTTTGAGATTCAAATCTTTGTTTGCCTCAAAACATTTTGGAAATCTGACACCAACACTGCAGACAAACATCTTTAACATTCATACCTCCTCTCTCTCTCCTGCAGTCATTACATCTTTCTTTCTTTTGTCTGTGTGAGTGGACATCATCCAGACTTAGACACACTCATACTTCAGCAATGCTGACGTCAAGAATGTGTCCAGAGACCTTGAAACAGACAAAATACAAAAAGAAACATCATTCAAAAAATAAAAAAAATGTGAAGTAAACCTAGAGGAACAGAGGCACAGTTGGTCAAGGATTATTATTTTTTCAATACAGATAAATACATGTAAATCCTGATGCCTGGACAAAACTGTGAGCAAGGTTAACTTAAAACACAAAATAAGTTTTCTACAAAACATTTTTTTGAAACATTTGTCTTCATGGAGATCAACAATTACTTACATATTTAATGCTACTGCCTGTGCAATGGCCTCTATCTTATTTCCACATAAATATATAAGTTTTCCACTGAGTAGAGGGAACCTGCTGCAGGCTACATATTAAAAAAAAAATCACTGTGATGTGTGGTCGCTTCGATCAATCCACCAACCGAATCAGTATGGAGCACAATCCTCTAACCTTTTCATGTCTGATGCCGGCACCATGGCCTATACATATCGACATTGTGTAACGTCTCCATGGCACAATTCATTGTGACTGAACAGAACAGATCCTGGGAGTAAACCTGTGTGTGTGCTTCAGCATTTAGTGCAAACACAGCTGTGCCTTTTACTTCCAGAGATTATTTCAGCCCTGAAGTTGTCTTGTTAGTGAGTCTTGGCAGCCGTTCATAGCTCAGCAGTACTCATCTGTTTGGGTTTCCTGCAAACACACTGTGCTAAGCTTTGGATCTGGCGACTGTCAGACTCCACCTTGTGTCTTGCTGATGGAAAAACGTATGGATACAGAGAACTGAAACAGTAGTAAACTTTAATTTTAATGAGAACAGGAAGTGTTGTATTTGTATTTAGTTCACTACTATGATTGGAAATCTACAGCACAAGTAATGGACTAAATGGGCAGCGCTTCACTTACAACTTCCGCTAAAGCCAGCTTGAAATTTGAACCCTTTAACACATAAGCCTCAAAATGTCCGTCAGGACTTTTTTTTGCTAATTTTAACCATAAAAGAAAGAAAATTGCAAGTGCTTTTGCCCATTTTTCCACAATAACTGTCAATATCTGGCAGTTATTTAAAATGTACTGCATGTTAAAATAGTGTATTAACAATTTAAAATGAGTTTCATTTAGAAACACACATTGCAGTTGTACATGAATACCAGATTTTACGTGTTAAATTTTAACATTATAAAACATATTCAAAACAACATTTGTTTGAGTTTTTGTCTCATTGTCCAGAAACAGGCCCCCAACAGTTACGCACAAACCGTTGCGTAACTACAGTGATGCAAAGTACGCTTATGCGACATCTGTGATACGCTCGATGTTAAAGGGTTGAAAACCAATAAAAAACCATTACATTATTATCTACTTTGTCCATTTAGTAGAAGTTAGCCCTGAGAGATTAAATGTCTATCGTCAATTCAAGACCTTAAATGAAAACAAACTAAACACTCCTCGTAACTTCTGCACTGACTGTAGAACATATCTGCATCATTGACTGACAGTTTACTGGAAATATTTGGGCTGGCTGATTGTAAACCAGGGAGTGACTGGACATAATAGTTAATTTGTCTGAATTTCCTGGACCTCCAGTGCCATAAAGGCTGGAAAGCTGTGCTAGTTAAAAAAAAGTTATTCATCTAAATGGAAATTGAATTAGGTCCATGCCGAGATAGGACGGTGTCTGGGGCTAGATCCAGACAGTGGTAAACTAAATTAAAACTAAATTAGTACCACATCACAAGAAACAAATAACTACTATAAGAATAGAATACATCTCATTTAACGTCCATAAGGCTGATTACTGCAGTTTAAACCTGTTTGTTCTCCACCGGGGGAGATTGTATCTGCACCCCCCTGTCACGATCCACATTTCATGGTTTCCGTTTTTATTGTTATTTTTGATGACGCCAGAGATGACTTCCACCTGCGCAGCTCCTGCCCAGCTGCGCCTGATCAGCGACCATCCGGGCATATAAGGCGGGACTCTCTGGTGTCAGTTCCACGTTTTCGCTTAGCTGGTAAATGCTTCTCTACCTCGCTACCAGAATTCTTGACTTCTTAAGTACTCACCTCAACCTAGGGCTGGGCGATGTTATCACGATATTTTTTTCTATATTGATCAATCTCGATTCTTATCACGATATGTAGTTTTTCAGATGCAGCCAGTGTGAGGGACATCCTGAAGCTTGAAGAAATAAGAGATTCACTGAAACTTTGTAATAAAGTTTAATAATGTAATGTTAACATGAGTCATCTCCCTTTACACAATAATACAAGCTTTTACTTATTGAAACATTGTATATAAACAGCTGTGACGTCTATCACATTAAATTACTAGTGAACATTTCCAGTACAAAAACAGTAAACATGGCCCTGGCACAAATGCTACCTGAAAGTTTAAGGTAGATCTCTAGATATATTTTAAAAGTAGAACGAAATCTGAGCCAAAATTGCACAATATGCAGTAAACCAGTCAGTTATTCTATCATTTACCCAATTATAGTTTTTTTTTTTTTTTAGCTTACAACGGCATTTATCATAAAGCTGTGGCAGTGCCGTCTGAGAAAAGTATTTTCTAACATGGAGCTCGTACATGGTCGCGTTTGCAGTATCCAAACCACGTTCACACAGTTGACGTCGTGTTGCCTTTCTTTTCAACAATCTCTTCGCTGTGTTCGCCATTATTTTCGCTGTCTTCGCTCATTTTGTCCTCATTTCTTCAACTTCTTTCCCGTTCTCTCTGTGGTTGGAACTTTAGCGGCACTGCTATGGGTAGTGGGCGTGTCCGACGGCGGCCGACAGACTCTGATACTGTTGTTGTTGCGCTTACCTTTTCATATCGAATAATATGTCCCGAGCTTATTATCGAAATCGATCAAAATTTTATTGCGATCCCGATTCGAGATCGAATTATCGCCCAGCCCTACCTCAACCTCCGTCTTCAGGTCTCCAAGTGCCGTGAGAAGAACACAGAGTCTCCGCAGATTTCCTACCACTCCTGGAATCGCCTACATCCTGTTCTTCTCCACCGCATTCGTCTCTTCCACCACGACGAAGCGGCACCGCCTCTCCTCGACCTTCGTGGATCGTCAAACCCTCCTTGCTGAACATCTCGAGTGAGTCCGTTCCTTGGGAACGTGAAACGAACTGTGTTTGCCACGAAGGAGTCGCTGAGGATCTGGCCGGCTGCTGTCTATACTCTTTGTCTGTCGCTATCGCATTCTACACTCTTGCTAGCACGTGTATTTGTGTATATATATATATATATATGTATATATATATATATATTTATTTTCGTTCTTAAAGGGAACACATAACACCCCCAATGGCAACATTCATGAACTGGTCCCTCAGAGGATGATTTGGGTCGAATGTGCTTTTTTAAAGCACCTGACCTGGGACAGATCTTTGAGGTCATTCAATGTTATTCTGCTGCACACCTTCATGAGAGAAAGTAAGAACAGATTAAATTAAAGAAGGCTAAAACTTTTTCATAAAAGTTATTGTGTGCGTGGAGGATAAAGCGGTAGATAATGGATGGATGGATGATTATTGTGCTTGTAGCCAATAATCTAAAACTACACAAGCTATTCACAGTTGTTTGAATGTCATTGAATGTTGACTTTGTCGGATGCATGTTTTTATTCTTACCTAAAACAGCAATAATCCAACTTTGGTGTTGATAAACTTGCTCATCATTTAGCAAATGAGCAAAGTAACGAGGAAGAACATTAATTAGCTAATGGAAACATGCCCTTTGTTGTGTTTACGCTGACATTATAATGTTCATTTGATTAGTGTAACTGATGAGCTTGGTGGATTAGACTGGAGATCATATTTGCATGTGCATAATCTCAACATGAAGAGTGGAGTCCAAGATGGACAGATGTATGCCTGCAGTCTTGGTCTGAGAATGTGCCAAAATTGCTACCTCCTGCTAGCTGCTATGAGTCATAAATCACAACACCTCAGCAGTGTGTAGAACTCACTGAGAGTTCAGCTCATAATGGACCAATGAACACAACAGGTGTATGGACATTTTAGGAAGATGGAAGAAAAGATGAGAAACTTAAGATATGGTGATCATTTCATTTGATTTTATTTACAAAGTAAAAGAAGAATCACCATGGGCTCTTTTATGAAACAAAACTGGACTTCATTTCTTTTTAGTCTTTGGCATAAGCTCTAACTCAAATACAGACCATAAACATATGCAACACTTTCCTCAGGCACCTGTCAACTGAGGAAAACAGTATTTCTCTTTGACATAATGGTTCAGTCTTGAAATCTACTTCTGCACCAGAACAAGTATGGCGGACAACTCGAGTGTCTTTAAGAGGTTTTATTCTAAACACAACTCAATACACTACTTAATAGGTTGTAAACCGGCAAATCATACAGGTTCTGATGATCATTTACAGATGATGACAAACAAATAAAGGATTTGCTATATACAAGAAGCACTTAGGTCATCAAAGCTTTGATGACGACTGCTTTGATGACAATCGCTCTTTGATTTCGCACTGTACGCGCTGGGCAACTGGTAGAAAGTTCTACAGTAACATATCACATTATTCACTATTTTTGTAAGACTTTTTAACTGATCTACAGCTCAGCATTATTTGCTTTGATTCTTATGATGGACGTCGAGCTCATGACTTGTCCAGTGACAACTCTCTCTGACCAATCAGTGACCGGCAGTCTGTTGATGTCACTTTTTGGTATCGGCTCAGCTCACTTGGAACCTCACCAGAGCACTAAAGAAGCACCATTTGCATCACATTTACATAGTCGCAACCCCCACCCACTCCGGGTCAAAGTCATAAAAGGGACTGCGGCTGGGAGTTGGATTTCAATCGGCTCGTTTAGAGCAACTAGGAGGTTTATTAACCATAAAAACAAGTTAATGTATGTAAGTAGACCTCCATAACTAACATATATGTGCAACAGGACCACTCTAGGTCCGCTTTAAGTACTTCAGTGGACTGATAAGAATCAGAATGTACTTTATTGATCCCCAGAGGGAAATTCTTATAGATATTGAGATATTATTTATAAGCTATATTGTCCTGCCTTAGCCAAGTATTAGGAAAGCACCAATATAATGTAGCTCAATAATTAACATATACCTCTCTGACAGCATCAATAAAAATCTCTGTACACATCTGATATTAATACTAATAGTTCCAGCAATGCATGTTCTATGATCTGCACAAACACACCTTTACATTTAATTGCTTGGAGAAATATTATCAGCATATTCACTTTGAAGTCGAGGCAGGAAGTCGTCTGAATCTCACACTGATGTGAGACCGAATGCAGTGAGTTGAAGTACCTGCCACTGTGAAGCAATAAAAAGCAGAGGCTGGTGCTCCGAGGGACAGATGGGAAATGGGAAAAGCCCTCCATCATGTCATCGGCTCACTTAGAGGTAACACACAGCCCACAGTCATGATTCTATGGCCGTGAGACCTCCAACAAGACTTCCCTTTTATCAGCTCCTCCCCGGAGGAAGTCGACCCCCATAACCTTTCTGCAGCATGAGTTCAGGTTTGCCCTTCTAGACACAATCAGCGCCTGAGACACCCTTTAAATGAAGACAGCTCTGCCTTCCTGTCCCACTGTACTCCCACAGAATTGCTTTTGTCTATTGGCCTTCTCCTCCTCCTTCTCCTTTATGCCTCAATATTGCCATCGCCTCAAAACAGCTTAGCTTGCTATCACAGAGTGTACACCCTCACTGCCTGTGGGCAATTTGTTAATATTTACCAAGCCACACAGAGCTCAGAGTGCAATGTGTTGTTGTTCGTTTTAGGGTGGCCCTCATTAATTTTTCAATGCAGGTGGAAATCTCCTCCTCCTCTGTCTCACCTCAGGTTGACCCTGAGTTCACGTTTGAATAACAAGAGCTGATGGTGACCGCAGTAACACATGCTGATGTAAACGCAGGTAAATGGCACTATTGGTTATTATGAGAAGCATTAGCAATGACCTTGGATTTAAGTAAAAGCAGTGCTGTGATGTGCAGGTAAAGATACTTTCACTTGTTATTACCATTGAATGAGTCAGCAGGAGTTTACCATTTACAGGCGTAAATTTGTCATTTTTTGTATTTTAAAAATCAGAAAGCACTATATACATTATATTGTTCATTACTTTTTGAGTTACTGTGTAGAGGTGAGGGGAAATGTGTACAAAAGCAATATTCAACCAATATATATACAAAAATATAAACACACAAAGAAAAACTTGTAGTTATTGTTATGTGACAAAACAGAGTAACTATCCAAAAATAACAGTACAACTTTATCAATAAAGTGGCTTTAATTTGTGAGCATTAGGATACATTTCTGCTGGCCTGCTGTGAGGTTGAGACCCTGGTGTGGTCGACGTGCTTGGAGATTCACCTCCTGCAGGCGGTTCCTGACTGTCTGCGCTTATTTCCGCCTGTTGTGCAGACCAACAGTCTCACTGGCAGTTCTGGTCGCTGGACAGAACCGATCACGGAGGTGCTGGAGCCGCATGTACCGGTCCTGAGCGGGCGTGGTAACACGTGGCCGGCTGACATGTGCACGGTTCACTGTCGTTCCAGTCTCTCTGAAACGAGTCAACAGGCGGCTGACAGTGGAATGATGCACATTCAGTTGTGTTACCACAGTTGTAACGCACAAGCACTCAGCATGCCAATGGCACGCTCCCTCATGATTTGTGACATCTGTGGCATATTGACAAGTGACAAAAGTCCACATTTTGGTGTGCCCTTTTATTGACCAGACCATAAGGAGTGTCTGTGTACTGGTCACGCATATTGACCACCACTCTGCCATGCTCCATGACTCTGGTGAGTTGAAATACTCAATCTGAGATTGTAGTCAATAGGAGTGGCCAAGTAACACTGGACTACTGGGTTTGAGTACATTCTATTTTTCTATAAATTTGTGTGTTTATATTTTTGTTGAGTATGTATGTAATGCTGACAAGGGCAATCAGAGTAATAAATAAGGCAGGATATAGAGACAACACAAATTAATTCTTAAAAATACAAGCTCTAAAATTTCCAGATCTGATTCAGTTTTAACGAATTGAGAGATGAGTTAGCAACTCATGATGAGGTAACCGATCTCGATGCGGCGATTGAAATAGCAATTAAACTGGATGGGAGATTACGAGAGAGACAACGCGAAAGGCGACGTGTGTTACCTACACTTCTGTTGTTAGTTCAGTCATCCCCTAGCAGTTTCCATCCGACACACTCACATTCCAACACTCACCCTCCTGACCCCGAACCCATGCAGCTAGGCGGGACCCGCCTGACTCAATCTGAGAGGAAACGACGACTCAAGGCTGGGGCGTGTATCTACTGCGGGGAATTGGGTCATCTCATCTCCTCCTGTCCAAGTCGCCCAAAAGAATGAGCTCACCAGCACACGCAGGAGTGCTGGTGAGCAGAGCTGTTTCCTGCCCGGCTCCAACCCGTGTGATCCTGACTGGCCAAGTACGGTGGGATCAAGACTCGATCCCTCTCATTTGCCTCGTCGACTCTGGGGCCGATGAGAATTTTATTGACTCTAACACAGCCCATCAAACTGGGATTCCTTGTATTCCCCTGCCAAAACCTAAGACTATCTGTGACCTGGATGGCAAACCTTTGGCCGAGGTCACACACCGCACCATTCCTCTCGCCATAACCCTATCCGGCAACCACCGAGAGGTCATCCAGTTGTTCCTGATTCCCTCCTCATCAGCTCCTATCGTCCTGGGGCTTCCTTGGCTGGCTACCCACAACCCCACATTCAACTGGTCCATCGGTCAGCTCTCCAGTTGGAGCATCAACTGTGACTCCCGATGTCTTCGCTCCGTCCAGGCAAGCTCCTCAACAAAACCTGAACCAGTACCTGAACCTCCCAACCTCTCTGGCGTTCCTGAGGCCTATCACAATCTCGCAGAGGTCTTCTCCAAAGATAGGGCCCTCTCCTTGCCACCTCACCGTCCCTACGACTGTGCCATCGACCTACTTCCCGGGTCCTCTCTTCCGTCCAGGCGTCTCTACAACCTTTCCCGCTCTGAACGTCAAAGTATGGAGGACTATGTGAACCAGTCACTAGCAGCTGGCCTGATTCGTCCATCTTCCTCCCCCGTCGGTGCAGGGTTCTTCTTCGTCCAGAAGAAGGACAGATCCCTCAGACCCTGCATCGACTACAGAGGATTGAACGACATCACGGTCAAGAACCGCTACGCCCTCCCGCTGCTCGACGCTGCTTTCTGTCCCCTGAGCAAGGCCAAGTCCTTTTCCAAATTGGATTTACGCAACGCCTACCACCTTGTCCGAATCAGAGAAGGCGATGAGTGGAAGACGGCCTTCAATACACCTATGGGGCACTTCGAGTATCTGGTCATGCCGTTTGGTCTCACCAATGCCCCCGCCGTCTTCCAACACCTGGTTAACGACACTCTTCGAGACATGCTGGACAAGTTCCTCTTCGTCTACCTAGACGACATCCTCATTTTTTCCGAGGACGAAGAGGAACATGTCCAGCATGTTCGCCTGGTCCTCCAACGCCTACTTGAGAATAGACTGTTTGTCAAGGCCGAAAAATGCTGTTTTCATGCCCAGTCCGTCCCCTTCCTAGGCTTCATTGTGGAGCAAGGCAGACTATCCCCTGATCCTGCTAAGATCTCTGCGGTAAAGGACTGGCCGACCCCTACGACTCGCAAACAACTACAACGGTTCCTGGGGTTTGCTAATTTTTATCGCAGATTTATCAAGGACTATAGTCGTATTGCTGAACCCTTAACTAAACTCACCTCTCCCAAGCAGATTTTCCTTTGGTCCAGTGAAGTCCGACTCATCCTTCCTACACCTGGAGGAGAGATTCACATCAGCACCAATCCTGTCCCATTCAGATCCCGAGAGGCAGTTTACTGTGGAGGTCGACACATCAGACACCGGAGTGGGGGCGGTCCTCTCCCAGCGCGACCCAGGCGACCAGAAGCTCCATCCCTGCGCCTTCTTCAGCCGCCGCCTATCACCTGCTGAGAGGAACTATGACGTAGGGAATAAGGAGCTCCTGGCTGTCATTCTGGCGTTGCAGGAGCGGCAAAACTGGCTGGAGGGGACCGCCCCAACCATTTGTGGTCTGGACCGACCACAAGAACTTGGCCTACCTTCGGACTGCTAAACGCCTAAATTCTCGGCAGGCTCGGTGGGCACTATTCCTAGGACACTTCAACTTTACCTTGACGTTCCGCCTTGGGACCCGGAACGTCAAACCCAACGTCCTATCCCGCCTGTACTCTCCTGACCCGCCGGACCAGGAACCTGATCCTATCCTTCCTTCCTCCTGCATCCTGGGCGCGGCGTCATGGCCGGTGGAGACGAGAGTATGCAGGGCTCAACGGGTCGAACCTGATCCTGGTGGAGGTCCTCCTAATCTGCTCTTCGTACCGACGGCCATGCGATCTGAGGTTCTACATTGGGGACACTCCTCAAAACTCGCCTGCCATCCCGGGACCTCACGCACAGTCAACTTCATCAGGCAACGGTTCTGGTGGCCGACCCTCCCCCTAGACGCCGCGGCATTCGTCTCGGCCTGCCCCACCTGTGCCCGTGGCAAGATGTCAAATCGTCCACCTGCAGGACTCCTCAACCCCCTCTCCATCCCTCATCGTCCTTGGTCCCACATCGCCGTCGATTTTGTCACGGGTCTCCCCACCTCCAATAATAACACCACAGTGCTGACCATCGTCGATAGGTTCTCCAACTGCCATCCGCCACTGAGACCGGCGACTTATTGGTGCAACACGTCTTCCGCCTCCATGGGATCCCTGCTGACATCGTCTCCGATAGAGTTCCACAATTCTCCTCTCAGGTTTGGAGGGGGTTTTGTTCCGCCCTGGGGGCCTCTGCCAGCCTGTCTTCTGGTTATCACCCCCAGTCCAACGGTCAGACGGAACGCTCAAACCAGAGCATGGAGGTCGCCTTGCGCTGCGTCTCCGCACGTCACCCCTCCGCCTGGAGCACCTTCCTGCCATGGATCGAATACGTACACAACTCACTCACATCTGCTTCTACCGATGTCTCCCCCTTCATGGCATCCCTGGGCTATCAACCACCCCTCTTCAATTGCCAGGAGAGGGAACTGGCGGTCCCGTCTGTTCAGGCCAACATGCAGCGCTGTCAGACGGTCTGGCAGGAGGTCTGAGCCGCCCTTCTCAGGGCTTCCCAACAGACTCAGAGACAGGCGAACCGACATCGGAGACCAGCCCCGGACTACCAACCAGGCCAAAAGGTATGGCTCTCCACGAAGGACCTTCTCCTCCAGGTGGAATCTAAAAAACTGGCTCTCAGGTTCATCGGTCCCTTCCCAGTCAATTGATCAACCCCACGTCGGTTCGACTGAGACTCCCTCACTCTCTAAACATCCATCCAACGTTCCACGTCTCACTGCTCAAACCTGTGGTGGAGTCCGACCTGTAGTTTCGCTACAGCCAGTCGTCACGTCTCCTGCGGGAAGCAAAGACACGGAAGCTCCGCCGATCATCACTCCTCGGGGATCACTTCCGCCTTTCGCATGCTCGCCACATTGCCTCCTCGTCATACAGCCGCCGCTGTTTCACCATGGATCTTCTCTGCTGCCGAAGCGCTGCTGACGCTTCGCTTTCGCCTGTGGACTCGTTTGTTTCTCCAACTCGCTCTCGCCGTCTGAACACCAACTCGAGTGAGTACGTTCGTGGTTGGGAACAATACGAACTTTAAAGACTGCCACACAGGAACGGCTGTTCCTTCGCCTGCCTGTTTCCTGACTGATTCACACACATAAACATACTTACCTGATGTGTTCATGTTACTTACCTTTTAGTTTAATAAATACCTTATATCTTCCTTGTTGTCCAGGTTCTCCATATTTAGTCTCATCGTTTATCCCGTAAGGGACGTAACAGTTGTAAAGAGTAGTTTTTCCTTAATTTGTAAGTTTGGAAGGTAACGTGTGTGGAAAGTTTTTCTAGAATGTATCCTTGATGAGTAAATGTGTACAGCACAATGCTCGGATGACATTTCTGTTTTTCTTTCAGGTAATTTTTCACTTTACAGTTTTTCTCAGTCGCTTTGATACTTTTCTCAGATCAGAATGAAAATTCTCATAACTATTAGTTCAACCTCCACAACATTAAGTCATTTGTTCACATCATAGTAGCAAATTATCCTTCCTCTGAACACATTGCAAATGCTTTTGGACATGTATCAGTTGCTTTCATACAATTCTCTGCTGTTTTCTAACATTATCATTTGCTCATGTCATGTCAGTCAAAATGAACTATACTTATGGATGCTGAATAGTCGTTCCCAATAAAACTAATAGTCTTCATTTCCTTGCTTGAGTCATTATATACAAAACTGTTGAACTAGTTATCAAATTCTGTCAAGCTAATTTTAGACCTTTCTTTATTGTTTTTTCCTGGAAATGTCTCCTAAATTGAACAATTGCTCTCAGGTGAACTTCAACTTTCACTCACGAGGAAGTATTAGTTGTAACCAATGACAAGCCACTTGTTCACAGTCACTCAGGGACGAATCCCATGAACCCTCACTTGGCAAGCATTGATTCATATATTATATGAACGGAGAAGGACATAGTGTGTACCTTTTCTACAATTCTGCATTGTGGAAGAGGTGTGAGGATGTGGGGAGGAAGGGGAACATAGGCAGATTCCTAATTCCTAAATTAGAGCTACAGTTGTGGACCATGTTGTTAATCAAGGCCTCACAATGGCTGAGGCTGGTCAGAGGGTGCAACCAAATGTTGAAAGAACCACTGTGAATTCAATCATTCAAACATTTCGTAGGGAGAACAGGTATGTATAGTATTGGACAATAATCAAACATCTCATAATATCTTACTTACTCCCCTAACTAGCAATGTGTAACTTTAGTGTATTTTTTACATTGGAAAACACTGAGAGAATAAACTGTCATAATGAAAACATGACAAAGCCATTTGACTATCTTGTTCATAAACAATGGTGTCAAGACTTCTCATTTTGATGACACTGACAGTTTCATTGACATGAATACTTGCTTTTGCAGGTTATCCACTAGGTTTTGCAGTTTGCACTAATTGTTTTGAGAAATGCACTAACTGCTGTGCAAATGTTAATAGTGATGTGAGAAAAGCACCAAAGCGACTGACAAAAACTGTAACATCGAGTTCAGTTCAGGGTCGCGGGGGGGTGCTGTGCCAATCTCAACTGACATAGGGTGATAGGCGGGGTACACCCTGGACAGCTAGCCAGTCCATCACAGGGCCACATATAGAGACAAACAACCATTCACTCTCACACCTACAGTCAATTTAGAGTGTCCAATTTACCTTATCCCCATATTGCATGTTTTTGGACTGTGGGTAGAAGCCGGAGAACCCAGAGATAACCCAAGCACACACAGGCAGAACATGCTATCCATTAATAGTGTTATTAAAATTCGTTTTTATTAATTTTATATACCATGTGTGTCACAACCACTGGATTTTCCAGGACATTTATTTGGACTTTTTGTTGCTCTTTGTTTTCCTTGCCCTGAGTTTTTGGTTCTTTGTGTCTGATTCCCTGTTGTCTTTGTTTGCTTCCTCTTTTATTTTGAAGTTTCTCCTTGTGTGTACCTTATAGTTTGACTTTCTGTCTTGTCTTGTCCCTGTTGATTGTCTGCCCCGCTCTAATGTGTTTCACCTGTGTCTTGTTTGTCTCACCCGTGTTTTATTGTCCCTGCCTCCCTAGAGTATTTAGTCTCTGTGCTCCTGGTCTGTGTTGGTTCACTTTGTTTGGTTTGGTTTGTTCTGTTTGTTTGTTTCATGCCACATTTTCAGTCTTGTCAGTCTTTTATGTGTTCCTCGTCTGCTCCTCATGTTTCTGCTCAATGCTGATATTTTACTTTTGTTTGTTTAATTTGTAAAGGCTCTTGTTGTTCCTTTTTGAAAAATGCATTTGGGTCCTCTGTTTTTTTGTATTTGTGACACTGTTGTTTTTGTCTATTGTACATTGTAGAAAATCTTTCATGTCCGATTCCAATATCACAACCGTGATATCAAATTTTCTACCTTTCTAAATGAGGGAGCAACACATTTGTGCTGATGTATTCACCACCTCATCGTCTCAAGCAATTTCATAGACATAATTCTCCAACTTTGCTACAAATATTCTTTTCCCATAAAGAATAAATAAGCAGCCCATAACATGACTCAGCTAAAATGCTGTTTTTCATTGACATTTTTACAGCCTGTACATAGTGAAGTATGCAGTATATACAGTTATTACTGATCATTCTTCTATGCTGTGTTTTGCAAAAAAAACCACTGATAACCCAAGGCAGTGTTGATGATGTGTACATACATGTGAACATGTATAAACACTATTTTAAACACTTTATATATTTTTTGTATTTTGGGCAAAAACAATGAACGTAAAAACAACTCTGTTAATCGTTTCTCAGTAACACAAATCCACAGGGCTCCTCTTATAGGTTACTGCACCAATTTATCACTCGTACACTTGTTAAAGTATTAACGTCAGCGCAGGGGAACCACAGAGAAAGTGGTGCTTTTCACAGCAGAAAATGTCGTCATATCACAGGAGGAAAAGCACAGGTGTAAATCACAAAATGAGTGATGGCTCAATTCCATTGGGGATGTGTCTCACAGGGACATTTGAGCTGAACAGAACCACCACTCATGTTATTAGTTAGACCTGTGAGCAGAGACGGCCCAAAGGATCTGGGTACCTGGATTGTTGCGAGGTCCTGCACGGCACAAAAAGAATGAGAGATAAAAAAAAGGAATTAAGTTGTTTTTGCACTGAAATGTTATTTTATATTTAGTAAGTCACATTTCTGGATTCAAATATCTCAAAACGATAGATTTGTCAACTAAAACATTCCCAGCACTTTAAATTCAAATCGGAATTCATTTTTGAGGCAATGGACCATGTTTTTTGTCATGATGTCATCCAATTTACCCAATTTATCTATATGAAAGAGCCCCATGACAGGATTAGACTGTCACGGTATTTTCACAGTGGTACATTAATGTGATATAATACATTATTACTGTACAAAATAGGTGACTTTTTTGTTTAATCATTATCAAGTGAACAGCAATTGCAAAGGCAACGAGAGGTGGATTAGAATAAATCAGACTTACCTTAAATCATCAAATGACAGAAAGAGAGCCAGAGACACACACGGGAACGCTGAGTGCCTTACATGTGGTGTCAGGTAAGGGAGGGAGAAGCAGAAGCCGCTGTGTCCCTGACAACTCAAACAGTAATCTCACTAAAATCTATCATATGTGTCCAGTGGTGCTGTCTGGTTCTTATGTAATTTAAACTATATAGCTTCAAAATGAAATAAAAGTTTGAGTTGGTCTGTGCTGCTTTGGCTTGTCTCCAATAAGCATGTGTGTGTGTTTTCTCAATATCAGCCACTTCTTCAATTTGTCGGTGAATCATGCCAAGTAGGGGCTTGTCCTGCTAGGCTGGGGGTCATCACACCAGGCAGGACCTTAAGCCTGTGTTAAGATGCCTCTGAGACGGTGCAGCACATCACAGCAGGGTGTTGGATTGCAGGCTGGGAAGGCGTACGTCCATGGAATGCTACAAACAAGAGGCTAGAATAGTTGACAGGTGCATCTTTGCCGAGTATGGACGGCAGGTCCCAGGGTCAAACTGGTAGGAGCTAATCAATCAGACACAGTGGTCATCAATAACGAGCAGAAAAGGGCAAGAAGAGGGAACATCAAGGAGAAGGAACATGTGAAGCATGAGAAATACCAAGGGCTGAAAGAGGAGCTCGAGAAGATGTGTGGAGTAACGGGCAACTGTAAACTCACACTTGATCGATATCTGGACTCTGGCTCTCTTAAATCTGGAGTGGAACCAGTGTTTGAAGATGGAAAAAAACAAGTGCTGGTTCTCCCCTTATACATCAGAGGCATGTGTCTGTATTACTAAAGCAGTAAATGTGAAACTATACAATTTTTCAATAAATAAAAGCTACCAGAGGATGTTACGGCTGTTCACAACATCTATTTATTTGAATATTTAGTTTTAATAATATATTCTTGAGATTATCAAGACTGTTATTGTTATGCTACGGTTGCCCAGAGGTGTCAGGCCAAATACAAAAGCCACAACACAAATACAAAAGCCACAACGGAAGTGAACAGTAATGGATGTTGACAATGCGGCGGATTGTTGCCATGGATGTATAATATGAACTGGATAGCGCACCGTATTATGCTGTGTGGCAAGAAGTCAGTGAATATGACTTAACGTTAGTAACAACGCTTATAGATATTGTTCTTGGTGAACATCACATAGTGCACTCTCTGGAATAAATATTCTTTGTAATAATGCATTGGACAAATAACCTAAACAGAGTCTTGTGAGAAATACCAGTACTCAAAGTAGTAAAATGAAGACGTACTGTGAACTGGACAGTAACCCCAATTAATGTTACTGATAACTTGTCCTGTACTATTTCATGTCAACAAATATCTTTGTATTTACAGATATATTCAAGATGTGCTTGAGCATTACATACACATGGGTTAAAGTCATTGACAACTTGCTCGTAAGAAAGACCAACTTTCAGTCATTCACCGACAACATTTCAATCCAAGTGTGATTGATAGTAGAATTTGACAGACATAAAAACAACAAAGCCTGTGGCTGGAGCCACTTTTGCATAGTTCTATATTTTCCTTTTTTTCCCTTTTTTCCCCTGTATGTGACTTATTAAATTCTGTATGTCACCCAAGGGCCCTTTGAAGAGAGCAGGGCTGGGTTTAATTAAATAGTCTTAGCCAAGGCTGCCTACAGCCGAGCTTCTCTTTTTATATGGCACGTCAAAATACCTCCCTGTATTGTCTTGTTTATCCCACACATCCTTCCTCCCCGTCAAAATCCTTTACTTACATTAATGACACGCAGTTGCCCTACAGGCGTTGAGCGCAGCGATTTGGGTGCTGCTAATCTCAGAGCTGTCACACTTTAGACGAGTGGAGGTGTAATGAGTACATCTCCTTTGGACGCCACAGCTCATTCTCCATCATGACCTGTGGACATACTTTGAAGCGTAAAATCTGTGCTCTTCTCCATTTATTGTTCATCATCATTATCTCTATGAAATATACATCCGCTCTTGTTGCCATTATCCTGTCGCAGTTTTTTGCTATAATAAGACCTGTTTGACTTTCTGGAAAATGATCTAGAGGCAGTAGCTGAGGTTGTAAATTATGGTAAAATACTCATGAGCAACTAACTAATGTCCTTCAACACCTAATATAATGCATGTTCATGTTTCCATAATTATAGGTTCAGCATCAACAGAATAAGCTCCTGTGACTCTTACCTTCATGGCAAGCCTTTGAAAAACACCGGGGGAAAAATTCTATACTTCTCTATATATCATCTCAACTCCTTTGTACAAAGACGGCTGTGGTGTATGTGTGTTAAAGTTTGTGGAGAGCTGCTGGGAAACAGCAGATACCTGTTGATTAGTCACCGTGTGAAGCGCTGTGCAGCACAGTTGAGCTGCTTTGTTCACGTCACGGTGGCTCATGGGAGAGGAAGTAATGGTACACATTACCTTTCAACATGCTTTTTATTTTACATCTTTACATTAAATCTCACCTACTTTTTTTATACATTGGGGTCCTCAGATGTGTTTCACCGTGAAATTTCCACTATCAAATTGCCTTTGCATCGTATTATTACATTGTTAGTAGTAAATGTAAGGTCTAAGTTGGTATTAAAATGTTTTTAATCAATAATTCTTAAAGGTGCATTATGTAATAAATCTAAAGCAACTGGCCATAAAATCCTCCTAATATGGCACAGATTCTCAGGAATAATGTTCATATAACAAACTGAACTCACCAACAAAAACAGTACAGCCAAAATATTAGCATAAAAAAAATATTTTTTCGGACCGCAAATTTATGTTTATGTTTTGAAATTATGTTTGGCATGTGGCGCCACCTACCGCCATCTACCAATCATTGCAGTCAGTAGAGTCTCAGCTGCTGAGCGACCATAGGTTGCCAGTTACGTCTGAGCTACAATGGAAATGAAACGAAACGAAATCTAAAACACCTAGGTTGGAATGTCAAAAACGCCAAGATAAAGTTTGCTGCAAAGAGAGGGTCTATATAGGACATGCTTTTGAACGGTGGAGAGAGTTTAAAGCTGAGAGGAATTTCAAAACTGATGCAGAGTCGGGTACTCTTCTCCTAGACAGGTAAGTTAAGCTTGGCTAACTAAGTTAGCATCGTAGCTTGACTGTCGAGTTCTGTTTTGAACTGTTCCCTCGGTTTTGGATGCCGCCATCCTGTAGCACCATGTATCTTCCATACCCGCTTCGGTGCTACAGGATGACGGCAGCCAAAACAGAGGGGAACAGCCGCCTGCGCCTCCCGTACCCTGCAGCCCACACCGGGTGGGTGGTCGGCAGCCATGGCTGTGACTGCCATAACTGGCAGACTGTGCCGGGCAGAACAACCACTGGTGGTTCAGTATGCATCTTCTTTGGCATCTTTTATTCTCTTTTTAATCTAACCTAATGGTCTTCTTCTGACACTGATAGAGAGAATAACAGTGGTAGCCGAGTGTTGAAGTAGGTTGACTTGTGTCAGATGGGTCGTAGGATAGATGCCGGATGGTGTCAACATTATTGACCTTATTATTGTATAAATCATTTATAACCTTGGGATGGATAAAATATTACTATAAATATATTGGGTGTGTGTTGTGGTCATTTTCCCCGCATGCCACAATGTCTCACTCACTCTAAGGTTTTCTCAAAAGTTAGCAGCTCTGCTATAACATTATAAAGGGGGAGGCAAAAATGAAGGACAGTTCTGTCAAATATCATGCATAAAGTTATTCCATCTGATATATCCATCCCTAGTCTACAGCTAACGTTACCATAAATGATTATACATCTTGATCTTTAACAGAATTGTGTGTCTTAGAGCCACTCATTTATGATAAAATGATCGCTCCTCGCCCAATAGAACAGTCATGTTTTGCTGCCAAGATGCTTAGAACAGATGCAAACTAAGCATTACATGGGAAGCCCATGGCCAAGTGGAAAGGGAACTTGGCTTGTAACTGAAGAGTTGCTGGTTCGAGTCCACACCAGGTCAGTGGGCTGAGGTACTGAAGTGTATTAGACACTTTAACACAGCAAATATGTTACTATAATTCTGTGGGTTCACATGCTCTGTGAACTGGGGTTTACAATGCCCTACAATTAAGTTTTACGACAGATGTCTGTAGATTTTGTCTGAGCAGGTACTGCTCAGATGGATCATCGGTTGACCATAAAGTGGAGGTCTAGGTTAGGCATTGGTCCTGGCATTTGTCCTTTGATGTGCTCCCTAGAGGAGACTGGAGGTCGAATGGCTAACCAAGGGCATAGGAAGATGTAGGAGGAGCAGATAACCTTTATTAAGTGTGGCTTTGCTCAGGAGAAGTTAGTGCTTCTTAGGATTTTGGCTGAGGCACTCCCGAGCAACTGCAGAGCTTGGAATTGACACTTGACTTGTTACAGAATAAAGATCTCTTTGTTTGGTAAAATGTCTTGTGTCACGGAGTCTCATTCTACGTCATCATCTCATCACCTGGTGTTCTCAAGAAGAAGGAGGCCTGACTAAAACGACAGTACCCCTGAGCAAGGCTTGTAGAGAATGAGTCAAATGCAGAGAAGGGATTTCCTTTAATAAAATACAAACTACATTAGCCTGCTACACTGCAGTTCATGTGCAAGTCACTTTCTTCTGGACAACAAGAGTGTGAATTGTACAAAAACTGGCTTCTCACCCGAGGTTTTGCCACATGGCTGAAACCAGTACCAGCCGTGTGCACAAGGCACCGTGTGCTTTGTGCAAGGAATATTTAAAACTCGGCACAATAGTAATCAAGGCAGTGGAGTCTCCCGTCTCAAAACACAGCTGTAAAATCAACCTGTCAACACACGCAGGTATTTCCCTGTTCTCTGTTCCACTGTGTTCTCCACAACCAATATCACAAACAGCAGCAGATACATTTTCAAGTGGCAATAAAAACAAACCTTTGAAAGTATTGAATAATTATTACCATCCTGATCATCATGGTTATTATTATTATTATTATTATAATATACAACCAGTGTAAAATATAAGTCACTTCCTATGGAGAGATGGATTTTGTTCCTTTATTATTCAATCAAACAGAATGGATTTGAAACCATTCAATTGCAACCTGTTCTGTTTTGATCTCAAAACATTTTTTTTTGATTGTCACTTACACTTTTTTGCTCTCAAATCTCTTTTTTGGTTTCAAATCTATTCTGTTTGATTTAATAATAAAGGAACAAAATTCTCTACATACACTTCCATCACACATTTAGTAGTGATGTGTGACCCCCTGATCTGCTGAGCCTGATACACTTGGTCCACAAATGTATATGTATACCACCTGCAAATTTAGCAATGATAGAACTACATTTAACAATCACTCAAGTGCTGTCCTGGCTGCTGATATTGCTCTTTCCACATCCCGGCCACAGCTGTAGGAAGAGGTTACATACACCGACAATCTATTCCAAACAATCTTTTCTTTAACTGCACAGGGGTGGGAAAAGAAAGAGAGAGAAAGTGAAAAGCCTGCCAACAAGGAATAGAAGGAATGGAGAGGGTATGAAGCAGTGATCCCTCCAGAAAGATTTTTGGTACTGCTGGTGTATCTAATGAAACGCTACAGATACCCCTTACTCCTTAATAAAACATAGGTCAAGTTTCTCTCTGGAGGAGAGAGAGGAAAGGGTGGTGGAAACTATACAGAAAACCACTAATTCATTGTTTATTAATATTTACTTCTTTTGATTGACTCTACTGAAACCGCTGTATTGTCTTTTTAGTCCATTCTAACCTAGTTGTAGGTTGACCCGTGCATCACTAGTATCCACCTCAAACTAATCTAATCTAAAAAATATGTAGGACAGACTTGAACATCGTTACCACCACAGGCACACGGTACCAGTCCACAGTATTCTTTGTGTAACAACAGACATGAACAGTGATGAAAGTCAGATACCACGTCATCCTCACATCCTGCTCCATATGCTGCTGCCTTCACTCACCTGGAGGACCCAGATGATGAATGAGCTGAGTAACTCTTTAAGTCCTCATCCGTCAGAGTGCCTTGTGTCTGGAGGCAGTCTTTGACTTTGCACAGCACCCTTTTATATTATACTCATTCATTTTGTCTCATGTTGCAAAACGACCCCAGAACAAAGCAGATTATGAAGCACTTCAGCATCATTTACTCTGTGCAAACACGTCTCTCCGAGCTGTCTCACACACACACACTGTCCCCACCATGCAAAGTTTGTGACATATCTCGTGCTCTTTCTCAGAGAGGTCAAGGCTTTTATATATTTTTCACCACCACCGTTCCTTGATACACATCTCACCACGACCTAACCATCAAACTCCTGACACCACCACAGTCCTGAAGGTACTGAGTGAGGATATGACAAATACATGTGCTCTGTCGACTCTGGACGCAACAACGATATAACCACCTGCAGACAGAGAGCAGTGACTGGTTTGGAGTTTTGCTGCTGTAGTTCACCCAGTATGGATGATGTTGGTGAAAGTGGTGGTAATGATTGAAATGTATAAGCACTGTCATTTCCCAGGGGTTGATCTTCAGCAAACAGTAATGTGAACACCAGCAAATGCCAACGAATGCATATAATGCTGATAATAATGATGCTATGTGGGGAAACCTTGACGCGATGTAGAGTTGTGTCAGCTCAGCCCGTCCCCTAGAAAATGCATCCGTAAACAGCACATTTGTTTTGCCAAATAAGTTGCGCAGGAACCGCAGCTGCTGCATTGATTATGTAAATGTGCCATGGACTTTTCCAGATACGCTGCGGCGAGGTGAGAATTTAAAGTGTACATGGATGCAAAGTAGAAGAGCTGTGGACGTGGTAGATATCAATGTTATGTTTTTCTGAATAACTGAAAATTAGACACAATGCTATTAATTGAGGACATGGTTTGGGTGTGAGGCTTCTTTTTTTTTTTTTTTTACATTTTTTGCAAGCATGAGCTCATGACTGTGACAGTGATAAAGCTGAATGCTGCTGTGACTTCAATCAATCAATCAATCAATCTTTATTTATATAGCCCACAGTTTACAAAACATAGTTTGTCTCACGGGGTTGATAACATCCTCTTTCCTTAGACCTTCGACCAGGGTAAGGAAAAACTACCAGGGAAAAAACCCTTGTAAAAGGGAAAAAGGGTAGAAACCTTAGGGAGAACCACAGATGAGGGATCCACTACCTGGACGGACAGACGTGCAGTAGATGTTACCCAAAACATACAATACACAATGACAAGAATAAAAAAGTGATAAAGTCTTTAAATGCCAGGGTCCATCTGGATCACTGGGTTTGTCACAGCCTGTAGTGAAGACTGTTGTGGTCAGAGACGTGAAGATGACAGAGTCCTCTTTCCTGTCCTGACCTCATGTCGTTCACTGGTGTCAGCAGAACTGTAAGAGATTAAAATCAGTTAGAGATGTGCTACATGTGGATTTATGTGCTACATCTCATGGGGGTACATCGGGTAAGTAGTGAGGGATGAAAAATCGAGGACGGGGTAGAGAAAGTGCGGCTCGTGCAAAGTCTGTGTGCTCATTCTAAGTGCATGATGGGAAATTCCCCCAGCAGTATACGGCAGCATAAGATAGACTATTCTAATCAGGACATACCTGATCTAGCTTCGACTATAGGCTATGTTAAAAAGGTAGGTTTTCAGTCTCAACTTAAAGGCAGGGACCGAGTCAGACTGTCTGACTTAGCCTCCCTTTATGCATCGCTGCATAGTCACAATCACGACAGAAGCAAATTTTCCATGTAATCAATAAAATGTGGGAATCTATTAAAAAAAAAAAAAAAAAGTCTGCCATCTCTCCTGCTGATTAAAATGCCAGAGAGTCTCCAGCTAGAGCCATCTGATAGACATAACCTTTAAGTGGGCCATTAGGAATATATTAAAAAAGACTAATTTCCTGGGGACATGTCAGTGATGAATTATTAAAATATCTAAAACAGGGACAAAGCCCCCCACCCTCCCCCCAAAAAAGATCACCCTTGATGGCGAGTTAACCCATTAAACAACAAATTTGAAATTCCCACTCGTAGAATATGGATATAGTTAAGAACCTGTCCACGAATCACCAGGCAGGGCCTCTGATATGATTTTCATATTGATTTAGAGTCTTCGCCCTGCTGACTCTGCCTGAGAGAACCTCTGGTCCAGCCAATCTGGATGCATTTAAAATCAATGGGCTGAGCAAACACACTGGGGCAAATGGAGAGGCTCTCTCTGTGCACCTGCAAAGATACTTGTGTAAGGGAGGAGTCAAATGTGGATGCTTAATTTAAATGTAAGTAAACAAGCAATCTGCGTTTGTGTCTTTGACAACAAACCTCGGGAACAGCATCTGCAGAGTTGATTAAAAATTGGAATGAAAAATGTAAATACGCGATGAGAGACGAGTCGTGACAGTCGGCAGGCGTGAAGTCCCATGCGAATAAGGAAACATTATGCAGGCGAAATGCAATGTCACTGTCAGGTTTTGATGACTCACCGGTGCGCCATAATTTGCTTTATCTGACTACAGCCTCAGTAAGGCATACTAAACACTTCAGAACAGATTCAGGTCAATTACAGAGAGGCATATGCAGGGATAAAAAAAGGAATTCATTCAGTTTTGTTTCAGTTATAAGGCTGAACAATTTAGAAATGGAGACAGTGTTTTTCAGTCTAAATCCATACTGCAAACTACAAACATGAACTGCATTAACACTGGCACGGCATATGTGATATCAGCTTAAACATGCCACGATACTGTCTCTGTTTTCATTTTATTTAATAAAACAACAAATGAAAACTGCCTCAACAGATGATTTTTGTCATAACCAACTTCAGGGCCGGCCCAAGGCTCCAGAGTAGCCAGGGCTTGATTATTGTTGATACAAATCAAATCAACTCAACTCAAATCAACTTTTATTCATATAGCCCACAATTACAAAATACAGTTTGTCTCACGGGGCTGTAACACTGTGTGTTATAATGCAATGCATGTAACACTATGAATTTGCGTTTTTGTTTTACCTTAGAGGAGTAAAATCACAAAAGTGGCCAAGTGTTGATTTACACTTTTGTGTTCAAAATGAAGCACTAAGTGTGGTGATACTGAACTTAAACAAGTATTACATTTACTATCTACTAAATAGAGAATTAAATGTTAAATGTTAAAAAGAGTTAAAATGTTTTTTTCTCCACACACCATTGCCCCATAGAGTGCTTATGCCTTGGGCCAGCTCTGATCAACTTATCTTTCAATTATTTATCATTGATAAATCAAGTGTTTACAAAAGCGTAGTCTGAAAACTTTTCTCCCTAAATCAAATGCATTCATTTTATTTTTATTGAGGAAGAAAGTAACCAGAACATAATGCATTTAAGGCACTGAAACTTGTTTTTATTTTATACAAAGCAATAACTCACACCAATCAATCCATTATTGAAATAGCTGCTGATTAATTTAGCAATCATCGTCTCATCAAATAATCACTGCAGCTCTAAAACAAACCAACAGTGTGACATGGCCAAATATAAGAGCAACATGGCAGTTTATATTAAGCTCTTAACGGTTATCTTACGCAAGTCCACAATATGTTCACATGATAGCGTGATGGGTGTAAAGTCCTTTTCTAAATCACCAGCTTGCAGCAAAAGACCACATTTTCAGCACATACTGTGCTTTTTCCCCCCGTTCAGTTGCCATTTCGCGCTGTCCTTCACATGCAGTCAGCGGCTCACAGTCAGATCGGTGCGTGCTGTTCTCCAAGTGTTTGTGCTGCGGGGGCTGGGTTCGCGTGGGCTCGCTCTGGAGTTAACCGATGTCTATCCATGGCTGGGTTCTCCAGGCTCAGGATGCAGGCATGCAGGAAGTCAGGCAAACATTGTTGAAGCTCCAAAGAGAGGAAGGAGGAGGAGGAGGGTGCCTGGCCGAGCTGGCAGGAGAAGGATTAGGACTGACTGGAGCATCGTGCCTGAGCAGCTAGGGTTGAAGGAGCGTGAGAGAGGCCAGCAGTTGGCCCATGGGGCCCACAGATGGAGCCTCTTGATGGGAGGTGGAGAAACCTGGTCAGGCATTTCAGATGGACATGTGGATGACTCATGAGCCCCCAGTATCCTACACTCACACTCAGAGTCATGAGGTTGACTGTTTCTGGCCTTATGGTCATTGATGCAGAAAAACAGAAAAATGGATATTGACGCCTCCTCTGACTGTTTTCACATGGTCAACAAGACACGTAACTGCACCATTATCAGGTTAACAGTCAGTATATTTACATGTGCAGTTTAATCAAGCTAAGGCAGTAGTCTGACTAAGATAGGTAATATATCGAAACAAATTACCAAGTCTGAGTATACATGCGGAGGAGAAAATTCATTGGTCAATCAATCAATCTGACAGAAGCTCCCCTGATAAACCTACTTTGAGACATTGAGGGGGGAGGTATCATCAATATGTGTATTTGGTCTTTACATACACATTTCCAAACATTATCCTTCTGTTGCCACCTGCAATTCCCTCTTGAACTCCTCTTCACAGAGACAGCGTTGTTTGGTGTTTGTCAGGGAACTATGGTGGCCTTCACATGCCAGAAAGGATTTTAACACTCTTTCACAACTCTCTTCACTATTTTACGCTCTCTGCCATTTCCTTTCTCTTCTTTGTTGGCTCATGTTTCAGGTTTATGTGGGCAAAGCCAGTATAATTTGTGTCGTGAGCTCTTGTCTCGATTTGTGAAAATGCAAGGCCATTTGAACAGCTGGAGAAACATGTTTGCTCAATTTTTGGCAACCTCTATAAATTGTGATAAATAATACATGCAACGACAAAATCTTTTGAGGAAAAACATTTTCTCAGGTCACTTAAAGGGAGTTAATTCCTTATAAAAGTAAATGGTAATTCATAGTTCTTAATCTAAAAGCACTAGGCTAAAAGCTGTGTATTTCAGAGTACTTGTCACAAGTCACAATGCATTTTGGGAAAGAGATCTCCCAGTCTGATAATGGCGGACAGCTGCAAGCAGTCTTTACTCCTAACTGTGTCTTTTGCCTTCTTTTGCTTAAGAAACCAATGGCTATAAGCAAATAAGCTTTTTAGAAGTTAAAGTAACATGGTTGTGTGATTTTAAGTGCCTTATGAGTGTTGTTAAAGGTCGTTTTTCTAACATGTTATAATAGCTAATGTATGAGCATGTTAACAGCATGTTAATCTGCCAGTGACTTGCTATTTAAACAACTTGCTAGTTCATAAAATGACACCGCATTAGTGTATTGGGTTTCATGTTTATGGTAAAGCCTAATATTTGAGCTGTGAGTAATTCAGTATGGTAATCGCATACATTTTCTTTGTTTGTTTTTCTGCTTGTTATTGCAGTTTTAAATGAGTTGTCACTTTCATCAGTTGTCACATCCTGGTTACATCCGTCATTGTTAATAAAAGGAGCAAGACTTTATCTACTTTAACATACTGGATGTGTATAACCAGTGGCAGCTCCTGTAGAAATTCTCAGGGGGGGGGGCAATTTTTTCAGATAATGATTAAGGTGACCCATTCAATAGTATGGTCAATAGTCAGTCACAGCGCGACCGAATCACATCCTCCAGGAGTGAGTGAGAACGGCAGACAGTCCTTCTTACTAGTCCCTCCCCGCTCGGAGTACATTGGCTGGCATCGTTTGCCCAGTGTTGTTTTTGACAACCATCTTAGATTTAGTCTTAGTCTTTTGGACTAAAATGCTTATTAGTTTTAGTCACATTTTAGTCACTTCTCTATGTCAAAGTTTTAGTCCAGTTTTAGTCGAAGGAAACTCAAAAAGGTTTTGTCTTAGTTCAGGGTTAGACTGAGAGTTTGTTGAACCTGCTTTGTGAAACGGACCCCCGGCGAAAAAGCAAAGCTATTCTCCTGTATCTGCGCTTGATTGTTCTTCCTTCATCCTTGAACCACCTGGATGTCTGTCATAGTAATTTGAATCTGAATTTTGAGAACTGAATTTGAATTGTGAGAACTGAATGCGAAGATATATGGAGTGTTGAATTTGGAAAATTCAATTTCAAATTACACTATTTAGATTCAGTTGTTCAATGCAATAATTCAAATTAACCAATACAAATTCAAATTATGTGATTCAAATTTAGTTTTTTAATGCAATTATTCAAGTTTAGCAATTCAAATTCATATATTCATAATAATGGGTTTATCTGTAAGTTCAACTTCCGTTCTTGAGTTTTTGATGGATCAGTCTGAATTTCTTGTGATGGGTGGGTTATCAGCCAAGAATGTTCCCATTCAATTTTGGTAAGAACCTACCCACTGATAACAATGTAATCGGATCTGATCCAGATTACTAATTTGGCAGCAATATAAATTTAACAGGAAGTCCCATTTAACAAGTTCCGATGTGTATTTGTCAGCAACATCTTAACAGATCATGATTAATTTTTTCATGCTTAGGTAAGCTGGTAATAGCGATAAGCAGGTACAGTTCTACACAGATCTACAAAGTCTTTTGGATCCAGTGGATCAAAATGTGAAAATTCCAGGTGCTGTTATGTAATATGCAGATATAAAAGCCTTGGTGGAGGTCTGCTCTCTATGAGTGCTCCCTGTGTCATCATGTGTTTTACTGGCACTTTTATTTCTATATGAATAATAGAGATTCAGTATAAAATAGAAAGTGGGTGAAGTTGTCTGCGCATACCCGGTACTGGGGATCACCGAGTTAGCCCTCCTTGCTGTCCCGCGCCAGGGCCCTAGTTGGCACCCTGGGTCACTGGGTAGGTTGCCCTGTCTGGTGGGTCCATTTTTTAAAGTGCTTATACATTTGTGCAAGCATACTTATAAGTATATTGAATTTATGCCAATACACCCTCCATAATATTTATTTTCACTGCATTGTCATATGTAACTTAAATATAATCCATTTTCCGTGACATTCAATCCATCATTAAATGAGTTCACACAATGCAAATTAAGTCTTATCAGCCCCACACGATCCTCTCTGTGCATATAGCAGTTTTAGTTCTCATGTTGCCTAGTGACATTACCACTGTGCTGCACACAGAAAGTGGTTTGTTTTAGACGGAGATCGACGGAGGCATCAGTAACATTGTGCAACTAAAGTGAGATGACTGCAAAACAGGTTGGGTTTTGACTGAAAATACGAATAGTATTGCTTGACAGAGCCTGATTTCAGATGTAGGACACAGCATACAAATAATCTTTTCTTTTCATGAAGCACAAACAGAGGCAGAATAATCATCATCATCACCAACAACAAAAAATCATTCATCTAAGTGTTATACCTGGCTGAAAGCTGCAAACATAATCAGGAATAGAACATCAGATGATAATTAATAACAAAGCAGCACACGTGGAGCACGTTTATTTCTTTTAAAAAAAACTGTTCAGTGAATGATGAGAAATGAGACCTCTATATGTGGAAGATCACTGGGAACATTACTGCAAACTGTAGGTGGGTGTGAATTAACCACACACAGCAAGGAGTTATTACTGCTGAGAAAAGCTTCACAGCAAAGTTAGATTGATTTTAGCATCACAGGCTACAGAAAATGGCCACTGCTGTGGTGTTTTTGCAGCACATCGCTGACCCAATCATCGTGACCTGCTCTGTGAAAGCTTATAATGGTCACACAAGGATAGGCCAAGCAGGATATGGATAGACAATGCTGCTGAGTTTGTTGCATTACTGTGCTAACAAGCCAGTCCTCATTATGTATAACAAACATTTTGATGTTATTTCTTCTTGGAGAAAAACCTGCATAACTTCCTGTGAGGCAGATATTTCACCTTGTTTTAAAAATATTGGCTAAGAAAAGAGTCTCCGGGGAAATGCTGTTTATAACACATGGGAACACTCTTAAAGAGCATGGCAGCTCCTCTCTCATGCTTAGAGAAAATAGCCTATAAAGCTGAAATAAATGTACAGGCTGCCTTTATGCCCTATATTTGTTTGTCACTACATGATGAGATTTAAAAGCATTGTTTCTCCCTGTTAAAAAAAAAGCCATGTTAGGAAAGTAACCGAAATATTGTGTGTGAAACAGAGCAAAGCAATGGGGGATAAATAAATTGAACACAACAGGGACCATCAGCTGCAAAAATTTGAATGTTTTCTTGAAGAATAGATGCAGTTTTTATTATTTTCCAGGAAGTTAAGACTGCAATAAGAAAAAAATAGTAAGTGGAATGAGAAAGAAAAGTGTGGTAATGCATTAACAAGAGAGGCGAAATGTCATAATGTCCTACTCTTAAATGGCTCCTTGGAAAACAATTAGCAATTTTTCACAAGGCATGAAGACCTGACTGCCCTCATGACAGAATTTACTTCACCACTCCATTAAAAACCCTCCATTTTTGAAAATACAGATAATCCGCCCACTTTTGTGCTGAACCTTCAAATATTCCTGTGTCACTTAGCTGCTGGAGTTTACACTCTGTAACATCATGCACTATATCTGCGACATTAGCCCCATCGACACCTTCTGTTTGGGTCACGCAAGGCACTTTCTCAAGGAATCAACGCGGACTTTGACAGACGGACCTCACAAGTCTCACACGATTTGCATTTCCTTGTCCCCTGTGGCCTGCCATCACATGACTCCCACTCAAACAGTGACGAGGAGACATAAAATCCTTTATAGACACATCATGCATATTTGAAGACGGAGCATTTGGCCCATAAATAGCCCCTGGGTTAAATAATTGACGAGGCATTTGCTGAAAATACATGCATAAACTTGTACATTCAGCACAGCAGCTTGTATGTTTGAAGTTGATGTACAAGCTTAAATGCAGATGTTTGCATCTGGAAACATCTTGTTGTGGTTTCATAAAAACAGTAGGTGGGACATTATATGGGAGCAACTGCATCACACACTCCTCCGTGTGTGTGTTCGATGTCGTCGTTCTTTTTTCGGTTTTCGCTGTTGTCGCACCGGTATGTCAGACCGTGCCTACCAAGTAAAGTACTGTCATTGGGCTTTACCCAGAGGCGATTCTAGAGTGTTGGGGCCCTAAGAAAAAAATTCCCAGGGGGCCCTTCCGACCAGTGTTCAGCGTTATGTTATAAATAATCTGACACCAACGAAAAATGAATGAAAAAATGAATGTATGAATTCAAAAGGTTCTTTATTCCAAATGAATGAAATAACATGGAAAAACCTTGTAATTTTGAAAATTAATAAAGTATGTGATAATATAAATGTAATAGAACAATAAAATAATGTAAATAACTTTAAAAAAAAAAAAACTATATAAACTTAACAAAAAAATATACATTACACTTTTAAGAACCCACATTTTAAGACAATATAAGTCTATAGAACAATAAAATACTCCTTTTAAGCACTGCGTCAGCTAGCGTTCTGATGCTAATGTTAGCTGCTGTTCAAGTCTGTGTCCCTGTTAGGTAGACAAAGTAACAGTTAAATAACAGCAGTCATTTACTGTTAATGTTATCATTATATCATTATCTGTGCCAGCAGCGCCACTGACGCCTGACTTTCTTTCTTTCTTTTCCAACATGCCGAATGATAACTTCACACAGGTTAATGTGAGGTGGGATCATGCGATTGACGTGGGGCCCCTTTAAGGAGGTTTCCTACTGAGATGTCATTGCCAATCGCCCATTGTTGTTTAAGGGGGACAGGGATGCGGCTGGTCACTGCACATTTGTGATACATTTCAGTAAAAACAGCCCTCGGGCTCCGAGTGTCGGGGGCCCCTATCGGCTCTGGGCCCCAAGCTGTTGCCTGCCTTGCCTGTTCACAAGCTGTGAGTCTCATTTTACCATTCCAAACAATATTGTATCATGCACATCATGTGAGAGCTGCCTGCATGAACTGCAAACACTTTATGGACAATAGCACAATAACACAAGTGAGCACAGGGCAAATAATGCTTCAAATGGCACTTTAGCTTTAAAAGTGCAACACTGGAGCAAAGCATCAATGTTAGAAATCTCTTGTGTTTCGAATGAGAAATGTAATAAAGCCTTTTATTCTACTATGACACACAAAAACAACATGTCCAGTCCAGACAATTACGGATTAATACTGAGATACTTAATAAAACATTATGTCTAATGAATGCAATCTATTAATAATTATATCTATTAAAAGCTGATTTGCATCACAACCTGCTGCTTTGTTAATATCTGCTTTATTCCTGCCTCCATTGGCTCCTGTTCAAATATTTATCCAAAGTATTTAGTTTGAATAATTTGGTACAGATTTTTATGGGATTCGATAACTATAATCTGGGGAATAACAGACATAATAACACACATAGCGTTGCGTTTGTACTTGCATGAGAAAAATCCTTTAACAGCTTTTTGCAAATAGATAATTACTTGTCTATTTGTTCATTACTCATCTCATCCTATAGCAAACACCTTGGTAGATGTCAGTGCTTTGATTGTTGTCCATTAATGTCTGTGACATAGAACTCTGTTATTAATTATTAATGATTATTAATTACATTAAAGCTTACTATTATTTGTGTTTTACCAGGAACACATACATATGCAAAGTCAGATCATCTGACACCTGAACTAGGCAGTAGAAATGACCACTTGACTTAACTTGAATATTTGAAGAATATTGAACACACCTGTTATAAGTGGGTAATAATTTGGCACATTTAGCTGTATGCCCTTTACTATTAGACATTTTTTTTTACTAACATGACCACTTCTCAAGAGCAAGGGGAGTTGAGAATAGAAAGGGAAAATAAACAACTTTCAGATTTTCTGGACCGGATTTAAGGGATTTTAAACTATCAACCTTTTGGTCAGATGCTCTCTCCTCTAACCTTGAAGCAGCTGTCGGCACATTGAGCTATTTGGCATTTTCTATTCCCACCGATGCTATATGAAACACTTGAAATACTGTAAAAGACGGTATATGTTCACAGTGAAAAGGAGATCAGCTGCAGCAGCAGATATGGTTTTACAGTGGTGTGTTTCAGCTCTCAGAGGCCATGGTCCAGGGCTGTTTCTCATACATAGGGGAAATTAGTTCTACATGGGGAGGGTTTTATTTGCCACAAATGCATCGACAAGAATTGATTGAAAGTATTGCAGCTGTGGCATACTCTCAACTTCCCACTTTGATTTCTATGCCTCTGTTGTGTGTGCACACAGAGGTACATGCATCCAGATGCAGGCATAGATACATACACACAGTATATAGATTCAGCTGACAGTACTGAATAATTGAGAGGTTGCAATAAAACCAATGGTGCATATTAGAGTGAAAGACGGTTGTGGACATAGAAGGCTCAATGATTTCCTGCAGGTTAGTGTTAAACATGTGAATCCTCCTGTATGACTATGGGGAAGGGAACACCACACATTAGGGGTGTCATGTGACTGCTGGACTGGATTGTATTTTTTTTTTTACCCCTTTTTTTCCCCCACTTCTCTCTCTCTGTCTCGTTATCTCTATCTCTCTCTTTAGCACACACGCACTCAGCAGAGTTCAGTCAAGTGAACTGGACCAAATTCAACTTGAGGGTCTTTTCACTGCACGCGCAGGATTACGATGCTACCTCTAATGTGACTACACAAATGTTAAATGAATATGATCGTGTCAGTGTAACCAAAAAAGACGATGAGGAATTGTAGTTTGGTGCAGTGTCTTTAGTGGGAAAGTGGAGAGAATATAATAATGCAACTGAGCATGCACAGTTAAGTTGTGTTACAGTTGTAGATCGATTACAACACTTTGATCTTATTTTTAAATATGGAAGTAACTAGGGGTCCAACTTTCTTCCAATATCTGTGAACAACTTGAATTTGCTTTCTTACTAATGCCAAGGAAAATAGGGCTGAAACAATTACTCAATTCATTGATTATAAATTAATTGATTACTAAGTTAATCATCAACTATTTTGATAATTGATGAATAATCAGTGATTTTAAAGAATTTAAACAAGTTTTCCGGTTTTTCAAATTATAAAATGTGAATATGTTGTTGCTGGTTTATTTGCTCCATATAACAAAAAAAATCATTAAAACTGAATAATTTTGGAATGTGCACAAAACGAGACATTTGAGAACATCATCATTTCCAGGACATTCCTGTACTATTAAAGTATTTTGTTAACACCAACTGTTATAGCAAGCCCTGGCTGCAGATAATACTGTTTTTCCCTAAATCGTGTTATCTTTCAAAGACCTGTCTGTTTTGTAATATGTAAAAATGTCAATTAGCTACTTTTGGCCATAGCACAATATCTAGTTTTGTATCCGAAATACAACCACACCTCTCCATGCCAAGAGTGTATGGCTGCAGACCGGAGCCTCCCGTTTCGAGCCATGAATCCACGCTCTCAAGGAAAATAATTTTCAAAATAAAAGTTTGCGTCGGGAACCGCTCTTCTGTTGCCATAAACATAAAATGACACTGGTAAATTGTATAAAATGTATTATTCAACATGAGATTCATGCGCCACACTTTAACCTGCTTGGATATGCCTCAGTAAAGGCCAAAGTGTGTGGCTGCAGTCTGGAGCCTCTCGTCTCTTGCCAGCTCGCTTATTTTATATTTTTCAAAATAAAAGCTTGCGTCCGGTATTGTTAATAATTGTGTTAGAGGTTAAAAGTAATCATGCTAATACTTATACTTATACTAAAAGATACCAGACAAAAAAATGGAATGGAAAAAAATATACAGAACATAAAATGAATAGGGCTGTCAAAATTAACGCGTTAACGCAGGATGATTAATTTGTGAAATTAACGCGTACATTTTTTTAACGCATTAACGCACTTTCTCACTTTCATCGCGCTACGAGTAATAGTAGACGTGCAGTTTATGAACAGGCAAGACAGGCAACTGCTTGGGGCCCCGAGCCGATAGGGGGGCTCCCGACAATCGGACCTTAATGCATCAGTGAGCAGCCGCATCCCCGTCTCCCTTAAACAACAAGGGTTGTTTTGCAATAACATCTCAGTAGGAAACCTCCCTAACGGGGCCCCACGTAACCTCACGCTAACCTGTGTGAAGCTGAAGGAAAATGAAGAGGAGTTATCAATCAGGAAGTTAGAAGAGGAAGGAAAAAGAGAGTAGGAAGGAAAAAAGAAAGAAAGACACAGTTGTAAGTGGCGCTGCTGGCGCAGATAATGATATAATCATAACATTAACAGTCACTGTCTAATTAACGGGGACACAGACAGCAGCTAACATTAGCGTCAGAATGCTAGCTGACGCTGACGCTAACTAGTAGAAGCAGTGCTTCTCCTGCTGTGGGTTTAGTAACCCCAAGAAAACTATATAACTTCTATACTTTATATTTTGTTTATAATGCGAGTTATTTTCAGTGCAGTGTGTAGTTTTTTTTTAAAGTTTTTTCAAAGTTATTTACAGTATTTTATTTTTTCTATTTATTTATATTGTCTTATAATGTGGGTTCTTTACAATGTAATGTTTATTTTTTACTAAGTTTGTATAGGTTTTTACAAGTTATTTACAGTATTTTATTGTTCTTTACATTTATATTTTCACATACTTTATTTATCTCTCCGTTCCTACAACAATATAAAGAGAAAATTTTAATTTTTCTGGCATATTTACGAATGGTAAACAATCGTGATTAATCGTGATTAATCCACAGCTACCCTGTGATTAATCTGATTAAAAATTGTAATCTTTTGACAGCCCTAAAAATGAATAGTAAATAGTGCAAAAAAATGTATTGTTTTACATCTATATCAGATTACCACATCATTGGAAGTAACATAAGAGTCGTGGGAAGTCATTCTTACACAGAATACAGAGCCTCTGTTGGTTAGTTTCAACGTTCAATAAGTTTAATGGTAGGTTTAATTATTTATTTGTTTAATTAATGAGTTGTTTTGTGTGTAAAATATCTGTTTTGAAAAAAATCACATACTATTAGAGTTGGACTAAATTGTTTTATCTATTTCATGTTTTTACTAATTCTGACAGAATTGGCTGCAGAATCCAGGGTGGGGATCTTCGGCTGTTTGTCTTAAGAACTGGTGTGTAGCTTAAGGAAAATCATACAAACAAACCATCAAGTTATGCATTATGTCATCCTCCCCGTCATCACTAAATTTCTTCGTGAACTGTTTAACTTCTTCTTCTTCCTTTTCTTTTGGTTGTAACTATTACTTAGGTTACTGGAATACGGACACGTAACGATAAATCCCTGTGAGATTTAAATCTAATTCGCGTATTTGGACTGCGTGTGCTTGCTGTACACTCTGGGTTGTACACGCCCAGGCCTGAGACTGGATGGCAACGCAACAGCAGGCTCCGGGCTGCAGCCTTACCCGTCTCCTCCATGCTGCAACCCCTGTAAAACATAGGAAATACAATAGAAGAATTTTTTTTTTTCCAGGTACACTGTGGAGTTTAAAGTTAGCCTAAGGTCATGCTCACAGCAATATCTAGAGAGAGACAGTGTAGCCTCCTCATTTACTCAGTGACAACATTGAGGTCAGGGCACACCTGGGCTCCCAGAAAGGAAGGACGCTAGAAAAAGAAAAAACACACACACACACACACACACAGGTTTCCACAGCTATTGTTTTGTAGGACACTGCATTGATTTAATTTCATTTGGACATTATCCCTACAGGTACACACACACAAGCGCGCACACACACACACACACACACACACACACACACACACACACACACACACACACACACACACACACACACTGTGAAAATCCTCAGATAAAACCCCTTTAAATACTTGAACTGGAGCCAATAGAATCATGATAAGCAGAACTTCTTAATGTCAATATTGTTTATAATAATCTGAAGACATAATTAATGGTTGATTACCTGCAATAGACATGGTCCAGTTTATTAAATATCAATAGTTCTGTTCTCTGTAATTATCTGGACTGTGGCAGAATTATAATTGTAATAATTGTAATAATAAAGTATAATAACTGAGGAGAACTGAGACAATGCCGAACATAAAACAAGTATGTTAACAGTTGGGCATCCTCTGTCAGTCTGCCTGTGAGTCCCAGAGTTAGGATACTTAAAGGTGCTTCCTCTGCTGATACATGGAGCTGACCTTGGGGAGGACTGCGCAGTAGCGTCAGTCCTCTGCCCCATTCTGGTCAGGCTCAGCGAAAACATGAAGAGACAAATTCTGTAGACAACAGTGCTGTACCGAGGTCAATGTGACAACAACAGTTTCAGCAGACGCCGTCCTGAATTGTTTAGGCTTGTGCTTAGGACTGGGAGCTGATAACTTTAGAGAAGGCCGAATAATGTTTTTCCCTTACAATAATTAATAAACAATATTAATAAAAAATAGTCATCACAGTCTTAATAATTATTATGATTTTATTTATAAAGCCCTTTTCAAGACACAAGATTACAAAGTACGAAAGCAAAAGAGAGAAAGCGAGGAAATTGACACCAAACAAGAACTAATGAGTGCAAATACACCAATAAAAATAAAAGATAGGGCAAGATTGAGGCAGTTGATCCCCTGTGGCGACCCCTTAATGTGAAGTGGAAAGAAGGAGAAAAGAAGGATTGCATTAATGTCTTATTGTAGAGTTTTAGTATTTGAAGCATTAATTGCTTCATGTCACACATTTATACATCCTTGCAGACAGACCTCACACTTTTAGCTGTGACTACACTGACAAGGACATTCTTACTTTACCAGTCTCCCTCTACATAAACCAATAACATTTAGTACATATAATAGATACTAGAATTTAGAATAAAATTAGACTAAAAATTAAGTGCAGAAGAAGAAGTCTGACTTTGAAAAGTTCTGAGTGTCAAACTCAATGACCTGTCATGGCCAACGAGTGTCGTGTCTAGTCAAGAGAGCTGGAGAAAAATGTGTCTCTTTAGCACACACACACACACTCAGCAGAGTTCAGTCAAAAAAAGTACCCTGCGTTGCCATGGTGATTCTAGCTTCACATGGAGTAATTGAAAGAGTTAAATTGTCCTTTACATGAGCGAACAGTACATCACAATTAAGGTTTTTAAACATTATTTATGACATTTTAATATGTATAATAATAGGAGCACATGTGTGCTTTCTCTTTACATAGCTGGTCATTTATCTATTTGAATAAATGAGATGGAGTGAGGTTTGTGTTTGGAGGATGCCCTTTGCATTACAACAACATCTCTTGTAACTGCACTGTGGGGAAATAATTAGCGTGGAAGTCAACCCTCAGATTACTTTGGGGCCTGTTGCAGTCTCACTTGACTCTCCATCAGAATTGAATTCCAATACATGCAAATTAGATTCACTCACCTCTGTGTGCACAGTCTTGGTTATGACGCAGGCGTCTAAGTGTACCAAAGGTATAATAACCAAATAATGTTTATGGTGTGTTGTGTTGGAGGAAATACAGGTAGCCATCAAACAGCTTACAGTAACAGCAAGTTCACATTTAGGTCATAATAATGGCCCAGAATAATCATTTATCAGGTGTTGCAATTCAACTCCCTTTGCATTTTAGATTTATTGGCAACATTTTAACATGTTCAGGTGTTTGCAATAAACAAATTACACAAGAACAGTTAAATAAAACAAATATTATCAGGATTGTATCCAAATTGGACACTAAATCCTCCTTCAATGGATGCACATCAAGTGTTGTCTCAAGCACACATTGGTTGCATCAAGTGTGCTCGAGGTAGAACACCTCAAATACCTGTTGACAGTGAAGTTTGACTGCATGTTGCTCAATATTTGGCTAAATAAGTCAAGAGAATTGTCCAAAAATTTCACAGAAGAAATCATTGCCTTGCACAAACAAAGTTAAAGTTAAAGGACCAGAGGCTACACTACCTGAACGTGGCAGAAAAAGGAAGCTATCAGTGTCTTCCACCAGAGTCCTGAGGAGGCAGGTGCTCTAAAACCCTCTCCAAGACGTATGCTACCACTTTGGTGGTATGTCTCGAGGAAGAAGAATGAAGCATACTACAGTGAAGTCTGTCTACAGTGAAGCATGGCAGTGGATCAGTGGTGCTCTTAAGCGGCTTCGCTTCCTCTGGCACTGGAAACCTGCAGTGTGTGGTGGTAAAGATGGATTCAATCAAGTATCGGGAAATCCTGGGAGAAAATGCCATGAGGTCTGAGAGGAAGCTGAAGCTTGGGCGTCATTGGACCTTCCAAAAGGACAATGATCCAAAGCATAAGTCCACCAAGGCTTGGTTTCAGAAGAAGTTCTGGAAGATACTAGAGTGGCCATCACACAGTTACGTGCAGTGACCTCTAGGGTAGGGTAGGCAGGCAGTCACAGACCAAGACGTGTACACACTAAATTAGTATTTCATACGTTGCAGACAGTGCACCATGCAATCTGAGAATATCAAGATTGTAGTACTGTACTATAACAGAAACTTAAAGTGTGTGTGTGTGTGTGTGTGTGTGTGTGTGTGTGTGTGTGTGTGTGTGTGTGTGTGTGTGTGTGTGTGTGATGCATGTTAAAGAGAGGGAGGAAGGTAGAGAGAGTGCGTTAAATCTTGTTTATTTCATTTGAAGATTAAGTATATGCGCCGTTCCTTCTTCACAAAATTGTTGATGACAGAGTTATAAAAGTCTCCTGACTTGGCCTTCAGTTTAGTCTACAGAGTTTACAGTTGCTCTGTCCTTTTTCTTATACCACCCCTTTTGAAAAGTACCTATAATTTTCTGTCCCTTCCTTTGGAGAAGGTCCGGTAGCAAAACAGCGAGAGGGCGTGACGGTCTGTTGGCAATTCGCGAAAGCAATGTGAATGTAAATGCAGCACAAACATAGTACAGTAACGTCAATAGGCAGTGTGGCGATCTGCTTTTTGACGTACATTTTAACTATACGGGATGTGTCCAGCCATGGCAAAACCGGTCACAAGTCTACCGAGGGACATTTTGAGTTATTTACAGATTCTGAAAGTGTGATTTCTAAGCTTTCCAACAATGTCCAACACATGCAAATCGGATAATATTTGAAGAAGATGTGGTCATTTGTATGTAGGCACTCCTCAAACTGCTTTAGGGAAAATTTTCCTCAAAGATTTGCACCTTCTGGGAGCCAAGAGACAGAATCATCACATTTACATAGAACAAGCCCCTCCTGGTCTAAAGCTGTCAGTGAAACCACACCTCTCTGTATGAGCACAGATACTATTGTTGTGAGCTACACTGCTACACAGAACAATACATATATAATACATTAAAAACTGGACATAATATCCTCTTAAGATTTGAAATGAAATAACCTAAAAAATATATGTGGGGGGGTGGCTTATTCTGTTATCATTTATTGTCCTGACACTCGTGTAGTCATACAGTGGTATGCAAGTTTGGGCACCCCTGTAAATTTTCATAATCCTCCTGCTCCTGTGCCTGGAGCAGGAGGATCTGCTGTTCAGGAGAAATGCTGTTTACGTAACCGGACCGGGCTTTTTCAGAGATCTCGCTGAGCCCGAGATTACAATAAAACACAGCGTTCTCAGCAATGGCTGAATTGTTTGTTATTGAAACTTCTGGGCTTCGTAAACAAGGTAATGAAGCTGATACACACCAAAAAAAAGTATTTCATTAAAACAGCATACATTCTGTTCTAAATACATCTACTCGATGCAGGTAACTGTGTCGTCCTTTTCAAAGATCTCCATTTCTAAACTAAATCTTAGCCTGTGCGATTTTTAAGTAGCTTTTTCAACATTAAGAATGATTGGAGCACAATTAATGGACTTTCAAACTTAAACAGAGTAATAAGGATGTATCCTTAGAGCAGCTTTCTGTCTCATAAAGGATCAGTAGTCATCAGTACTGGCTGTTTGCAGTGATCTTGTATTATTTTGCCCACTTGTGGCTGCAGTCTGCTTTTGTGTCGTGTCTGGAAGTGAGATTGACATTTCTCTATCATTTCATTATTGTGCTGCAGTCAGGGGATGTTTGTATTCACGTCTCAGCTTTGCTATGATTCTGAGACCAGTCATGAGATTGTATTGATGATTATACCCATGGGCAGATGTGTGGACTCTGTATTTATGCAGTAAAAAACCCAGGATTCTGCCTTTTCATTGGGGGATTATTTGGAAATACTTTGAAGTTTCACATTGAGATTCTGAAAATGTTTTCCTGCTCAATTCATACATTACCTGTCAGCTCAAAGAAAGAATCCAATTTTGTTTCCTGCTGCCAGAAAGCAGTTCAGAAAGGTGAACACATCCAGGTAGAGTACACGTACAGCAACATGCAGGAGACTGACTTTCCGCTCAAGACAGACAGAGAGCACAAAATCGGGAGACAATGGCACTGAATGGAAAAATAGATTTTTGGACTGCTTCCTTACAGTCTTAATAACATTGTAGTGATATTTCAGGTTTTTAAGTGTGGATTTAATCAGCAAATTGACAAGAGAGTATGAGGTTCAGTTTCAGGAAAAGTCGAGACTATTGGCGAGAACATACTGTGGACTGCCGGCCACTGATTGAGTGCCGTCACAGGAAGAGACATCTGACACAAGAATCAAGCCAAAAGCTTAAAGCTTAAATGTTGATCAGTTAAAAAGACATAACAATCCTAAATATGAGGGTTATTCTCCAGCAATTACCAGGGAAATGTCTAAAATCCCAATATTTACAGAGGACTCAGGTGTATTTAGCGACAGCACTGCTGATCTGGAGCGGCAAGCTGCATCACAAACCCTGCCGCTGTATTTCAGTCCAGTGACTGTGTCAGATGGAGTCTGTGCTAAGGTTATGGAGGAAGTACTGAACAAATAGTTTTAATTAAAGGTCCCCTATTGTGCAAAATGAACTTTTTACTCTTTTAGTACTTATATTTGGGACTCAGTGGGCCATACCAGTCCCCAAAATGTGAAAAAACAAGACTCAGTAATGTTTTAGTGGTTCCACTTTGTGTAAGTATAGGCGATAAAACACGCAAAGTTTACACCTCCCGACCAAGTGACGACAGTGCGGACATTTCACCGTGAATGTTGGCACCCTGCCAGGCAGAGTACTTCACAGTTCCACCTTAGCTCCCCCTTGTCCCTGTGAAATACGAGATTGCAGGCGAGGTAGGAAGAGTGGCTGCACAGCGGAGCACAGTGTTTTACACAAAATTCTAGCCTCAGAGGACTTGTGTATCCAGTGGATATATTTTATTTATGAAAAAAATGTTCACAAGCTTCACAAGCCCTTTGTTGTTGATCGTGTGTGTAAATTCCTATGCTGGAGGGACACCTTGAATGCACCAGCTACGCCTGCGGTTAGCGAGTGGCGTGTGTGGATTGGTGATATGAGGAGCACGCGTTTGAAAGCACTACAGAAAGATGTAGATGTTGTCCTACATTTCTTCTCAACCAAAGGCTGCCTTTCATAAATTGGTGTGGAGCTAATCATCTGATTCTCAACTCCACCAAGACTAAGGAGCTAGTGGTAGATTTCCGCAGGAGGAAATCTACCCCCACACCCATCTCCATCAACGGTGTGACTGTAGATGTTGTCCAGGATTACAAGTACCTTGGAGTATACCTGGACAACAAACTGGACTGGGCCAAGAACACTGAGGCTGTGTACAAGAAGGGCCAGAGTCGTCTCTATTTCCTGAGGAGGCTCCGGTCATTCAACGTATGTAACACCATGCTGAGGATGTTCTACCAGTCGATGGTAGCCAGTGCCATCTTCTTTGCTGTTGTGTGCTGGGGCAGCAGGCTGAGGGCAGCAGACGCCAACAAGATCAGCAGGATCATCAGGAAGGCTGGCTCCGTCCTGGGGGTCCAGCTGGATTCTTTGGTGGTGGTGTCTGAGAGGAGGATGCTGTGTAAACTGCACAGTATCCTGGACAACAACTCTCACCCTCTCCACCAGCTGCTGACTTCGAGCAGAAGCACCTTCAGCAACAGACTCATTCTCCCCCGGTGTAACACAGAACGCCAGAGGAAGTCTTTTCTTCCTGTGGCCATCAGGCTGTTTAATTTAGCTACTTCTGGCCGCATTAGGAACAGTGGAGACACTGTGTCCTGATCAAAATGTCACTTTACCCATATCACTTCATCACTTTACTTTGTTTGCACTATGCTGATATCATTAGTCACCTTATCACTGTTTATCACTTTCAACATGTGCTCACCATATTTAGTTGTACTTATTTTATTTCCGTGCGTACTGCTGTATATTATATATACCTACGTTGACTGTGATTCTTTTTTGGATTCTTTTTTGTGGCATTGTTGCATTTAAGTTACTGTTGTAAGTTACTGTTTTTCCTTCTGTTTGGCACTTTGTTGCATTGTCTTATTTGTTTATTTTACTTTTATTTTTATTTTATTTTTTTGTTTTATTTTTATTTTTATTTTTATTTTATTTTATTTTATTTTTATTATTATTTTTATTTTATTTTATTTTATTTAATGTATCTTTTAACTCTTGTACATCTACACTTTTACCTCCCAATTGTTGCACAATAATTTCCCTCGGGATAAATAAAGCATCTTGAATCTTTCTGTCGTGTTTCCACGTTCTCTCCTCGTGTTGTTGATCCACACACGTCACTTTCAGCCGCAGTAACACTGGTGCGTTCAGGGTCTTTTTCTAGCATGGGAATTTACATACACGCCGCGCGGCGCATTAATCGTTTTTCTTCGATTCTAATGTTTTTATGATCGCGAGGAGCCAAAATTGTGGTCACTATGCATTACGGTGAAACTCAGTAACAACGGGTAAACGGACATTACTATGGGGTATACAGAGCGGTGGTTGTGACGGCGGTGCATGACAATAGGTGATAAGTGGTGACAGTATGGCTGTGGATAGTAAGTTAGATCGACACTCCCCTGGAAGCAGTGGATGTGTGTTTACCTGGGTCCCATTCACATGTAAATGACCAGGCACAAAACCGAGCGTTCTGAAAAAGGCTGTTTTGGCAGAGTTATTGAACTGCTATTGTGCTTCATCCTTATGATATTTTGACTAAAGCATGACACAGACATGTTCATTAGGGCACCATGACCTAGTTTAACTTGGGTTAATAGGGTATAATATGGGACCTTTAAGTGATTCTAATGATTCAGTTACACTGAAAACAACTTTGGAGTTGAGGCGAGCTGGGAACATAGTGGAAAAGGGCCATTAGCCCTAAGCAAGTGTTATGTTTTATTTTTTTTATTATTATTAAGAAACCAAAAGTCGGTCTTCCCTTCTGTCCCTGATGACAGCCATGTTATCAGTGAGAGTGAGTCCATGGCTTCCAGGCACGTGCTGATAATGTTTCAATATACCTCATAAAACTACACTTCAGAAAACCTGAACCATCACTTAAAGGATCACATAGAATTGCGTGGAAAAGGCAGGATGAGGTGTTGCTGTTGATCAAATCAAGACAAAGGGGAGGAAAGTGGATGGAAGCAGTGGTCATGTTCTCGCCTTCGCTTTATTTCTTGATGAGGAGTGAAGGGACAAATGAAAAGAGAGAACTACAGGCGTGCACTACTGCACGAAAACAGTGGTTTTGCTGTAGCATTTGAGATACCAAACAGATTAATGTAATTTAAAGAATTACCAGAATTAACCTAAAGATGGACTAGTGGCAATAATGAAAGGTACGACTCTGGGAGCTGAAGAAAATTAATGAGACATACCGGACAGATTTGCAATTAAAAGGGTGTATTGACAGTGTGTACAACAAAATATGTTAAAATGAGTTAAACAAAAATGGAAAAATAAAGGCCTTTGATGAAAAAGTATTTACGAATGTATCATACTATAGCATATAGTAGTCAGTTCAGTTCACACAATACAATTCCCAATCCTACCTTCATTTAAATAGACCATACCATAATAATCATGCTGCAAATGTAAAGATATTGCACAGTCCCTGGAAATAAGGGTAAACAGGCTAAATGGGTAAAAAGTTCTACCACACCATGTGGTTATCAAACAGCCATCAATCAATCTCCACATTACTTCATCTTCCTCTTCATCCTCATCATCACCATCATCATCATCGTCAATCCTGACCAGTGTCCTGTCCAGTCCTCCAGTCTCGAGTGACGAAGAACGCTGCCGATTGGCTCAGCTGACATGACCAACTCCTATACTGGTGGGCCAACCATGAGTTGTCAGGAGTTACACTCTTACTTGCGCTACATCCTCCCCTCTTGAAGCATTACACGTCCCGCCGCATCCTCCCTGTGGCTGGGAAGTCACTCGTGCATCCAAACCAGCCCACATCGGCACCAAAGACATCACCACAGCTGGACTAAGATCCACTAGACAGCTGGTGACAGCATTGCTTAGGCTTTGAAACAATGATTGAATTACAGAAACAAGTGGATTTCCCATGGTTGTGTATTGGAACCGATCTGGTGGTTTTCTCTGTCTCGTGGGATATCTGACAGGTGGGTCAGGCGGCAACTGATTTTTCTCCGGTTGATGTTCTTGAATATCATTACATTCAATTCCAGTTAACACATATGAGCTCACATCCTGGTCAACAGCATGCATATCAGGTAAGTTTCTTTCAGGTGGTACATCACGTCCAGTGTTATGCTCAGGTGAGTTCTCCTTAGAACCAGGTTACATATTAAGATCATCGTCTTGTCCAGGTAAGGCAATATCAGGAGATAGGTTGGAATTAAAGTGTGAGTGTGAAGCAGGTTCAGATTCAGCATTAGCTCCAGGGTCAACCTCATCAGGGGTACCGGCTGAGGTCGCTATGGCTGGGACAACTTGTATCACTCTCAAAGGGATGAACAGAGAGTGGCAAGGGAGAGGAAGTCACTGCATGAGCTGGAGGATCTGTACACATAGACAGCTTAACTGGATTCTTCTTGTACACTTTGATGAATGCAGAAGGAGGGTTCTGCAGCTTTCGGTGCATAGGAATGTCATAGTCAGAATCAGAATTAACATCATCTTGTACATGTGCATCACTGCTGGGGATTGACTGGCTTTGAGTTTGTGGTCGTCGAGGCAGAACCAGGACCAGGAAGTTCAGGGTCACAGCTGGGCAAAAACCCACATGGTAGCAGCAAGTCTCTGTGTACTGTGCATAAAGGCCCGTCTGTGTGTTCAGGCTTTACAGTGTACACTGGACGTTCTCCTGCCCGTTTCAACAACATACGTGTCTGACTCCCACTTATCCGCCAACTTGTGCTTTACTCGCAGCCGAACATTTCTAACAAGCACCCGGTCACCCATATTGAGTGTAGATTCAGTGACCCGTTTGTCAAAGCGTGCCTTATTCTGGCCTGCTTTCTTAGCAGAATTGCCACTGGCAAGTCTGTAGCTCTCCACCAGATTGCTTTTGAGATCTTTGACATATTGAGAATGTGAGGGCTGTGAAACATCAGAGGGGAGACCAAAAGCCAAATCTATTGGCAGACGAGGCTGTCGACCAAACATGAGCTCATAAGGACTAAAACCAGTAGTATCATTTTTAGGGTTAGGGTTAGTTTTACATTGGTATCAATAATGGTCAAGCATTGGGATCAAATTCACCTTAGGCCCCATAAAGGCTTAGGTCGACCCTGCCTGCTTGCCTGTTTCACTAACATGCAGGTCATGTTGTGTCAGCTGTGTCGTGGTCCAAAGCCCTTCACAATCTCAATTGCTAATAACAATGTAACCAACAGACTGAATAACTGACACCACTTAATACAAGTCACGGTTAAGTGAGTACAAGCATGTTTCTCCTGGCGTTTACGGAGTATCTGCTGCCTCGGAAAAATGCTGCAGCAGCAAGTCGTGTCATCACCCTTTAAGCATATGAGCCTGACAAGGCTGTGCACAAGGGGAAATGTCACTCTGTCTGGAAAGAGTAACGTCATTATGTCTGAAGTAAGTGTGATGAAAAGCTTTAATTAGAGCTGGGATAGATTTCTCTCCACCTAAGGTGAGCAGCAGGTCTTTATTGGACATGAGTTGTAAAATGCTTCGTTTGTAACTGAAGGAAAAAGTGATTATCTATGGCATGCCTGAATAATTACAAAAATTATAAAAACATAAATTCACCATGGAACACTTCAATATATGCATCTTTTTTTTAATAACAATGTATTGCCCTGTTGTATAATTAACAGCACTGTGTATTCTCACTGCTGGTATTGTGTATGTCAGATGTTAAGGATATAAGGTAATGTCATGTTATTCAGTGGTATGCAAAAGTTTGGGCACCCCTGTAAATGTTTCCTTTATAAATCATTGGTTGTTTGAATAAGAAATGTCAGTTGAATATATCACATAGGAGACAAATACAGTGAACTTTGAGAAGTGAAATAAAGTTAATATGATTTACAGAAAGTGTGCAAGAATTATTAGGCATGTGCATAAGTTTAGGCACCACAAAAGAAACATTTTTTGCATCCTCCTTTTGCAGAAATAACAGCCTCTAAACACTTCCTATAGCTTCCAATTAGAATCTGGCCGAAGGTATTTTGGACCATTCTTCTTTACAAAACATCTCCAGTTCAGTTCCAGAATGTTGTTTTTGTTCCTCTGCATGAATGCCTTAGTAGATTTTGAGCAGTGTTTAGGGTCTTGTTGAAAGATCCATACATCCATTGTTCTCCAGAATCTGCTGATATTGAGTGGAATCCATGCGACCCCAACTTTTAACAAGATTCCCAGTCCCTGCACTGGCCACACAGCCCCACAGCATCATGGAACCACCAAATTACTGTAGGTAGCAAGTGTTCATTCATTTTCCGCCATGCTTAACGCCCCTTGTGTTGCCCAAATAATAACACTATTTTAGTTTCATCAGTCCACAACACCTTATTCCCAAATTAGCTTTAGCATACGTCAAGCAACCATCTGCAGCAAGATGATGTTGTAGGTCTTTGGAGCTGGTCTGTGGGTTGACTGTGACTGTTCTCACCATCTTTCGCCTCTGCTTATCTGAGCCACTTCAGGCCTTAACTAGAACTATGTCTGTGGTCTTCCAATTCCTCACAATGTTCCTCACAGTTGAAACTGAGAGCTTAAATCTCTGAGATAGCTTTCTCTAGCCTTCCCCTAAACCATGATGTTGAACAATCTGTCACGATTCCACCGATTCCACGATGCTCCGTGGGTAAAGACATGTCAATCGTTTGCTTCTTGAACTTACCTGCTGTGGATACTCACTCGCCTTTCCTCACTCCAGGTCGCCACGTCTCCTGCACTCCCGTGAACTTACTGGTCGTTTCCTGTTTCCCTACGCTCCTGGGAATCTCATCTGTTAACTCCAACCAGTGAGTTTGTTCCGTGCTGGAACGCCGCCATTCTGCCGAGCCGTCCCTGTAGCAGCTGCAATCTCTCTTCTCTCTATCTATCCACATTCACATACTATCACTTCCACTTATTTTGGAAGTCGTTTTGTGTTATCGTTCCTTAAATAAATATTGTTTTGTTTTGAAATATACTTACCGTCTCCGTCTGCTTCCGGGTCCAACTCCTTAAACAAATCCTGACACAATCATTGTTTTCAGGTCACTTGAGAGTTGTTTTGAGGCTCCCATGTTGCCATTCTTCAGAGAAGATGCAAATAGGAGAAGTATTTACAATTGGCCTCCTTAAATACCCTTTCTCATGATTGGATTCACCTGTGTATGGAGGTCAAGGGTCAATTTTGAGTTCCAAAAATTTGTGCTAAAGCTACTGAAATCAATACAATGCCTTATCTTATGCACATGCCTAATTTTGTTTAAATAATTCTTGCACACTTTCTGTAATTGATATAAACTTTATTTCACTTCTCAAATGTCACAATGATTGTCTCCTATATGATATATTTAACTGGAATTTCTTATCCAAACAACCAATGATTTATAAAAGTAAATCATGAAAATTTACAGGGGTGCCCAAACTTTTGCATTCCATTGTATTACTGTATTAAGTAAAAGTTATTGCAATAGGCATTCCCATCCTTGTTCATGTTGCTTTTTAAAAATTCATTGTATAATTGGTTTTATTTATAAGCCTTTCTTTTCAATGTTATTCCCTGAGAATGGGATTTATAATTTATGTTTATTTGGACTTTGTGATTCATTTGAATGTAATTCTTTGTTGGATTTGGTCTTTCTGTTGTTCTTGTCCTGCCTTGGATTTTTGGGTTTTGTATTTCCGATTTTGCCTGAGGCTGTTTTTCAGTATTTATTTATCTTTTTTACTTCCTTTCATGATGTGTTCATGTGTTTCACTTGTTACTTCTCTGCTCCCAGTATTTAGTCTCCACTCATCACTCCCTCCCTGTCCGTCTGTCCCACTCTTGTCATTTGTCCCAATCATTCCCTTGTGTCTGTCCTTGTGTTAATATTAGTAAGTTGCCGGATTTCTAAATGTACTGTTTTGCCTGCTGATCACTAGCCTTGTCTTCCTGTGTTTCAACCATTGCATATTTATATTATCACTTCAACCCAGGGAGTGGGAGTGAAGTATTGTTTTTAGTGGCTCTGCGTGTCTGTCTGTGTCTGTTTGTGCTTCCACACTTGCACTTTCCAATATGACCACCAGAGGCTTGTTGACTGAATGGAGTGAAGTCTGCCATCGCCGATTGACTTGTTAAAGACATGTGTTATGTGTTGTAAAACAGTATGGAACAAAACCAGCACTGGGGAAAAGCAGTTGTGTCCTTGTCCTCCACTGCTGTCTTTACAACTTTGATCAAATATTAATAACAGTCTGTTGCCTTTTTTAACATAAATTTAAAGCTTCTTTATATTCCAATTTATGAAAATATGCAACTTTAATAACACCTCAGGGTCTGGTGCAGGTGTATTTGTGTAAACAATAGAGCTGAATAAATGAGGTATAAACAAAGCTTCTTCTTTTTTTTTAGCTTTTATCACGAGTGTCCCACGTTTCTGCCAGAAGAGAAGAGAGGAGGAGGAGTGGCTTTTTCTTTTCACCACTGACCATGGCTGAAGTTTCTCAGATTCTAAGTAGCAGTAGTTGAAGAGTCTTAGATCTCCGGGTGACCACATATGACAACGATTTCGTTTTACGTTTCTGAAAAACCTTGTTACATAACTGACATCGCCGAAATCTTGACCCAGATTGGTCAGCATGATGGCATGTTTGATGCAAATATTGCTAGTCCATCGCACAGCCAACATACAGAGACAGAAAACCCACTAACTCGCACTATGGTTGATTTCCCAGTGTCCAATTAACCAAATCCCCTGCATGTTTTGTACTGGATGAAGCCAGAGAACCCATAAAAAACCTGTACACACATGCAGAAGACTCCACACACAAAGGCCCTCTGTCGAAATGGGATCCGAATCAATGACCTTCTTGCTGTGAGGCAACAATGCTATCCACTACTCCACCTTGTGACCATTTAAGGACCCTTAATTAATAAAAATAAATAAATAAACAGGGACAAGGGAAAGCAGCAGTGACAATCATCAATAAAAGATCAGTATCTAAGTTGTAACAGAGCTACCTTGAAGATGGTTGTCTGTTCTGTTTCCATCTAACTCTTTTACTTGACGTCATTTCTTCTTTCAGAAAATTGTGTTATGCCCTGTCTTGGCGAGGCCGAGGCATAACATAAGACTGAACTTCCTCAAGAGCCACAGAGCCACTGACTCGAATAAGTGCGTTTTATTGACAGGAAATAACAAATGGCTTCAGAATGGGCAAAGGACAAAATATCACACACACGTAATGTTAACTAGAAAATAAACACATCTTGCTTGACAATTCTCAAAATCAAAATGCAGCAAATGACCTCTCTAACTGTAGCGAAAACACAGTCAAAAGAAAGTGGCTGCCCATCACTACATTGTCCAAATTCCTCTCGCGTCAAAACGCTCAGACACACACACACCCACACATACCTGATGCACAGCCCACTCATCCATTCATTCGTTCATTCAGAAGAGAAAAATAAAAAGAAACAAACAAACCCACACACAAAACAATCAGTGGGGGTTGGTGATAACAAATGTTTATCTATGAGGGTGGGGTGTATTTTAATGAAAAGGGAAAAAAAGAGCTCTACACAAATCAAAAGGGGTAAAAAAAACAGCTGACGTGATCGAGTAGAGATCAGACCTCTATTGACAGGCCACCTGTCACGATCCCACCTGGGGCCTGTTTCAGAAAGCAGGTTCAACAAACTCTGAGTCTAACCCTGAACTCTGAGTTGATCTACTCTGAGAAAGGAAACTCTGAGTTTTCGGTTTCAGAACAGCTGATTTGAGTTAGTTTGTTCAACTCGGAGAAGTTTCACCTCGAGTTAAGCGCGCGCACCACAAGTATAAAAAGACAGCATGAATGGAGCCCCGTTTTAACGAGTCACCATGACAACGGGGAAGCGGAGGGTGACGTTCTTCACCCACTGGAGTTGGAAATATTAATGCGCTCATACGGTGAGTTTGAGCATGTTTTTAGAAGGAAGTGTAACAGCAGCATAAGGGAGGGAGACGGTGTCATAGAACACTGCTGCTGATGAGGAAGTTCAAATGTCGTCCTTTGCACAATCACAATAATATTACAGCGGGAAACTGCTTGAGTTGTAGATTATTAATTTATTTATTTAGGTGTAATCCCGCGGGGCAGAAGCGCAGTTGGCAGCAGTTTAAGATGAAACATAAAAACATTGTTCAAACAGGTAAGACCTCGGTATAATCTCATGGGATTAACCTAATTTTGATCATGTTTTACATAAAGTAAATATGAAGTGGCTGTTTGACTGTACAGTTGTTTTATCCCCAACATAATGATGTTTTCACACACATAAATGACTTGTCATTTATATCATGGTCAAGTGCTCTGCATCTCCGACGTTCTATAAAAAACTCAAATTTGTATAAAAAAAATAATAAAAAAACGCAGCGCAACACACAGTTTCTGCTGTGATGTGAGAGCATGACTCCGGTTGTTAATGTTGGAAATGTAAGGACGGATTAGGTTGTGAATGTAAATGATGAACTGTGACGTGAAACGTTGCTGCTCAAAAAGAGAAGTGTCTGGAAATCTATGCGCAGTCTGATAATCATGTCTTATATATTAGTGAGTTGTCAATGAGTTTAACTCATGCAACATGTGTATGTAATGCTCAAGCATGTCTTGAATAAACCTGGCGTAATAGATTTTTTACAACAGATATTTATTGAAATGAAATAGTTGGACGAATACAGGATTTAGCAGTAACATTAATTAAGGTTCCACTGCAGTATTAACAGAGCTGTGTTATTGTACAAGTGTACGGGTAGATCACGCTAAATACTTGTCACCTGTAGAGGATGCTTTTTTTTTTCTGAAAAACACTGCAACAAAAAAACTGCATACATATTTTCTGGATGTGTTCCAGTAAAGTGAAATAATTATCCTCTATTGTCATTATAGCATTACTAAAACAACAAATCTAATGGTGGCTTAAGATTTCTGCACAGTACTGTATATACCGTATTTATCTTTATAATACATTCATTTTACTCCACCCTTTGGCTGATAAAACCAGGAGGAGCCTCTTTGTCCCCATGATGAGACTGCACTAGCCTTAAAATCCTTTGTTCCTCAATATGATGCCAGTGTTGCACCACACATGCCTCTGGCATGTTCACACACACACACCCTGCAGATCACTCCAGGTGTTTGCGTTGGCAGTGGAGAACACATACACTTAAATATACCAGGACCAGAAAGTTATGAACACACACACACACAGGCACACATTTTCCTGTGCCCGTGTGTTTTCTCATTTCTGTGAAGACGGAGGATGCTGCTGGGACCGTGGCAGGGGCTTATATTTAGCCGCAGCGCTCCTTTTTTGGTGTGGTGACGTCTCTCTCGCGGCCACCCCCAGCTGTTTTTATCAAGTCACTCTGTCAGGCAGGCAGGCAACCCCGCACTGCTGCATTATTCATCCTCTGCTACGGAGACGGGGGAATCGGAAGTTCCGACCACCTCTTTGATGACATGCAAAGGGGGTGGGGGAGGGGGAGGGGGGGGTGTTGGGCTCGCTGCATTGCTTACATCTGCAGTCAGCGGTGCTTCCCCACTCACTGTGATGATCAGGCTGAACACGAATCATTAATGAGAACGTACAAGTGCACAGAGGAGCCGTCGAGCTGGAGAAGTGAGATTTGTGGTATTTGGTATAAAAACATGGATGTGCAGCAGGTGCATGTTAATATTCATGTGTGTGTGTGTGAGAGGGAGAGAGGGAGAGATTAAATGTAGCTTAATGTTATTTTCACACAGTTTTCCCTCTGGTATTGCATTTATGCAACACGTTCATTAAAGACATTCATCATTCCCATGGCTTTGGGGTTCCCTTGTCCAGGCAACACAAAAAAGAACTCCCTTCTGTGCTATAAATATCCGTGATGGTGGAACACCCTCCTCAGGCTGTGTCTGCGACAAATCTAACCACCGACATAGAGAACACGCGCTGATGTGCATCATTACATAATCTGTACATTCAGACAAGGTAACGGATGCAATGGAGAAATGAAAAACCTGTGTTGCTCATCCATCATACTTCAATGTCTGGGCATCGCTTTAAGGAATACGGCAGATCCTCCATCACAGAGATTTCTTTGTCAGTCTAATGTCATAATCAAAATATACAACCAAAGCCAAACAGAATCCCAGTCCCACATACAAATCTGACCCAGGGACAAAGTCATGCGTGAAATACTGATGTGAAAGGAGAACTGAGAAGGAGAAATTTGTGTCTCGCGTGAATTCCTCTGTTGACTTAGTGAGATTGAGCTGGAGATGTGAGTGCACTCTGCTGGCAGCCATCTACATTTGTCACCTTCTTGAGCCGTGAGATGGGCCGGCAGTCACCCGTCAGACCAGAAAGCTCCCATCTGCCTCTCTGTAATCCCACTCTTAGCATGTCCCGGCACGTACGCGCACCCCAGAACACCCATCTCATGGAGACGAATCCATTGATCCCCCTCTGTGTCAGTCAAAGATGCTGTTAGAGCCATGAGCTGCAAAGCTATGCTGTGTCGAGTGTGGCCCTCAAAGCTCGGGAATCAATAGTGTGAAAGTAATTTGTGATGCAAACGGTCAAATGATGGCTTTCTCTCTTGCTCTGTGTGTGTGTGTGTGTGTGTGTGTGTGTGTGTGTGTGTGTGTGTGTGTGTGTGTGTGTGTGTGTGTGTGTGTGTGTGTGTGTGTGTGTGTGTGGGTGTGTGTGGGTGTGTGTGTACTTGTATTTGTTACCTCTTTAGTGCATTTTCTGGCCTAAACACTGACCTTGTCAGGACCAGTAGTCCTCATGGAGACCAAAACATTGTCCTAATGAGGCAGAACTCATTTCTGAGGACTGGACTGTGTGTGACAAAAAAGTCCCCATTCAGCAAAACTATTACATTTTAAGATGAAGACGTGTGGTTAGGATGCATTGGGGTGAGGGTTATAGGCCAGTCATAGTTAAGTTTAGAGTAAGTCTCCAGAGAATTAATGTAAGTCAATGTAAAGTCCTCTGAAGTACAAACCTGTATTTGCGAGGACATTTCATTTCAGGTAAGGGACTAGGGAATGCATTATGTCTGAGTCCTCACTATGATATAAAAACGTGTGTGTGTGTGTGTGCGCATGTGTTTGTCACACACAGATTTAGAATCAGTGCATTTGGGGAAAAAAAACTTCTTTTGTAATCATGATAAGCCATTTTCATCACATTGTGAAAGTATGCCTACAGCATATTTTATTTATAATATGTTTTGTGTCAGCGCACAATTAATCATCCCTTGTTTTTAGAAAGCATAGGGACATATTTATTGTATCTAGAAATAAAACCCAAGTACACAATGAGATAGAAATGATTTATGAAAGAGGGTCAGTGCAGAGTGGGGCAACACAAATGCCATCTCCCTGAAAATCTAATAAGCATCTTCTCTGAATCAGCATGTGAGGCAGGAAAAACGTATGTAGAGGAAGCTTTCCACAGGCTGATCATGCATGAAACAGACTTCCCCCTCCTCAAATATTCATGGCCAGAGATTTATTCATTAATCTTTCATTATCTCCTATCTATCTGTTTTGCATACATCAGGATCTCGCGGCTGTAATTTGTTACAATCACCTTCATTTCATGTTTTCCTCCCTCACAGCTTCATGCTGATTATGCTGCCAACACATAATGGAGCCAATGCAGTGTTTGAGTTTTTGTTATTATGCTGTCACTTTCTCTTTCAGTGTTAAAGTGTCAGATTTTTAGGATTTTACACTCCAAGCATCTCTGGATTTCAAGATCAAGGGCTTAAGCAGGAGAGAGGTATGGCTGACAACAGGATTGCCAGGATTAGAGGTCTGTCCCAGTGAAAAGGACACACTTCTCTCACGTCAATATGAAGACGCACATATTGATGTGGAGAAAGTGCTCAAATGCATTATTAAAGTACCTGCACCGAAGTGGGGAAAACAATCAATTAAAGACATGGATTTCAGATGTTATCAGCTGTATTAAATTAAGTTAAAAAGCGTTGTTTCCAACATGTAACATTGGTCAGAATAAGCGTGAAACTACATCGGGTTAACGTTTTTTTAATATAATCTCTTGATGCTTTTTCATATAATGAAAACTTGTCAAGTGAAAATCCAAACATCTCTAAATTTAAATTCCTTCCATTTACCACAAAGTTTGGCAAACCGATGATTTATTGGTTAGAAATTTTACAACCCTGAAAACACACGTACAGGAGTAATAAAAATACAGTTTTTCTCTTTGACAAGAGGTGAAATAAAAATGTGAAATACAGGCATCTTACATAAACTGTGCAGAAGTTAAAATAATAATCACTGCAAACGCTAAAATGTTTACCTTTGGCACTATGAAGTTGTAGTGATTGCATTTAAGTTCTTTTGACGTATCCACTTCCACACTTGGTGTCAGGTGTCTTGTTTTGTCCACGAACAGAAATGTTAGTTTTAATGATTTATTAAAAGAATCCAGAAAATATACACATGTAAGAAGCTGACAAATCAGAGAACTTGTTATAAAGGTCCCATATTATATCCAATTTCTCCAAGTTAAACTAGTTCCCTGGTGTCCTATTGAACATGTCTGTGACATGAAGCACCACAGCAGTTCAATCACAGCAGTTAGCATTTGGAGAAGTGATCATTTGCAGGCACATCGCCGTCATATATAACATGTATCCACTGGACAGGAAAATCCTCTGGAGGCTGGAGGTTTGTGTAGGACTCTGTGCTGCACTGTGGAGCCAAGAATAGAACTTTTTGCAGACTTCCGGTTTTCAGATGCCATTGACCTCGCCAGCGCTCTCGCGTGTTTTACGGACAAAGCGGAGCTCCGCGAGACAACAATTCCAGGAATTTAGCGCCTTGTGACGTCCCAGTGAGCGCGTAAGTCAACATTGCGTGTTTTATCTCCTGTACTTAAAACATGAGTCATCTTTTTTCACACTTTGGCGACTGGGCCTCCAGAGTAAAAAATATAAGGATTTAAATGATTAAATTGTTTTTTTTTTGCATACTCACTCACACTCAAACTGATGAACCGATTATCAAAGTAGTTGACGATTAATTTTATAATTGGTTCATAATTGAGAAATTGTTTAAGCCCTAGTTCTAAGAAATTCTCTAATTTCTGTGCTGCTGCTGCTGTTATTGTTGCAGCTGTTGTGATGTGAACACTGTTCTAAAAATGACTTTTGCTGGAGGAAAATGCACAAACAAATTTAAGATGAAAGAAGTTGGTACTTCTCCAAGGTCTGCAGTTCACTGACTGCATATTTGGCTTTCCAGAACCACCCCCACCATAATTAAAGATGTGCTGTGATGTGATCCCAATCATTACCATGGATGACTATGGTTGGGCTTAGCTGGGAGTTGGCGTGTGGAACACTAAGGGGCGGAGGGGGCCCTGGTGGGCAGGGGCTCATCGACCTGCTCCCTTGTAGTCCTGTTAATAATATACAGCGACTTCACACGCCTACACATGTGGACAGTGTGAAGACGGTAATGCACAGACACAAGCGCAAACCGAGACACTGGGAGAGAGAAGAACGAACAGGGCTATAAATATATCACACATGCACAATCAAAAAGAGACATCCATGAACCCAGTAGTGCCACAAACACCTTTTCATGCATGTGAGGGAAAAGCTACATGTAATAAATGAGGCAGAATTTAAATGTTTTCACTGTTTATGACTTTTCTCACTGCATCATCGATTACATGGTCCTCGGTAGTCCAGACCTTGTTATTCCGACCCCACTTTCCTCATGCTCTGACTTACTCATCACAATGCAATTAATTAGAAAGTCTGAGTTACTTTCTGGCAACTCAGCCACAGAGAATTTGATGATATTAAACAAAGCCACAACATTCGAAAAGGTTATTAAAAAAGTAAGAGTGATAGGGAGAAATCAATCCTGACACATTGTTGACATGTTGAATTGTAAGAGATTTTCTCTGTCCCAAGAAAGTCTTTTTCTTAGAGGAATCACAACACTTCACATTGCTCCCCTTATTTGGATCATAGGGATAGAGAGAAAAAAATATATTTAGGCTGGCTTTACACGGCAACGCTCCCGGGTGAAACCGACAAAATATTTTATCAGATGTGCCTTTCGTTTAGACGGCGACGGCGTTTTTGGGGCTTAAAAACGCAAAAAAATTTACCCACCCTCCAGAGTGGAAATCTTTAAAAAACGCTCCACCGTCGCATTCTCGTCTCAAGGGTTGAAAACGCAAAAGTGTTCTCTGAGCTGCTCACGCTGGCTATCCCTCCCGTACGCGTTGACGTCAGATTCATGTGCAGTAACAGCCAAACAACAACAAACATGTCAGATTATATCCATCAGTCGGACATTCAAGTTGCCTTAACTGCTCTGATACCTATCCAGGAGTCATTTAGCAATTACGCCGAGTTAATGTTTTGGTTTTTCCGACTGTGGGCTAAGTAGAAGGACGTTTCAGCGAATGCGCGCGCTTCTGGTGTTGTTGTACGGCAGTGCTTCACAGTGCCACCTAGCCACCTGGCATGCATACTACATTAAATGTCACACACTTTTGCGTCACTGTGTGCATGCAGATTTCCACCCAAAGACGCTCCTCTAAACGCGCAAATAAAAAGTGGGAACGCAACGCCACTTTTGCGGTTTGTGTTCGGATCGTTGTCGTGTAAAGCTAGCCTTATTTTGGAGCCTTCTTGCTGTTCTTCCACTCCACTGATATGACTAATCTAATAGTGAATCAGTGTTGTGCTGGAGCCAGAAAGTCACATGCTGTTCCCGCTGGTCATCCGGCTTTGAAGACTTAAACATGTCTGTCATCTGTTGTTATTTAACCACCCCAACAACAAAAAAACGCACACACAGAAAATTGTTGACTCAGTCCGGCTGAAAATTTGTTATTCTAAGAAAAACTATGAACTTTGCCATGAAGTCTTGAGCGTGGGTGACATTCACTAACATTACTATGCCTTTTGAGCTCCAGTAGCTCCATGTCAGGCATCCAAGGTAATGCAACAACACTGTTCACATCCATAGACGTGTCGGCAACATATATACCTGGCAATATATGTCAGGCAACTCGTCTCTTCACTGGATGTTTTCATAAAAATTAAGATGGTGGATAGATGATGTGCATCAGGATGCTGAAGCAGTTGGGCACAGCCTTATTGGAGATATTTTTACTAGATTTCCAAAGATCCTGAGGATGTCAGAGGTGAATCACTGCTATAAAACCGAATAGAAGACAGGGTGATAGGAAGAGTTGTAGAGTGATCACTTCATATCAGGTTAATCACAATGTTTGCAGCTAGATGCACGTTAAGACTTCAGTGCTAATTAATTTAAGTATCTTGCAATAAAGATGTCGTAATGCTGCAGATGTGGAATAATGTCCAGCTCCATACACCCACGGATATTGTAAGGATCAGATATATTCAGTCTGCCAGGGTCTGTGATTTAAACTGTGATGTGAACTTTTAAAGCTAAACAAATGTCCTTAAAAATATTTTATGGTTTTAGAAATGTATTCTTCATTTGAACTGAACCGGTGAAAAAAAAATGAATCCTGGGTTTGAACTGGTTTTTCACCAGTGCTGTAGCAGCTTTAAAATAATTAGATTTGTGACAATAAATCATGTAGGTATTGGGCCAAAGGCTTGTTCTGAATTGATATTAAAAAAAAAAAATCTGAACTAACTCTGTGAGAGAGAGGACACAAACGCAGCACAGAGAAATGGCTTGTTTTCAAAATGAAATGTATTGATATCAGAAATTCACACAAGCATACATTCACCACTCATACACGCTCAGTGCATACGTATTTATGTCTTCAATTGTCCGGTCACGCACTACGGAGAAATGCGAACACACGCTCCAATTACACACAGCTCTCTGCCCGGGAAAACAACAACAACAAAAAAAAGGATTCAAACACAAAAAGCATGGCTCTGAATAATCCAATGGCAAAACAAGTGTCCAAATGAAAAAAATAATCCAACTGAAGAAGCAAAATCAGGACAGCTCCAGAAGAGGAAAAAAGAAAAAACAGTGAATGTGTTTAATTGGCATTCACTCCCAGGTCAAATGACCTATGTTTTATCAGCTTTTGCTCCTAACAGCATTAAAGGAAACACCAGTGCTAATTTCTTCTTTGTCTGCTTCCTTTTTGGCAGCGATGTGTCAATGCTATGAGGCACATTCATCTTCCAGCTATTAGCATAGCTGTTCGCCGTTAATGCTTGGGCCAGCCCTCAATCTATTGCAGCCCATGGATGAGTGGAAGGGAATTGGGCTTGTAACAGGAGGGTCACCAATTCAAAGGTCAAGGGTGACCCTGACCAAGGTTCCCAACCCTCAGTGCTCCCCAGTCACAGATAAGTGCTGCCGACTGCTCCTGTGCCTGGTTTGTGTGTTCACTATTGGTTTGTAAACAACAAAAAAGAAACTAATTCTAATATTTTTCATTTCATTAATTGGATCAATTAAAATATGGATTTAAAAAGGGACTGGAGTAAAAGATACAAAATAGTATCCATCAAAATATTGTCACTTCCATAATTGTGGTTGTTTTTTTTTGTCTTCCTCTGACTCTTTTTGTTTCTCTCACGTCTGTGACATCACAATTCAGAATGGAGGAAGTGAGGGTGGAAAAACACCATGGGGAGAACCAAGCACTGGCAATGAAAATGGTGATAATTGTGTTTTTTACTGGCTTCACTGGGGGTTCAAAAATCCCTGAAACACTTTCAAATTATAATGTGAAAGATGCTTTAGTCATGGGAAAAACAGACAATTGTTTAAAAAAAGAAAAAAAAAACAGCTTTCAGAGGTTGTGGATGCCACTGCTGTTTTTCTTTTCTCGTTCTTGACTAAATTGTGAATGACTTCAATCAGAAAATGAAGATTAATCAATCATGTAATAATTAGTTGGTGCAGCCCCAAGACTCAGTAAATAACTCTTTCTTTTGTTATTTTATGAATAACTAAGTAAGAGAACAGGAACATACAAACCATAGACTGGCAGGTGTGTGTGTGTGTGTGTGTGTGTGTGTGTGTGTGTGTGTATGTGTGTGTGTGTGTGTGTGTGTGTGTGTGTGTGTGTTCTTGTACTTGCGGCATACTGAGGACCAGTGAGGGATTTTAACCAACAAAGTGAGGTCATTTTTACAGAGTGAGGACATTTTGTCCGGTACTCACTTTGTTTTCATTGAAATCACTTCCTTAGGTTGCTATAACATGCTATACTCAATTTGTCAAAAAAAAAAATAAATCTAATTTTGGACGACAGGACGTTTTTGTCAAATGTTTGGCCAAAAATTTTGGGTCAAATATTTTTTTCAAATTTTGGGTCAATTTTTTTTTCTGACTTTGGTAAAAAATGTTTTTCAAATTTTGGTAAAAAATGTTTTTTTCAAATTTTGGTAAAAAAAAAAAATTCAAATTTTGGGTCAAATATTTTTTTCAAATTTTGGGTCAAATTTTTTTTTTTTCAAATTTTGGTAAAACATTTTTTCTAATTTTGGTAAAACAATTTTTTTCAAATTTTGGTAAAAAAAAAAAAATTCAATTTTTTTTGCAAATGGGTCAAAAGTTTTTTTTCAAATTTTGGGTCAACATTTTTTTTTATTTTGGGTCAAATTTTTTTTTTCAAATTTTGGACAACATAGTATAGTATGACGTTTTTGTCAAATTTTGAACTAAACATTTTTGTTGATGTATGATGTTTGGACCAAAAATTAAAATAGAAAAAAAAATTCCAGCCCTTTTTGCTCTGGGGCTTCACCTGCAGACATTTTATGCTACTGCAACCAGTAGTTCTTTGTAGATATTTGTAATTATGTTGATTTATAAAGTGGAAATGATGGTCCCTTCTTTGCCAGCAACCCAGTCCTCAGTATGCAACAAGTACAAGAATGTGTGTGTGTGTTCTTGTATTTGCGGCATACTGAGGACCAGTGAGGGTTTTTAACCAACAAAGTGAGGTCATTTTTACGGAGTGAGGACATTTTGGCCAGTCCTCACTTTGTTTTCATTGAAATCACCGCCTTAGGTCGTAAACATGCTATACTCAATTTGTCAAAAAAAAAAGAAAAATCATATTTTGGACAACATAGGACGTTTTTGTCAAATTTTTGGGCAAAAATTTTGGGTCCATTTTTTTTCAAAATTTTGGGTCAAATTTTTTTTTTCAAATGTTGGGTCAAATTTTTTTTTCAAATGTTGGGTCAATTTTTTTTTTTCAAATTTTGGGTCAAATTTTTTTTTCAAATGTTGGGTCATTTTTAAAAAAAAAATGTGGGTCAATTTTTTTTTCAAATGTTCGGTCAAATTTTTTTTTTCACATTTTGGGACAATTTTTTTTATTTTGGGTCAAAAATGTTTTTCAAATTTTGGATTTAACATTTTTGTTGATGTATGATGTTTTTGTAAAATGTTGGACCAAAAATAAAAAATAAAAAAAATAATCGAAAAAATTTTTCCAGCCCTTTCTGCTCTGGGGCTCCACCTGCAGACATTTTATGGTACTGCAACCAGTAGTTCTTTGTAGATGTCATTCATGAAGTAGATATTTGTAATTATGTTGATTTATAAAGTGGAAATACTGTGTGTGTGTGCGTGCGTGCGTGCGTGCGTGCGTGCGTGCGTGCGTGTGTGTTGTTATGTCATGTGAAACACAACATAAAGTAATACAACATGCACCTTTGACCTGACTCAACTCCCAGGAGCCCCCCGAAACCAAAATTGCTTCATGTCATCTAGATCACATCTGACACTCCCCCTATTCCATCTCCCTACACTCCATTGACTGTGAATTGGCAAAAACACTGAACAAAAGAAAATAGAAATCTTTGTGTGCGATGGAAATGTCAATTCACTGCCACTAATCCCTGCAAGGCATGTGTCATATGCTGCAGTGCAACTACAGAGGCTCTCTTCTCTCTCTGTGTGTTCTCAGTGACCTGTTAGATGTGATGCTCAGTGGCTGAAGAACACTTCAAAGACAGAATGACAGAGGACGCAGAAGATCCTGAAACTGAAACTGATGGCAAGTCCCACGATTCACAGAGAGAACAATGAATGTGACTCACAGTGAAATGTGCCACTGACGGTGGTTCAGTGCCAGCTGAGACAGATGGGTAGATTTAACAGCTGTGTATCTAAATTAAATGGATGTGCAGCATCAAGCTGACAGCTCATCTCAGCGGACATTGTTTTAGTTACAAATTACAAACAGTTTGGTAAAGGTGATTTAGCATTAATCAAACCCAGTTACAGGAACAGAAGGTACCATTAAAATGTCTTGTGGATTTTTCCCACCGACTCTGGTAGGAACTGCTCAGTGGAGCAGGTCACCGCTCGGTAAATTGGACATTAGACCTGATAGCTGAATGGATGCTTACTCTGAGTAAGCATCCATTCATCCATTACTGCTTATCCTCTGAGCTTGTTTATGGCCATTTACTCCCAGATGCTGTGATTCGGATGACCTGTCAAGTATTCTGAATGTAAATTTCAATTTTATTGAAAGGGAAATTATCAATATTGAAACATCTCTAGTCCACAGTGTCTGAAATTCTCAATAAGCCCATGGAGACAGACAAACATAGATCTACAATGCACATAAAAAATATTGATTAATGCATCTTTAAAGTTCAGCTATCAATACAGCAGCAGTGTGAAAGCAGCTAATGGTACTCATGGTGTCTGACGTGTTACTAGAACTCATTCTGTTTCTGTTCAACTTTACCTGAGCTCATCAGTCTGTTCATTCTCTGTTAATCTCCCTCCAGCACATACAGACAGGTGACAAATTAAAGCTCTTCTGGCAGCTTATGTTGTCTATTTAACAAGACACTTAATGTTGCTCCAGCATTACTTGTTATAGTTTCTCCAAAGTCTCTGGAAGTCTTCCAGGGGGATGATAAACTCACTTCCTCTACAAGATATGGTGTATTGATGACGGCATTTGGTAGCGAATCATCTTACACCTCGGTCAAAATCTTCTAGTATCAAACATGGCTTTTATATAAAAATAGTATCCAGGTTGGAAAAGCTAAGCTGAGGAAGTTGGAAGCAGTTAGCCACCACAGCACGACTCCACTAATTGCCAAAAAACCCTCATTTTAATTGGAAGTCTATGGGTAAACGAGCGTACTTCTCACCTTTTTAGGGAGTTAATGGTCTCAATCACTAGTTTCAGTTCTGCATCAACAGAACACGATGTCAATGATGTTCACATTAAGAGGAAACACATGGACTTACTTAGGACATGCTGATAAGAATACAGTAGGTTATAATGATATAAAAATGGTAATACCAAAACACATCTCCAACATGAAGAAAAATTCCTGTGCTGTTGAAATGCTAATTCTTCTGCAGTCACTTTCTGAAACAACGTTTTGACAAGCTGGGCAATAAAACATAAAATGAAATGCATTGTTTACCTCTCCCAGAGCACAGATATGATAACATAGAGCGAATAGGAGGAATAGAGCTGAATAGTACAGCTTAAATTCCTCGGGGTAAGATCCCACATCTGAGCTGAACACAGACCGATGCCTGGATGGTAAATGCTCTTGATCAGACAACACCTTCTCAGCATTTATGAGTGGACACCAGGCTTGTTGCAGGTGAACCTCCTGTTTTCCATCAATGGCGTGGTCCATCTGCCTCAAAGTTATTCCCCAAATGTTTGTGGAATTGTTGTTGTCGTCACTGCTTATTGTATGTTGAGTCCATATTGGCAGTCCCGGGGCCCGTTGCACAAAAGTAGGATTCAGATATCCAGGATGAATGACTGAGCCTGGTTCAACGAATCCAAAACAAGGGTGCCCAGGCTCAGTTGGTTGCACAAGCCAGGATGAGCAGACACGGATTCATCAAGCTAGGTGAAACCAATCCTGGATAAGTGCACGAACACGGCATCTTCAAATAGACCTTGCTGTCGATTGCAGATTCTCAGATTCACCATGACAACAAAAAGCGATCGCCTGAATGCGTAAGTAGTGCGGAAATACATGTTTATTCCTCCGCCGAAACCATCACATTCACAATCGAAAAAGTTATTTAACATCTCCGAAAACGTAGTTGTACTCTGAGTGAGTTCGAATTGTGAGTGAAAATGTGTAAACGCTACTTCCTTTAGATTGTAAAATACACTTTGCGTGTGTGCGAGCGTGTGGTTTCCATTTGTGGTGACTGCTGGCTGAGATGAGGGATGAGATTTAATAAATCCTGGAACTTAGCCTGCTGAAGACCAGGCTAACGCCACAGGATAAATCTCCATGGTAACTTATGTCATAACATATCCTGCTTTCTCCTATCCTGCTTTTGAACAACCGGATCACAGATAAATTAAGCCAGGATGAGCAGCATAGCCTGGCTTGAATCCCTTATCCTAGTTTTGTGCAACGGGCCTCCAAAGACAGAAAAATGTAGATATATGCATTTCTTCTTGACTGTTATGGGATCTGTCAAGATAAATCAAGAGACCAATCTCATCTCTGAAATAAGCAGCGCTAAAAAAGAAATGTCTTCTTCAGCAAACATAAGAAACATAACATTCCTGTGGGAAAAATGTTATTTATTTTTGCTCTCCACAGGCAATTAATGTAAAAGAAACTCCTGTGATGTTGTTACAGTTCAGGAGAGGTAGGGTAATGTAGACACTACATCCTGCACTTATGACAATATTGTTGTTTTTTAATGAGCAACTTAAAACATGCCTGATATGCATTTTTTTGGCTGAAACCATCAGAAGCGTCAGCAACACTGACTAGAGAAATATGACTAGGTCTCAAGTCAGTAGTTATGTTTCTACTAAAAGTTATAGCAAATTTTAACTGAACATTCAGAAATGTGCTTTGCTGCATTTTGCTGTGGTTTCTTCATCAGTCCACACGTGCCTCGTCTCGTCAGCTATTTCTGCTATATCACAAATACACTGAAATGAGGGGTGGGATGTTTTCACTCATTTGCCAAATCTGTTTCTAAATAAGTTTTTCGCAAGCATGGGTGAATCCAGCTGAGTCTTTCAGCAATTAGATTTCGCTCTCCAGACACATCTGGCAAGGACGCCATTTTGGTCAACTTCAGAAAGGGAACCAATCACAAACAGGTTTTCCCCCTGGCAAGCTATAGAAACATGCTTAATGCGATGTTACAATATCGGTTGCTGGTTTTGGAAACGGTGGAAGCTGATTTCAGGTCCACTTATATTTACATAACTTCTGTCCCCCCTGAGCTTCAATCATAAAAAATCTGCATGGAACTGAAAAAGAAATTCTGTCAATCAAAAGTTGTTAAGCCTTTCAGACAGTTCCTCCAGTCATCATGCATTAGTCCGGTGTCCGTGCCAGAGATGCTGAGCTTCCCTGGAGGTATCGTTTTTTGCTTAAAAGCTATTCTGTGCTGTCTCATACAGGGTATCCGCGGGGTCTTAAAAAGTCTTAAATCCAATCATTTGAATTTAAGGCCTTAAAATGTCTTAAATTCTCCTAAAATCTCATAAAAGGTCTTAAAAACAATTTTGAAAGGTCTTAAAAATCTGCATAAAACATGCATAAACTTCAGTCACGCTTTTAAATGTTTCTATTTTTGAAGATGCGATAACATAACTACAACACGGAACTAAAGTAGGCCGCCTGTGCTGCCCGGTGAGAATTTATCGAGCACCACTAGCTAGTGTGCAATGCGCGCCCGCCTAATTGCAAGTTCAACAATTTGTGGCTTCAATTTTCCTTCATGTCTTTTGTACTTTTAGCCAGTATGGATTTGAAATGGGTCTTAAATTGTATTCATTACTTTTGCATGACAAGAAGACGGTTCTCATCCATACGTAGCTCCCGAAGTAAATGGTGAAACTTGCCAAGTTGTGTCCGGCTCCGGATGTTGTTGTGGTGCTATGGTATACATCCAACATGGCAGAACTCTACAGAGCTAAAGTCATTGAACAGAATCACTGCAAGAAAACGACAACAAGCACGTTTGTCGACTTGTTTTCCTTTGCTCTGCATAAAATGTACCCAAATGCATTGATAAATAATTGCAAAACCCACAGTTTCAGCTTGAGCATCTCATCTGTTCAAGTGTGCACAGTGCAGGGTAAAAACCCCTCTGCAACAGACGTCACTTTGCAGCCTAATCTTTTCTTTTAAGGTTGTGTTCTAACATGTCCATATGTGTGTGACACACTTGTGCTGCTATCCCCCGAGGTGATACCGCATTGTATACTTCTTATCTGTCAGTCAGTGTCTTCTCAGACTGCTTTGTACCAGACGTCTGCAGCTGTGTGACCTTCCTCCATCCTCATCGTAATACTAACTTACTTGGTATTACTTTTTTTTATTATTGGATTGCTCTTTCTTATATGACTGGAGACATTGGGAGAGAAAGAGACCTGTGAGCTTCACAAAATGCCCATCATATTTGAACATCACTTTTTTTTGAAGCTTCCTCCAAGGCTTGTAAATGTGAGATTTATGAACAGGCTTTAAAGGAGAGTGTGTGTTTATCCTCTATTTACATAGATGCCCTCTGCTGTTGTCTGGAGGACACGTTTTGTTTTTCAAAGTTTCACTGTGGTTTGAAATGCAGCCTCATGGATTACTGGTCGGGGTGGATGGGGACTGGATGTGTCACCATGTTGATGATGTGTTGCCACTGGGAAATGTCTCTGAAGACACATCTGACATGTGGTTTTGATACTGTCTAATGGGTTCTGATGTGAATGAAATCATCCTGAGACACAAATTTGCTCATTTATTCTTAGGAGAGAATTAAAAAAAGGAAAGAAACTATGAACAATGAACAATGAAGTGAATTTTTATTTCAAAAATAGATACAAAATATGCTTTAGTCACTTTGATGTATTATCTCTATGACACTGATAACAATTGTAATTACGTTTTTAATCTATTAACCTTTTGACATTTACAGAAAATCGTTTTTCAGCTCAACCTGCCTCAGCATTAAAAAAATATATAAGGCATTTAAGAGGTATTTTTCGCCATTGATTTGGCGAAAAAGGACGAATTGTGAGGTAATTGTGATGGGCCGTGGTAAAAAAAAAGTCACTCTATCTTCAGTTCTCTGCATGTGGCATTCTTATACAGATTGTGTCTGTATGTGGGCATGTGTAAATTCCACGGGTGTGTGTGTACAGTATATAAGTATTTGCATATGCATCTACCTGTGTGTTCTCATAGACCTCCCCACAGATTCAAGTGTCGGCTATCTTCCAGGAAATGAAAAAGAGGGAACTGTGGGATACCATCCTGTGTCTACTTTTAGATGAAAGGGAAAATAACACATCAGATGTGCCTTTTTTGAACAATCAGCAAGGACACCAACAATCAGCAGCTATATTTGTTCCTCTAGGTTAGTCTGTCTTCTGTTTGGATCTATTTATGAACTCACCAGGGACATGTTATATTAGCTCTGATCTGTCCCACTAACTGAACGGAGTGCAGCACTGCAGCATCACAGGAGGCTTAACTGTTCCTGCACAGGTTCCGGTTGTGGTCAAATCAACAAATCTGCTCTCTGTGCTAAGTAGTCAACATGTGGAGACCACTGTGCCTTCCTGTGTTATGCTTCCATTTGGTTCTACCGTGTCAGTGAGTTCAAGGACCAAACCCTTGAAATATAAAAGTATTTCCATTTCCATTTCCATTCCATTCTATTGCCATTTCTGCTTTTAAAAAGAGAATGCAACAAAGTAGTAATCTTAGTTTTATCTTTAAATAAGTGCACAATTAAGCACCCAACCCTTGAGAGGTTTACTGTAAATGTAATAAGAATGTGCTTCATCACTAATGATTTCAGGGTTTCATCTGTAAAAATAGTTTGAATTTTAAAAAAATTAATCAAGCAATATGTAAAGAAGTATAACTCTTTGATCACTAATAAGATCCTTTTTTCTTAAAAAGACTAAAAATTGAAACCGCACATCACAGCAGCCTTCAGACTCCTCAGATTTCTCATCTCTGGACTCAGAAATAAGGAAAAAGATGTAAAAGTAACATTTAAAGTCTTTGGAGTTTTCATTTCATTTCAACCCTGAATGTCTTATATTTGCAGTGATGTGAAGACTGTTGGGAATTAAGTCAGATCAAAGCATAGGCTACACAGGTACAGCATTGACATGAAGAAGAAAATGTTGCCAGAATCTCACAAACCAAGAAAACCTGAGGTTTTAAAGGTGCCATATGTAAGAATGTGGCCAAAAGCGGTTACTACATTCAAATTCTAAATACCGAGGTCTTTTAGGTTTCGTTTTCTAACGTAACTGGCAACCCGTGGTTGCTTGGCAGCTGAGGCTCTACTGACTGCAATGACTGGTAGACGGCGGTAGGTGGCGCCACATGCCAAAACATGATTTCAAAACATAAACATTATTTGCAGTCTGCAAAATATTTGTTTTAATGCAAATAGTTTGTCTGTACTGTTGTTGTTGGTGAGTTCAGTTTGTTATATGAACATTATTCTTGAGTCTCTGTGACATATTAGGATTTTATGGCCAGTTGATTTACATTTATTACATAATGCACCTTTAAAGCAGCAGTGCGTACATTTAAATATATAAAAAGGCTTCTTTCAAATCATTGCCAAATTAGTTCAGACAGCACTGATTAAGCTCCACACAACCTCATGATTTTCAGCATAAAGTGATGTTTAGGTCTCATGTCAATTGGAAACATTCCCACGCTGCACACAGGAAGTGGTAAATTAGGTAAGCAAAGACAAAACAGACGCAGACAACTGCTACATTGTGCTAGTGAAGCAAGACAGCTGTAAAAAGGTTAACACAAAGAAGCACCCACCAAAACTTTCAGAAGTTAATTCTACTGCGCGAAATGTTTTGATTAGATTAGATTAGTTTAGTTTCGTTTAGATTAGCCTTTATTGATCCCACACTGGGGAAATTCACGCGTTAGAGCAGCAGGTTTGGGAGCAGACAGAACTTCACTGCGATATACAATAACAACAAGCAAAAGTACTAAAAGTACTAGTACTAAAAGTAAAAAAAATATTAAACCTAAGTGCATTGACACACAATTGTTCTACATGAGTATTGAGCAGGATATGACAGGGCGGGTGAGTAATGACAATTTAGGTTGTACTCGTGTAAATAGACAGTGTTATTACTCCACAATGCTATGACACAGTTTTTGGTGCTCAGTCCAATGGCGGTGACCTGCGGAAGTGAATTTGATAGGATTAATGTTTCCTGTCCACGCCCAACCCCTCGCTGTCGCTCTATACACACAAATACTCTGATGTTATTGCTTGACAGAGCAGATAAAGGTTGCATTATACAAATAATGTAACTGTTCATTTCTGTTCAAAAAAGACAAAACGGAGGCATTAACAACTACAAAATAAGTTACACAATGCAACTTTAAACTTACCAAATATCTCTCATTATATTCGTTCTTCTTTTTATAGTCAGACATTTTCAGTCCTCTGCATTCATACCCTTGTGCACACATAGCCACAGACTGTCCAGAGTGCAATGCTATGTCAACAGCCAACACTGAGGGCAATCAAATATTTACCAACCCAGACAAAAGAAGAAATCAGGCATCTGTCCATCTGAATAACGAAAGACTTCTTCCTTCTTTTAATAAACCTCAGATTCCCAAATCAATCTGAATTAAAGTATTTGATTACCAGTTTCCTAGCAACCCAAGACCATGGCCATCTGTTGCTCCTGCAGACAGACGAGTCGGCCTGTGCTGTAGCCAGCAGGGAGGAATTCCACCATGCTTTAAATGTCTCAAGCTCATGCAAGGTATTTTTTTACAACGAAAGGGAAAAAGAAAACAATCAAAGAGGAAAGACTTTGCAGAATCAACGAGCCATCATCATAACTGCTGTTTTCCAGAGTGCTTTCTGTTAAATAATTTAGCAATAAACTGGAGGAAACAATGTAATATTTATACAGACAAATGTCCTACTCTTTTCCACCCTGGCCCTTAGAGGACTGAGGGGATGTCACATACTTCCTCTGGCACAGTGGACACAGTGGGAGACACTGTGAGAAGGGGTATCAGTGCGAGTTCAGCTTGTGTCGACACACACCTGGAGGACAACGCAAACTCACACCAAGCACATACTGTGTGCAGTGGTGCATTTACTCTTTATAGTGAAATATCAAATTTGAAGGACACTCCCTGACCATCATAGATAGATCTAGAAATACTGTACATTACAACATTAAGACATTCACACAAAATCCCATAATTAAAAAAAAATGCATGATGTATTTTATATTTAGGGTTATATATCATTATTCTTAAATCCAACCTTTTCATGAACAGTCTTGTATAAAAGCTGTCACATTCAAACTGAAACGCTGCCATATTTGTGCTGGGTCAACTATGATATACAGTAATGGCCCTTTTCCATTATGGTCCCGGCTCGCCACGGCACGGTTTAGGTTGCATCTCCACTACAAAAGTACCTACTTCACATGGGCGGAGTCATCACTGCATGGCTGCATTTAACTGCGCTGACTTCGTTTTACACACACGACACACAAACGAGTGACTTGTAAAGCAGGTGTTTTCAGTGTAAGTGAAATCATTAGAATCTAATTTTAGACATTTACCTGATAAAAGTTGGAGATTAACCCTCGTTTTTAGGATTGTTGTCTTTGTAACTGATCTACAGTTTGGCACTCTTCGGCTTGATTCTTGTTTCTCTTCCTGTGACCTGTGACTTCCTGACCAATCAGTGGCTGGCAGTCTAGCAACTTCACACACAGTACCTACTCTGCGTGAATGGAACCTCACCCGAGCAGGTATTAAATAGTACCTGGTACCAGGTACTATGCTACTGGAAACACAACTAAAGCCCAATTTATACTCCTGCGTAAAGTGCTCTGCGTAGCTACGCAGAGTCCTGTCGAAGAGCCTCTGCGTCGTCTCCGGGTGCACGGAATATTTTTTAAGTGTCCGTCACTCCGTCAAGGGACAACGGAGACGGCAAGAGCTGCGATTGGTCCTCAGGACAGGCCGAGCTAAGCTGCTCTTAGCCGGCTCACAGTGAACACCGAGCGCTACAGAGGGCGGAGCTGATCCCCGCCGACTTCGTCGCTGCCAAACTATAAATACGTCATATTTTAACACACACAGCACGTTTAGACTCTAAATGACCAATTTCTCGCCTCAAATTATCTTAAAACTGTGTTCCGGGACACAGAAAAGTGACAAACGGCCACTGTTTCAACAACAACAGTCTTTCTCCCTCGGACGCCATTGCTCACCGTAGCCAAAAGCACAACAACCTTGCGCAGCGACCCCTACTGATCGGGCGGGAAATTGCAGCGCCTATCCGTCACCACGACGCAGAAGTATAAAGGCTCGAGTGGTCTACGTGGTGACGCAGACGGATAACGCATACGCAGTCGGAGAAGTATAATGTGGCCTTTAACCGTGCCGAGGCGAGCCGGTAGAAACACGCCATATCAGTGACCTCTAAATTGGGCCTCAGAATGGCTGTTATACATTCTAAAGATGATTGTGATTGGTTAATAGTCACAAGATTTGAATGATTTCTTCTAGAAATAATCACCCAGGCTTTTGTCTGTGTAACTTTGACTGATTATTTTTTGTGCAGTATCACAGTGATCTTGCTTTCTAAGGTTTCCAAGGTTGCCCTTACCCCTCTGACCATAGTGTCTGGGGTGGGAATCTGCAGTTGTCAATCAGTATGGCAGGCAGTGTGCTTTAGGTCAACTATGTATCTTATTCTGAGGCTTTAAGATGGAACAGCAGAAAACATCATTGTCTACCTCGCAGTTTCGCTTCCAAGTTTCCAATCCTTGCATTAGCTGAGACAATGTACATAATAAGGATGTAGGCGAAGAGGATCAGCTGGATAATTTACATATTGTAGCTTTTAACACCTTGACCTTTAACTTCAAGCCCATTGTAAATCAAAACTTTCCTCTTGGCAACACAATATGCACACAGTCTACTGGAGATGTTATGAGACATAGAACAACATTAAAATAACTGCATCAAATATGAATAGGTTAAAATGTCACACCAAAGAAAATTCAAAGGAAGTATTATCATAATGTAAAAAAAACAAAAACATTATTGTCCAACTTTGTTTGTAAAGCACTTAAAATCAGTGCAAAAAGTACAAAAGTGGACCAAAGTGCTGTACAGAATAATAAATAAAAGACAGAATAAATAAAATACATAAAAGTTCTAACAAGGCGATAAAAGTCATCTAAAAAAGTATTTAAAAGACATAAAGCATGGGTAAAAGTAACATTCGTGCAATAAAACACAATATAAAACAAAGCAAAAGTATCATAAGTAACCTGAATAACATTAAAAACAGATGAGTTTTAAGAAGGAATTTAATTAAAAACAGACAGGAATGTGGCTTGTCTTATATAAAGATCGTTCCACTGTTTAGGGGTCACAACAGCAAACGCACACTTTCACAAACAAACAAACAAAAAGATAACTCTGGCAGCTGTGGTTGCCAGAATTCTACCATGAAAAATATAGTGCAACTCTTTATTTCATAAACCCAATCAAACATTCGGACTAACAGACATTTATTTCTGGTATTTTTCCAACTTTAACACAATTGGTTTATATATTTAACAGCCATCAAATGTATGTATATATACATATATATACAAATATGACAGTTCCTTGTTACAAAAACAGTATTTCCCTTTTTTAAAGTTTACAGTTGTTTACATTGACAGTATATTAATGTATAATCTACAGACTTTGCATGGTCTCCTCTGAGCTTGCGCTTACTTTTTGGCACAGTGAGTGGGAAGGTGTGTGACGATGTAACAACTCAGAGAGGTAGGGCGGAGGAAAGGCCATCAATAAATAGAATAATATAAAAACAAATTGGCAGCCAGTGGATTGAAGCTAAAATGGGGGAAATATTTACGTGTGCCAGTTAAAAGAAACATGTTTCGTACTAGCAGCTGAACAAAAAGTATTTCCATTTTTACAACCAAGTCATTGAAAAAAGTCTGCCTTTTACCATCTCAAAAAATCTCCAGACTCATCACTCTCAGCCTCAGCCTTCATCACTTCCTGCCACTACTACTACAGTGGAGCCCTGTTAGTTTACACTGCAAGCACCTGGACAGGCTCCAGAATGTGTGCCAGATTCCTCACTCAAACCAAGTCAAAATACAATTATTTACAAATTCATCCATGCCCTGTCTGATCTTCTCCACCCTGATCACTCCATCCTGTGACCTGTTGACCATAGAAACAGGTCTATCCTTGTTCATCTTCAAAAAAAGCCCGTCTGTTCACAAGATGCTAACTGACTACAGTCATTATCCTGAGCTAGGGTTATCAGTGACTGCTTTATATACATGTTATGCACCAGTCTAGGACACAACACGACACATCCTCATCTTCCCCAAATCCCAAGTGACCACAAACAATTATTTAGTATAATAATGAACAAAATGATTTATTTACAATTTAATTAAAGTAACAAAAATCAGATAAATGTATGTATATATAAATTGAGCCAGGGTGGACTAAGGCCAAAATAACAAACAAAAGGTTACTGTCTAGTAAATAATAACTCTTACCTAACCAAACTTAAGAAAACCAAAGGACACCAGAGTTACCTCGCTACCTAATAAAACAGGAGGATACACTGTTAAACAAAACTGGCAGTCAACCCTTACTACTCAAACAATAAATAAGTTAACCAAAAAGACTACAGGACTCGAAGTGTGGTCGGTTGGGAGAGGATGAGGAGAACCTGCTGCCAAATGCCCCTGACATCTGCCATCTTGGCTCCATATGTAGCTGGTGAGGTTGAAGTGCAGCCAATCAAACCAGAGCCTGAAACCACTCCACCAATCCTGGCACAGTCATGGCACACACCTATTTGCCTGGGAGAGTGGGTGAAAACACAGCAGTTTGACTGCAAAAAATGACTACAGTCATAACAATGCACGTTAAAAGTCAGATTTTAGTTTTCCTTAATGTCATGTTAACACATTAGTCCGACTAAAATTGAGCTAATCTTAGTCGGACTAACATACCTGGATAATGCAGCACATAGTCCAATTACTCTTGCCTGTATATGTTTAGTCGGATTGGAGTCAGACTTTGCATTCTGTTCATGCACCAAAATTTCTACCCTGACCTTTGACCTGGAAGCTCTCAGCAACCATCACAATTAACGTGCAGCAGGTACGAAACATACAGAACCACAGCACCAGCCATCTCACCGTCCATCTCGCTGTTCCCTGTTTGTTTATCTGTGATGTAAAGGTCAACAAGAAACTTCAATCAATACACACTAGCTTATAGAGAGAGAGATACAGCGCCACCAATGGAGGCGGAATCAGACATACAAGGCCAATGAATCGATAAATCGCAGTTGAGCTACGGCCACAGCTCGCTTATGCTGTGCATGTAAACATATTGCGTAATAGGTATTTAAATTCCAAAAGGTTTTGGGATGTATTACAAAGGAAACATTTTTCCGGATCATGGATGACATTTTTTCGTTGAACCGTCTCTGCCTGGTGTACACACACATTATCAAACCATCACACAGACTTCCTTTTATAAATGTGTACTCTCCAGGGGTAGGTTGATTCAACTTTACCAGCGTTACAATGACCCCACTTGGTTAAATTCTCAGACTTAACACGGCTCGTTCAGAGGCACAAAAGTCGTCATATAACCATTTTCACAGGACGATTAGGGAGCAAATTAAAAGATGAGACCGTGCACGCTGACTGAATACTAAATTGGAAGTCTTTTTCAGAGCAAAGGGGCCAGTGCTTGACTTTTTTTTAAAGAAAATTATTTGATAATTGGCAATTACTGTATGTACTTGAACGTGTTTTTATTTCAGTTGGCTGCCGTAAAGGGGTCGTACCTATGTTCCCTGGGTCCTATGTTCTCCATTTTTCCCAAAAAAGGTCCTATGTTCCCCACTTTGTGGAAGCCTGGGTGTGGAGCTCCAGGGTTAAGGGTTAGGGTTAGGGTTCCTTTTTCTCACACCTGAGCCAGCAAAAAAGTTTTGTTATTTGTTTCTGAGATTATGCATGTGTCTGTAAATTTGGCTTGCAATGTGAGTTTTTACAGGAATCAACAGGAATTTACCCATGAGATTTTGATGGTGTAGGGGTGGAGAGCAACTGAGCTGCTTAAGAGCCCTCTTTCAGCCTCTCTAGCACTTTAACTCCTCCCTCCTTCTCTTTCTGAGCCTCACAGGCGAAGTGACGTGACTCCAGGCTGTGTTTGCTATATACAGCAGCATCACTGAGACATTCAATATTGTTTTTCTATAATTAGAAGCTGCAGTAGTGCACTCATTTCCCCTCATCCCTTTCTGGTTGCAGCGTCTCTGGTTTGATTATAGGAGCTATATTTTCCCACCATATGGCGTAGAAGTAAACTCTTTAACATGCTTTACTTTATTACAGCACTTTAATTTCCCTCCTGATTCTGTCAGAGCAGTGTTTCTGCTATAACAGTGATGAGAGTAGAGTAGAGTGATGTAGAGTAAGTTAATTTCACAACCTTATTAGCAGCATTATCTCTTAAAATATTCCTGTTTTGGTGACTTCCACTGTATAAACCCTTCAGTGATTGAGAGAGTGTAGGTGAATATACGGCGGCCCTGAGGCGAAAAAAACACAAACGCAAATCACAAACACATATCACAAAACGCAAAACCAAAAACACAAACATAAATCACAAAACGCAAAACCAAAAACACAAACATAAATCACAAAACACAAATGCAAAAACAAAAAAACACAAACAATGCATTGTAAATCACAATACACATAAGCAAGGGCTTATGTGTAAAATAAGCATTAACTCACAACGCAAATCAAAAACATTAACTTGAAATGTAAATCCCAATACATACCTCTTCCGAATCAATGTTTTCTGCTTTTGTATTTCTGTCTGCTGTTTTTGTGATTTCCGCTCAATGCAGGATTTGAACCTGCAAGGAGGACTGTAGCCTCAACCTGGGATGGCAGCTCTACAAAGTGAGCCAAATGCCAACCCTTGTGTTTGTGTATTGTGATTTGCATTTGTGTTTCTTGTTTTGCACGGTTATTTTGCTTTTCCATTACTTTTTTTTAGTACCTGCTCTGGCGAGGTACCAAGCAAGCTGAGGTGATACTATGCGTGACACTGTCAGAGTGCTGTCACATATGGAAGCAAATGTGTGCCATTATCCAAATTAAAATGCATAAACAGACATGCTTTTTCATTTTCAAAATGAAGCTGCATTTTGTGAATGAATAATCAATATTTCAAAATGCATTTTAATTTTCAAATTCAAGACTGCTCATTCTGTGATTTAATGAAAATGATAAAGAAAATGACATTTAAGATTTAATTTTCAAAACATCCTCCAGCAAAAAGGTAACAAAATCAAATTTGAAATGTCAAATTTGAAAAATTAAAATGCATTACATGAAATGCTTTTTCATTTTCAAAATGCAGCTGCATTTTTTGACTCATAAATAAAATTAATAGTCAATATTCCGAACTGCATTTTCATTTTCAACTTCTAGACTGCTTATTCTGTGCCTTATTTAAAAGACAAAGCAAACAGAGAAAAGCTTTTTCGTTTTCATGTTCGCCTGCAAAAAGTGTATCATAATTCAAATGAGTTCGCAATACGGATGGGCGCAGGATTGGGCAGCCCATGGTCAAGTAAAAGGGAACTTGGCTTGTAACCAGAGGTTTGCTGATTCAAGTCCCCACCAGGTCAAAGGGCAGGGGTTCCCCCTGAGCAGCCTTCTAGGAAGGTTCCTAGTAGAAGATGGGTTAAATGCAAACATAGAAGTACCCTTCAGGTAATTAGTATATAAAATAAAAATAAAAAACTTCACGGAAAACGGACATGGAAGTAAAGAAAAAAAGTCAGTCAGACTGACTCTCCACTCGCAGTAGATATCGATACGAAGCTCACTCGTGTGGCAGAACTGACCTTTTTTTTTTTTTTTTTTAAGTCACCAGAGGTTTGAAAAGTTGCCAAATATAGCGACAAACACTGTTATTTGGTCTGTTTGCTTTATGATAAAGTGTATTTTCTTTCTTTATTTCCCTTTCTTTCCACCTTGGCTTGGTTCATTCTGTCTCCGTTTCTATGATTACATCCATTGTAATGTGTATAACATCTTCTTCTCTGTTTATGGTGTGGCAGCACTACATCGCCACTTACAGACCTGGCATATGTACTACAGTTTTTTGAGTTGTTTTGGGGAGTTTTGTGTGGATGAAGCCATTTCCTAAAACGATGCCGTGTTTTGGGTAAACTTCGTCAAAACAGCAAAGAAAAGGTTTCCGTTACGTTCCCTTTCTGTGTTCCTATGGCCTTAGAGCGTCCCCAAAGAAATCTGTGTTTGCACTGGCTGTTGTTGGTTTGTTTTGTAGGATCCTCCCTTTTCCCTCCCTTGGTCACCACTTGCATCATTACACCAGTCCTCCCCTGTGCTGGTGTTAAGGGGGTAAACCAGCCCTTTGGAATCTTTCAATGGCCATTATTAGTATTCTGTTGGGAAATAAAAGGACCCATCTGTGGAGGTGGTGATGAGGGGGTGACAGGAGGGCGGGGGCGAGAACAGGAGGAGGCTCTCCCTGGAGAGACCAAGGGATTAACCACTGACACACAGAGCCTGCTAATAAGGAGGTTTGGAGAACCCCATCTATAGGATCAGTATGCATGCCCGTGTAAAACACACCAGTCACACATAATCGCATGGACACGCTTATAACTTAACAGTGTTCTTACACAGTTGGCAGCTGTCTAAAAGTCTGTCACACACAAATACACTCATACACATTCGTTCTTTCCCCCTCTCCCTCTCTCACTGCATCTTTATTAAATTTGTAGTAGGGGCCACATCTGGTCACATACACCCAGAGAACAAAAGAGAGACTCGAAGGTGGAGGGGGGTGCAAGAAAAGCCCAGTGTCAGATATGGAGATTTCATTCCATGTGGCTGAGTATTAATGTGCGTGTGCACGCGCCAAGCATCTGTTACGTATAATTGGAGGGTGTCAGGTGTGGACACGGGGCCAGATTCAGTCCCACCCAAGACATGAATTGTCTGCTCCCGTGACTGGTTGAGTCTGTGTGTCAACATCTATATTTATTACGCGGCTGACCCAGAGGTTTGGCAACGATGACTGCCTGATGGGGGATGAATGACTCTCAAGATTGTCATGAATCATGTCGCATCAACCCGCAGACCAGGAGCGTCTCATTTGCCGCAGCCTCCGCGCCACTGTTGTCGATTTAATCAGAATTCATTGATCGGTCAGAGCTCTTCTCCTGAGAGGAGTTTTTGTTGGCTTGAGTAAATACGTTCCACTTGCTGTCTGTTGTAGGTAAATATGTTTACACTTGAGTTAATAGATCATCTTTGTTAAAGCGGTTAAGCGGAACATGTTTGTTTTCGTCGTCCGAAATTAAATCGGGCAGCACACACATGCGCAGAAGAACACACGACCCATATTCTCATGAGATGTACCTGTCACCACTGCCACTCACAAACCCCCACGAGTCTGCGAGCCTGCAGGAGAAACCACCAAACTACCGGTGTGGGGAGGAAGGTTCTGACACGTCTGTGTAGTTGTTCTGTTTTGCGAAAGCAGTCCAACTCATCTTGTTGTGCAGTTCCACTTTCTGCTTTATCAAACTGCTCATGAATGTCTGCTGACACGAGGGAAAACTATTGCTCATTACCCTCAGGTTTCATTCACGCTAGGTAGGCTATGTGTCACTCTGGTTGATGAGACTGCTTGGGGTGGGAATTTACCCAAGAGGTGAGGCAATTAACAGGCATGCATCGCTTCCACAACAATATAAATGAATGGAGGAGTAGGGGCACCGTATGCATCAGTATCTAAATCTAACCCTAAATTTGACTTAACTGACAATATGGAGTGCTGCAAAAGAAAACGGATCACTTGGACTTGAGGAGAGACGAGGTAACGTAATGTCATTCACTGCAAATCAGGTCTTGTTGGCTTCCTGAGATACAGTGGATCCAGAAATAGAATTCTGCTGACAGAGGAAGTTGTTGAGACCAAAGATCGATACACACTTACTCGCCCCCATGCATTGAACCTCAGGCATTTTTCTCAGCGCTGCATTTTGTTTTTCTTGTTTCAGTCTCGCGGTACCCTGATGGAGGTTTGATTCCAGCAAAGTTTACAGCACTGAAGTGGCTGTATCATCATCTTACTTTTTGAGTATGCAGGCTGGGTCTACAGTCATTTAGAGTCATTTATTTTGACAAAAGTGTTTGGGCTGCAGGTAATGTTAGTTTTAAAGCAGACCTAGAGTGGTTCTGTTGCACATATATGTTAGTTATGGAGGTCTACTTACATACATTAACTTGTTTTTATGGTCAAAAACCTCCTAGTTGCTGTAAACGAGCCGATAGAAATCCTCTTTTCTGACGCTGTTCCTGAGTTGCGATATTTCAGAGTGAACTCTCACCCCCAGAAGACGGAGTCTTGTAATTGGCCAATACTATTCAGCACATCCGCTCTCAGAAGCACAGCTCCCCCTTCTGGAACGGTGGATGCACTGCTACTCATTATCAAAACGTTGTTTTAACAATGTTTAAAAATAGCTTCGTCACGACTCCCCGCCGCAGTCCCTTTTATGACTTTGACCCAGAGTCAGAAGACACTGTCGCTCGTGAAACACCTCCACAACGGACGTTATTCTTCTTCTGCGGTTCAATGTACGCAACCGGATGTACCCGTTCTGGTGCCCGGAGCAGGACGATTGGCTGTTCAGGAGAACCGGTGTTCACGTAACCGGACCGGGTTTTTTCAGAGATCTCGCTGAGCCCGAGATTACAATAAAACACAGTGTTCTCAGCAGTGGCTGAACTGTTTGTTTAGTATGACTTTAACATTACGACTAGTCTACTGACGACAGATTTAATTCTCAGAGGTACAGTTGACTTTTAAAATTGCATGTTTTGCCAAATCAGCAGTCTAAAACCCAAAGGATATGCAGTTTATCATATGTGAGAACGGGCAAGCAACAAATCATCACATCTGAGAAGCTGCAACAAAAGCAAAAGTGTGTTTGAAAGATTTCATACAATTAATATATTGTCGTCATTGTTCGACAGTACAAAAGTTGCTGAATTAACAACACATTTTTATTACTAAATATAACCAAAATCTTTTCACAGACCAATTATTTTATTTGTTTACCTCAGGCATACTTCACAGTATCTGCATTATAGTGATATTTCTCTAGCCTTAATTGTACCATAGTTGCCATATGCAGATATTGTAGAGCGCAAGACATTTTAAATTCCTCTCCTGGCATTCGTTGAACTCCTAAAAAGTCAACTCTATTCCTTAAAAATACACTTTATAACTTTTTGTTTTCCATGAAATGATAATTTTATTGCATAGCTCCAACTCTGGTTTGCTGTTACCATATGCAACACAATGGAATGGTGATGTAAGAGTAATTCAGACAGTAATGGTGGAGCTGGGAACCAACTCGGAAGACAGAAAAGAAACGGAGTGATTAGTACGGGGCCTCCTATATGTTGGTCCAACAAAATATTTGATGAAGCCTGATTTGCTTAGCTGTGTCTGGCTTTTTTGATTCAGCTCACAATTCAACAGAAAAATGAGAAGCAATGTGGTCATGGCCACCCTACAAGTTTTGCCTCTGTTTTATTGAGATTGCCCTTCAAACACAAGTTTTTCCCAGTGGTTATTAGCTGTATTTTACCCTGCTGTCAAAACACATTTGCCCCAGAGACCACTGTAATGAATGAAACCTGTCAAACAGATATTCACCTTCAGCTGTTCATTGATTTCTCAGAGGAGATTTGCCTCTGCACAATTATCGTCTAGTAGTGAAATGTGACACAGATTGGCTAAAACTTATTTAAAAGGGGGGAGTAGTCTGGAAACTCTAAAAGAGACTAAAAGAGTGGACTAAAAAAGCCAATGGCAAAATCTGAATGTCTTAGCTATTGTTTGACCAGAGAGGCAGTAGATCATTTCAATAGTTTGCACTAAACTGTGAAGATTTTCACATGGACCAGCAAATAATAAATAACATTACTAGATACCCATATATACAGGATACTGTATATAGTGACACTTTATGATTGGGTCCTAAGTGTAATATTTACAAGGGTTTATCGGTAGAAATTGAATATATATTCCTGAAGTATTTAAATTCCTTATAAAAAAATCAGTTTTAGGCACGCTAACGGCGCTAAGCGAGCTAATGCAGCTAACGGACCTAACTGGTAAATGGTGCCTGGACTCCGGTGTTGCGGCACGTCAACATGACGTCACACGCATCTTTTTCCGGTCAGTTGTCACGGAAACACGTCATGCGTTAACATGCTTTAACCTAGTGCCCAGCACTAAAAAAGAATTTAAGAAAAAACTCAGAGAGAGCTGAGACTGGAGAAAGTTTTGAAAGAGTGAGTACATCCTTCTTGATACACAAAGGCCACCATAGTTGCCTGATGCATTTGCTAAAGTGTTGGGGTTGAGAGTTGAGTGCAAAAGTCTATTATATATTACTATTTCATGTCACTAATTCTTACACACTGGAGCTTTAAGTGAGCAGACAGAAAGTGCTGATTTTTCCACTAACACAATTAGTCATCGACGGTGATGATGACGATTATGATGGCTCGAGCAAGCGTGCGGCAGTCAATTTCTCCATATGGCTTTGAACATGCTCACAAGCTGCTGTCACTCAGTGATTCGATTCCTCCCACACCAAACAGTGGAAGTGATACAGGCCTATGCTACATGTCCAGCAAAACAGCAGCAGATGGTGAATATTCTGGATCCATGAGCCACTGTGATGGACACCTCTGAGACTCAACTGAGTTTAATAGACTCTGATTGCAATTCATTGCTCGAGAAACAAATTCATTGTCATAGTCTGTGGACCCATTGAAATAGCCTTGCCCCCCCAGCCCACCTTGCCACCACAAAGATAAAAGTCTAGCTCTGCCACTGGTAACTGTGCAGTTAGGTGCTGATCAGGGAAATAAGGTGGAGGGTGGACTGGTCCAGGAAAACAAAGCTTAATCACACATGGGATGTAATTAACATGCACTTTTAAGTGTGTCATTGTTAAGACACGGGCATAATCAGCATAGGTAAGGTTATACTAATGGTATCTATTCACTGGATATCACACTATGGAGCACCAGCAGCTATAAAAAAAAACCTGTACCTGTGTCTGGAAAGTGAAGCCAGCATTCCAGTACTTGAAACTTAGCTTGACTAATGCCAGACTGCATCTCATCACTGCATCTGACTAATTGTAAGTACTTCAGGAGATGGTCGGAAACACATTGTGACCATATTGAACACAGGTTTAATTGCGATGCGTCGCTGATGCATCCCAGGTGCGTCTCCACCCAAAACTATGTGAGCAGGAATAGTTCAGAGGAAGGAGAGAAGGAAGGAAGGAAAATAATCTTTATTTTCATTGTACAAGAAACTTCACAATGAAATTACAAGGTCAGATGGAGGGCCGACAGAGCACAAATAATGTGAAAGGTTTTCCACTTGTCGAAGACAACATCTTCCCCTGCTTCGACAAGCAGAGGAGTCCATACAATAATGCAACTTGTTGTTTATATGGCTGCATACAGGATGTGACACTGAAGTGAAGAAGAGGGGGAGGTGACATAAGGAAGATCAGATATCAATCAGATCTCGATGTGGATGCATGTTAATACCAGGTGTAAATGCATGTAATGAGCACTATCCAATCGCTATCTGATCACAGAAAAAACTTTCTAAACCCAGGTATAAATGGGGCCACTGAGTCTGGAAAGGGTATATGTTTGTATATACAGAGCTTGACTCCCAGTCATATTATCTGGGTATCTGACTTTGAGAAATTGGATTTAGTAAAAATTCAGTCAAACTTACATCTTACTTGTTAACAAGTACTCCAAAAGTCTGGTATATGCCACACAATAATTCGTTTTTTGTTTTTTATAGTCATATAAACTTCTCCCTATCCAGGAGGAGAGCCCCCCCCCCGCCTCCTATCATGGGTCATGTCATAATATCCTTTGAGGGCAATACTAAAACTCTAACTTCTCAAAGACAATATGTGGAATGCTCATCTGATGTCAGATGTGAGATGGTCGCAATGACAATGCTGCAACTTGCAGCTGGACTGAGCCAAAATGACTTGCCTTACCTTTGGTGGTACCACATGGCTTGCAAAAACACCGGAATTCCCCACTCATATCAAACTCCAAAATAATTAACGACGTTCTGTGACTCCTAGCACTTATCATTGAGGATATATCATGGAACACTCTTTGATATTAATTGCTTTATTTTTGTTTATGCCAGAAAAAAGTACTTGCAGGCTTAATTAAATTGTCACAGGGGCCATAAATGACAAGAGGTTTGAAACCCCCAGTTGTACGACACCTCAACTATGTGTAACATTGCAAATAATCCACTGCAGGAGTAATTACCTCTGTAAAATTAAATCCTGTAATCTCCCTATAAATTCCTCATTACTTTGTTGATTTCATTCATATTAAAACTGATGAAATTAACTTGCATCTTTTCCTGATCATCAATTTTTTTTTTTTGTCAACGCTCCAGATTTTCCTTGTCACTTCAAACACTTCCACCAAGGCATGGTGCTAATTTCTGCCATTCTGTTATTTGTAGTCTCAGTAGAACAGCTCATGCTTGTTTGTTTTGGGGTTTGGCAGCTGCTGAGAGTCCAGTGACATCACTGTATTGGCACATTTATTACTGAGAAATGCAGTGGAAAAAAAAAACGTTAAAATGCCAAGCACCAAAGATGTCTCAAAATAAAAACAAACACACTGCAGATAATCGTCGCTCAAAGCTAATTGCAGTGACTGACGTTGAATTCAGTGAGGACGCAAATGATCATAAGGTACTGACATGACTCAAAGCACTCTTCCAACGATATGTAATTTTCAAGATGTATTAAATGTTGGTTTTCTGACTATAAGACGACAATAAACCAAAGTCTCATCACAGAGAGATCACAAAACCGGTTTCAAGTATCCTGGGTGAAACCAGCTGAGTCTACTTCTGGCAAGGACAACATTTTGGCCAACGACAGAATCTCACAAACCAACACAAATGGTTTCTTCCCTCTGGCATGCTTGAGGCAGGCTTAACGCGATGGCCGCAGAGAAGCAATGTATTGCAGCTTCTGTATACATCCAACATGGTGGCCACTGAAGAGTAGCTGCCTCTCCATTGGGCTGTTGCTTCCATTGAAAGCAACTTGCTCCACGTAAAAGTTGTTGCATGCGATAACTAGATAGCTATCGCTCCAAGAAAACTACAACAAGCACTGTGTTGACCTGTTTTCTGTCGCTCTGCATATGTCATCCAGATCATTGGTCTGATTGGTTGTAGGTCTACCATTTGCATACAAAGACATTTTATCTTGGAAGTGGGAGGTGACCCTATACAATGTATACATTCAACTGGACCAGAGTCAAACTCAGTCTCTAGAGTTCCCACCCCCAACCAATACCCAAAATATTAGACAAAATAATAAGACAACTGTGACATGGAGAAATTCAGGCTGGTGCATTTTTTGGACTGACAATGAGGCATAGCAGAGCAGTTTTAGCTCTGTCGGCTCAAATAATTCAATATTTTTTTATTAATGAACGGAAGGAAGACTCCGAAAAGTGCTTGGCTCTCTTCTTCTCACTCTTTCTTGGCTGTTGAGCACAAAGTGATAATCACACTTGTTCAGCGTATAAAGTGATACTGAGTAGACATTCAGATCGTGTTGATTTCACGCTGTGTTTTTGTTGTATTTTGGAGTTGAAGTGCTGTTACCAGTTGTTGCTGCTAGTGGCTGCTGTGGCAACATGACAGTCGGACACTGTTTACATTCTGGGAATTTGGTCCTGTCCTCCTACAGGTGGGTCTAAAAAGTGCTGAATTAGCATTGCAGTTTCAAGCCTCGGACGAAGTGATCAAGTGTCACTGGTGGGCACATAAGATATCTCTCATGGGAAACTGAGGTTGGGAAGCACAATTTATCAGAAATAATATCCCTATTCTAGTAATACAAAGCTAAATGCAAATCGTATCCCTTTAAGCCGGAACCATCTAATAATGAGCTTAAAGGAGGCATTACACCCCCTAGTGGAGCAGAGGAGTACACACTTCTTTCACTATATCAATTCCCCATTAGCACTAGTTATACTAGGACAAGGACAACAGTCCAATTTAGTGTAATGTAGTGATTAAATGCTGTTGGCTGAGCCCGACAAAGATGATTTTCTGTCATGACAGACAATAATGTCGTTCTGGTTCTGATTGGGAACTCAATGCACAATGAGAGCAGAGACAGACTTTCTGACAGTGCCAGGTTTATTTCAGCAAAGGTCATTGAACACTGTATCTGCGCCAGTCTTTGTTTCAGTGATTGTGTCAATCAATTTAACAATGGATCTGTGATGGGAAGCGCAATATACAGTAGGTGGGGAGCCTGTTCCTCCGCTCTGTGATCTGAAAGTTGGCAGCAGGGAGTACAGGATGTTGCTAATAGGTGTGAATGAAAAGCCTGGCTGGTTACCTTGTCTCCTTGTGTTTCCCACTCACACCTCTATTTATCACACAGCTTCACTTTTCATTGAGTTGCCACAGAGACAATTTTGTGAAAACGCCTCGATTGGTGGCTTTTTGTTTTAAATTTTTCTGAAAAGGCAAATAAGTCTTACATCTGCTATGTGTTACTCAAAGTGAATGCTTACTATTTTGTGAGGTTTGGGATAAACCAATCTCTAGGATCTCTGGATCTCTGTTCATGGGCAGATTGCGGCAAGTACATGTCTGAACAATCCATCATGAATGCAGGATAGGATGAGAGACCACCTCCTCTGCAACAGTTTGTATTGTTTTTATTACACTAATTAACAACATTAGTAACACAATATTAACACCAATCAACACTTTTATTATGGTTAAAACTTGTTTTGTGTTACGTCAGCACAAATAGAGCTTCCATTTACAAGAGCTTCCCCTGTATCTTTGTTCTCTCTGTCAGACACACAAATACAATAATACACATATTAAGAGCAGACACATCTGTACATGTCAGACTCAGACTGGTTGTTAAAGATCCCTAAATGTTCAGCACAACAATTGAACTGGAGAAGTCCTCTTGGATGGGGTGGAATTGCCAATGAATCTTCAGTTGTGTGCCCCGACCTCATTGGGTGTTTCGGCCACTTATCACAAGACACCCTCCGTCCGGGTTGGCCCCTCGCAGGCTGATCAGACCTGGGTGTGTGTCGCATGGTTCACCACATGGTCATCTGGAAGCCCATGTTACGTGCTCACGTTTCAGCCACAGCCAGTGACTGGTCTGTTCTGCCGCATTGAAAAGTTCTTTGACTGCCTTCCGTTGGGCCTGACCTCTGATCCCTACTTCCTTCACAAGCCTTGTGGTGGAGCTGGCTACAAAGCCTCTGCAGCCCACCTCCACGGGCCACACCTTCACGTTCCAGCCCCACTCCTCTGCTTCAGCTGCTAAGTTGGCATAGCGCAGCCTCTTCCGCTCGAATGCCTCATCTATGGCATCTTCCCAAGGGCGTGCCAGCTCAACGATGAAGGCACGCCGACAGGATTTGGACCAGAGGACCAGGTCTGGACGCCGGTTGGTTGCTTGAATTTCGGGTGGGGAAGGTGAGCCTCTGGCTGAGGTCTGTCCGCATTTCCCAATCCCGGGCTGCTCTCAGTGGGCCTGAGTCTAGAGGTGATGGTGACATAAAGGACGGAGGAAGCCAAGATCCATTCACATAAAGCTGTGTTACTACCAAGTGGAACGTATCACTTTGGTACAGTATGGTATGGATATTTTTTGCGTTTCCATTAGGAATAGTACCAAAATAACTGGCCTCAATAGTTCCATTCTTTGGCATCCTTCCCTTGGGGTACCAGAGTAAAATGTTACAGTACTTTCAGGCTAGACTGACTCAACAGAACCGAAAAAAACATTACTCCTTTGCAATTGATGAAAAAATCCCATGGAAGTCGAGGTCTACAGTATTCTCCTATAAAACTTGACGTACTGTTGAGACAAAAATCCACAATCCGAGCAGGAAAAAAGAGCTGCTGGACATCCTCCATTGTTGTCTGTGTTGTTGTGTTCCATGTCTTTATTCGTTGTCACCGCAAAGGTACGACATTATGCTACATGGCCATCGGGCACAGCCCGTAATCCACCTACCAAGTAAAGGTACTCAGGCGAAATGCAAGCCTGACCCAGGGCTTTACCATTCCAAACTGTACTGTACTGTACCAAACTGAGTGTGTCATGATGGAAACACAGCCATAAGGTCACAGGAGATGCATCCAGGAAGCATTTTAATGCAAGGTGTTTGACTTTAGGCGCTCATATCACTGAGGACGTTTGTCAATATGAAGTTTACAAGAAGTGTGAAGATGCATGATTTTGCCAAAGGCGATGGAAGTGTTTTAAGAGAAGGGGCAGTTAAAAAAGGTATTCATGTGTTTATTAAAAGACTTCAGCACTTGTCACTTATGTCTTGAGTTTCAGCAGCACTATCACATCTCCCTTTATTATGCAGTCTTTGCCCATATTTTGTCAGCATACTACCACATACACACATAACACATCACTCATACCACATTCATTAAAGGGAGCAAAGGTAACATTACCACCAGCTGTGAATCTTCGACTTGAATAGTGTCTCTTCCTGACTGTCTTCCATTCATTTACAGATCTCATTCAGGAAACCTGCCACAACTTTAGAGATGTGAGGGTGAATGAAATGGAAAGTGATGCAACGGTGGCTATCTGCAGGCGGGAGGAGTAATAGGCTGTCTTTCACCTTCATTTGGAAGCAGGTGAGTGAGATAGGGAGGTGAATAAAAAGCACATGAACATGTTTCTTTTCAGGATTCTCAGTCTGAGGTATCACACCAAAGTGCTCCAGCAGTGATACATTATTCAGTGTTTTCTCACCTTCACACCATTCAGAATGGGCTCTACGAGCCTATAAGCTAAGCTTCCGGCAAAATCAAAGACTCAGAACAACTGTAAGGTGTTTGTGTGTTCACAGCCTCAACTCAGAGGTTAGTGTGAAGTCTGGACGATGGAGTCCATGACCTGCTTGTCGTGAACAGCCAAAGACAACTTTTGGGAGTTGTACACGATGTGCACTTTTCAATTCAATTAAATTCAGTTAAATTTTATTTGTATAGCGCCAAATCAACATGACATACATCATCTCAAGGCACTTTACATAGACAACATCATGCAGAGCAGAGAAAACCAACAATTCACAAAATTAGCAAACACTAGGCATCAGTGGAGAGAAAAAAACTCCCTTTTAACAGGAAGAAATCTCTGACAGAACCAGACTCAAAGATGTGAAACCATCTGCCTTGGCCGGTCAGGGTGAAAGGAAAAATGGAGGACAGAGGAGAGGTGGGGGACAAGATGGCGATGAGGTAGAGACAGAAGGACCCAGGAGCAGATATACAACAACTGTATCAAGTTATAAGTTTATACGGGACAGCTGGAGTCAGTGATGACATGTTTATAGAACTATGATGTCTTTTCCATTATACTGTACCGTTCTAGCAGTACTCGACTCAACTCTACTCTTTTGTTTTTGCTTTTCCATTAGTGATAGCACCTGGTACCTGCTCTGGCGAGGTTCAAATCGAGCTGAGCCAATTCTAAGATGTGACGTCAACAGACTGCTGGCTACTGATTGGTCAGAGAGTCTTATCTCTGGAGGAGTCATGAGTGTGATGTTTGACACAAGAATCAAACTTTTTTTGAGCAAGAGAGTTACAGCAAGAGTTACAGCGAACATACATGGCTGATGTCTGCAAAAATACACCGAGGTGCAAATGCACCTGTGTTTGAAGAGAGGATCCACCATTTTTTTGTGTATTTGAGTTGCATATAAAACCGCAGTTACGAGCAGCCATGCTACAATGACACCACCCACATTGAGGAGGTACAATGAAGTAATGAATAAAGATGCGTCTGATACCCAAACCGAGTAGAGTAGAGCCATTACCAAGCAAGCCCGCGTGCTGTTGCACACCCCCACTGCTATCAACAGGAATTTTAAGAAGCACATGGGACACTGCAGCTCTGTGCTCATGTCTTTTTGGAGAACCACAGTGGGAGAGGCAGCTTTAAAGAAATGTGTTTGATCTTAAAAAACACAGCTGCATGCTCTGGGTATTCTATTCCAGTTATAAAAGTAGTACAGACTACAGGGAATGGAAGTTCTGAGGAAAAACCCTTTAAAAATGTGTGCTCACAAATTGGGGCTTGCGCTGGCATTTGCAGTCATGATGGCCTTAGATGGAATGGAAATTGTGCAAATAGTCTTTAACAGAGGGTCATGTTTGCAAGCTATTCTTAATGCCCTTGTTTGAGTTTGCACTTAGATTAGATTTGCCACCACAGGACAAATTCAGGTGGTGTCGTCTGCCAGAAGTGGCATTTATGAGGGTTTCAAGTGTTGGGACCTAAGCCATGTGGCTGTGATCTATTGTTCTTTGTCTAAGGCCTGTATGCAGACAAAAAGCCTGATTTGAGTTCAACGAAACCTGCATCACCCCTCATTTTGTGACACTTCTACTTGAGTAATTCCAACGAACTGGACCAGACCCACGGACGGACTGCACAACTTGGTATCGGCTTACAGTAAGAGGCAAAAGTGTTCTGGGCAGTTAAATTATGTTTCTGTGTTTGTTAACTTTTCTTTGTGTTGAACGTGTTGGACTGTCCACCCACACGTTTGCATTTGTGTTATCTTCATAACTACATGTTTCCTTTAATTACGTTTTGTGTTTGTTAGGGCGCTTTCACACCAACAGCAGTTGGTGCGCACCAAACGATCCATTTGAACCAAAAACTCTAGTTCGTTTCGTTTTCGTTGGTGTGAAAGCATCAATCGCACTCGGGTCCGCACCAAATCAAGCAAACCGAGACCGCCAAAAAGAGGTGGGGTGAATTCCAATTCCTTGCTTAACCCTTAATCTTAACCCTCAATCTCAAAAATGTGCGCTCCCGCTACTGCAAGTGCTGTCCCAATTCTCAGAAATATTAAGTTGAGGGGCGAGTTTAAGGGCTGTATCGCCCTCAATATTGAGATTTTCGGAGACCACCCTTGGGAGCAAGGGCTACCCAGAATGCATTGCATGTTTTCACATAAGAAAGATGGCGTCGAAAGCAGCGAAGCGAGTGCGATACAAATTAACTATTTTCTTTGTTAATAGAGATATATTTATATATAAATGAATAAATAAATATAATATAATAAATATATATAAATTATGAAAACCATTGTATTATCTTAGTTTAGGCCCATATTATGGATTACTGACATCATTGTTGCGTAACATTTATTTTTATTTTACGATCTTTTGTCAATAGCCGGCCGGTGCGCACACGCGATAGTTCGCTATCGCTGTCAGTGACAGACTCAACACTTGGTTTTGAGGGCCAGTTAAGATAAGGGTTGAGCTTGAGGGTTAAGATTGAGGGTTAAGATAGACATTGGAATTGGCCCGCGGTCTCAGTCAGCTTGACTCCGCACCAAATGTCAGACTCTGGTGCGGTCCCTCTGGTGAGAACGCGAACTCGGGTCCAAACAGGCTAGACTATTAATTCAGTTATTCTACATAGACTCATTTGATATCATTGGGAAATTACACTGTAGCCTATTGGCCCAACAGATTAGATTCTGCAGTAAATGCCATGGACATAGCCTACCTTGTAGGTCTTTGGAGCAATCTTCGTCTCAAAGTTAGCACGACCACATTCATGAAAATAGCGCGTCTCCTCTGCCTGAAATGACGCGCTTTACATCTTCGCCGACTCCAGTGCATCAGCAGATTGTTCTCCAGACGCAGCCGCGACTCATTCTCAAATTGGATATTTTGGCCAAAAATGGCCAATATAGAGAATGTGATAAACGAAGATCAGAGCAAGTAGCAATGTGTGAACGTGTTGCTCCATAGTGAGTCAAAATTGGCGATTTTCTACCGGAAGATATATACACATTGATGAAACGTCAATCGTGCCAATTTTGGTTCGTTTGCTGGTGTGAAAGCGGACCACACTGGAGTCATATGTTACATAATAACAATTGTATTGCCTAGTGCAGATCAAATAATCAAAAATAATTAAATGGTGTGAAAGCGCCCTTATTGTTGTTTTACCGCTGCAGCGCTGTTTGTGTTTTTTGATTTGCATTTGTGTTTTGCACCTCAGGGCCACCGTAGTATATGCTCAGATGACCACTTCACCTGAGTTTCATGTGAATGCTACTAAGGTACTGTAATACCTTTTTATGTGCATCACCAACAACAGAAAAAGTTGAATTTGAGATCAGAAGAGGAAGCATTTGCAGCTTGTTTGTTGGTGAGATTTGGTTGTAGAGGACTGTCTGAAGACAAAAAGTCACATGGATTCTGATATGATCATTCTTTCTCATGGCCGTATATCGAATATACAGTACTGTACATCTGATCTAGTACCATATGGTGAGGTGATTCACCAATTTGAATATCGGGACAGACGATTTGTCCACACTGTCCTGAAAAAAATCCCTTGAGTCACCTCAGTGGAAAAGATGCAGATATGAGTCACTACAGTCTGATAATCTGAATGTAGCCTAAGTTTTTATAAAAAGCTGTTGCACATTTGAAGGATCTATGAGAGGATGACTTTGAGTCACAGTGCTATTTATGTCTTGTACAAATTAATTATAGTCAATATTTTTAGATTAAAGCTGTTGTCAGTGATATGTGATAAACATAAATATCTGAACAGTTCAGAACAGAATGACTTTCATACTGTTGGCACTTATTTAGCGTTAAGGTTAATATTAAGTTGATAGACGTCATGTTAATTTCACATTCTGCTGTTACTGGTTGTTGTCATTGGTGGGCTCTGTGGGGTGGGGAGAGGGGGTGCTATGGGATATTTTACACAGGTAACTGGACGTGCAGATTACTGTCTGGATTAAGAGCCATTTAAACCACACTTCAGTGAAAATGTTTCACCGTCAGCAGCTTTAAAAACAGACCAAATTGCTGTATATAATGTCAATAAGATTGTTGTGTTCCGTGCCGTTTTCTCAGCTCTGCAGCTCGTCCGCACTAACAAGCACTCAAGCGTCCGTCAGCCCACTGATGTGGTTGTCTCGCTCTGAAATGTAATGTATTGGCCCATCAGCGTTGAATTACACACGCTGTCTTGTTACTGCTGTGTTGTTTTAAACCCTCAAAGTGATATCATGAGGAGAAAGGGCAATCTCTCTGGATGTTAACGTATGGTATTTGCACATATAGAAGATTTGGTATTTTCCCTCCAGGTCAAACAGCCTCATAATACATGATGGATAGGTCTGGTTACTCATGATTACTCAAGCAGCACAGGTAAAGTGTTTCCCTCTAAGCCAGAAGCAACTCTTGATCAGCAGTCCATGTCTGAAAGCCCTCGCCCACATCTCCTGTTTTCTTTCTCCCTGTCTCTCCTCTGTCTTTCTCCCCCTCAGTCTGCTCCCACAGGGACTGTTCAGCGGAGAGTGCCTCCCACTTAATGCATGTGACAGAACCCACCACTGGATGGACTTTAGGGGACAGTGCGGCTGAGTGGAGGTGGGGGGGTACAGGGCTGCCACAGTTAGGGTGTCATTGCAGGCTTGACCAGAAGCCCCCCCCAAAAAAAATGTTTTAAATAAACCTGACAGAGTGATTCATGAGGTGAAAGAGGGAGTCGAGGGGGTAAGGTGTGTGTGATTGCATCATTTCTGTGCTCTGTATTCTTAACCATGACACACTCGAGGAACAGTCAAGGCAATGGTATGGGACAGTTAGTAGTGTTTGTGTTGTCGGTAAATAAATGCACATATAGATGCACAGTGGAACATGTTATACTGTCATACTGTCACTAAAACACTTTGCTGGCATCACCCACTTGTGACAAAGGAAACTGGGAGTGGCTGTTGGTGCTGTGGGAGGCTGTACAACCTCCCACCCCACCCCACATTATCTTATACATGATTAAGATGTGTGTAGAGGAACAGTGGGGGAGAGGAAAGATGGTCTACTATCATTGTCCCTGTATACAAGCACTTAAATTAAATGTGCCTCTGCTCCACTAGGTTGCGATCGGTGTTGGGAGTAATGATTTACAAAGTAAGGATTACATTATGATTATTATTATTATTATTATTGTTATTGTTATTCATTACATTTCTAGAGGGCTTTTCTAGACACCCAATGTGCTTTACAAATTGGCCATTATTAATTAACACATTCTCACTGGTGGTGGTAAGCTACATGTAGCCACAGCTGCTCTGAAGCAGACTGACGGAAGCGTGGCTGCCAATGTGTGCCAAGCGGCCTCTCCGACCACCACGATCATTCATACATACATTCTTCGCATGTTTTTTTGAGCTTTTTTGGGTAATGAAGTAAAGTAACGTATTACACTAAAAATATTGGTAACTACACTATCTTACTTGATTATATTAATTCTCTTTTCTGCGTTACCCATGCCGTGTTTGCCTGTGTGTAAAGTTCTGATCCGTTTAAGGGATGTGTGTGCATGCGTGTTGCTTGTGTGTGTGCTTGCCTGGGCACTGTTGTCATGGAGATCGATTTAAGTGATGTAGCTGCTGGTGCGAAGGAGGGAAATGGAGATGGATATGGAGACGCCGGAGAGCAGGCTTTTAGCCAGCAGGTTGTCCGGGCGTCCTGGAGACGCCCTGAACTGAAAATAATAAGAAATTAGACACCCTACTTTTAGGCAGGACGCCCTAAAGACGACTTGTTTTTTCCTCCCGTTTCCCCCGGTAACCACCAAAACGGTGTTGTAATGACGCATGCAAAAACTGCGGCCAGCATACCTACTTAGAGTCTGTCCAAGATCAGTTTGGAACACCAATAAAACGATTCCAACAAGATGTGATTACACACAGCGAAACTTTGCTGCAAACAGCACAGATTATGAACTCTCCGCGACAGAACTCTCTTCTCTCTCTCTCTCTCTCTCTCTCTCTCTCTCTCTCTCTTTGAGCAGTTAACTAAAGAGATCAGCTCATCTAATGCATCTGTTATTCCCTTAATTACAGCGCTAAAGCATCTTCTACACAAAGATTGAGACCACAGAGTGAAAACAATGAAAAGTGTGCTCTTGAGAATCTGACAACACCATTTACTAAGATCTACTCTGATCCCGTGTATTTCATTGCGACTGTACTCGTGTCATATATGGATGTGGGGATAAAACTGCACATAGAGAAATGATGGTCTGCATTGGATCATATGGTTTTACATGCCATTTTGTATACATTATACAATAAACACTATGTTGGGCAGGCTGAGTAATGTTTGTCCATATATCTACACGGTAAATAGAAACGGGAAAGTAAAGTAATAAGTAGTGAAGTTACTTTTCAAATCCAGTAACTAAAGTAATCTCCTTACAATTTACAGAAGTAACTAGTAACTAATTACTTTTTTTGAGTAACTACCCCAACACTCGTTGCGATATTGTGATATGTAACCTTTATCTGTGTTGGCGTTTCCCGGTTAACCTGTTACCTCACAATGACAGCAGCTTAAACTTGTGGCTAGTAGTTAGCATGTCGCGTGTCACTGTGTGTCATCTATTAACTTTATTTAGCTGTTTAATTTTTTAAGCTGACAGCAGGAACTCATTGTTCTCATCAGTTTGGATACGCACCACCTTTTTCTTGCTGTTGTTTTCTTCCATTACTTCCAGGTCAAAATCCGGGACAGTAGCTGTAGAGCATATGCAGAGCGCCAAGGCAAGCTTGAGTTTAAGTGAACATAAACACAGTGACTAGCATGTGTTGCCTCACAGCAAGGTTGTCGGTTTGTCGATCGAGGGCCTTTATTTGTGGAGTTTACGTGTATGGGTTCTCTCCAGGTTTGTGGTTTCCTCCTGTGGTCTAAAACATGCAGAATGGGTCACCCTAAATTGACCGTAGGTGTGTAAGTGAATGGTTGTTTGTCTCTGTATGTTGGCCCTGTGATGTGATGTTATTCACCTCCAATCGTATTATCTTGGTGCCTTTCAGAACTTTGATGCAGTACAAACAACAATTCTCAGGAAAATCAGGGATCAGTTGTAAAACAGCTCGAAGATGCTAATGGAGAGATAAGAAGTGGAGTGATGAATGCCACAGAGGAGCAATGATGCAGAGCAATGAGGAAGGAGGAGCATTGTTTTATTGATTCAGGCATTAATGTACATTATGTGCAAATTGGTTCAGGGTGGCCCCTCATGTACAGCCGACTGCTGCACAAACAAATTGGAGCATTTGTCTCAGTATCTACTTGTGGGCATAACAGGGTGAGAATATCCTGTTTGATTTATTTATGAATACTTCTTTCTTTGTCAATTTCACCCAAGTCACTTGCTCCATGTATCTTACCAAGAAATGTCCCAGGAGAAATCGCTGAATCTCTACTTGTCAAATGGAATAAGCAGCTTTCTGTCTTGACAGCTAAAGCAAGGGAGATGTGGGGGAAGGGAGGTAGGCACAAACAAAGAATGGTTTATATTTATGTATGTGTTTGTGCACAATGGTTTATAGATATGTATAAGGTGTGTTAAACGTGTCATGTGGTTACTTCATTTTAGTTAAATATTACCACCTGTTCCTGTGACTGCTGGTGTTAGTACAGTATCCATGATACACCAACAGTGTACCTATACTTCTGATATTACTACTCTATAGGGGGTGTGTGTGTGTCTGTGTGTCTGTGTGTGTGTGTGTGTCACAAATGTAAGCTGTAAAATAGAGCTGCATCACAATGCAGAGCCTGCTCAAGGTCTGCATGTGTAGAGCACACAAACACACACACACACACACACAATATCTCTTTCTCACTCCCTTTCCACACATACAAATACACTTGACACATGCATATACAAAACCGTGTCCCTTTGTGGACCGTTGCCATGCAACATTTTTCTGATTGGGTTAGTTGAGCCCTGGTGCATGTGCACTCTCTCTCACACACACATACAAACACACACACACACACACACACACACACACACACACACTCACACATGCTTTCCTTTGCCACACCCATCCTCCTCTCTCGCGGGACACAGCTGCACTTTCAAGGCCAAGGATGGAGTGAGGAGAAAGACACGGCGGCTGCTCCAGGAGGAGGGAATACGTGTGAGCGCTGCTGCTCACTCCAGAGTCGTTGCTCCTCCTGACGAGCTCCTTGGAGACGACAGAGGGGGGTCTTCAGTTTCATGTTATTTTTGCTGTTGTTGTCATTGTTTTTTGGTTGCTTGTTTTTCTCCCATTCCATTTTAGAAAGTGCGAAAGCTGAAGGAAATGTCATTTAGTGGTGAGGTTTGATCAATAAGACACCAAACACAAAACCCCTTTGTGCCTTATTGTTTATGATGGAATGAAATAGTCAAGTCGGGCAGGTTCTCTGGTTTGCTGTTTTGGGTTTGTTGATTTTGCTTTGGAAAGATAAATTGAGTGATTGAGGAAGGATGTTTAATTGTATTTCCTGTGTGATATGACTTGAGTATTTTTGTTTCAGGACACGATATGGATATGTGGCCCCTGTTGATCATGTAAACCTCGACTTTTGAGGCGAGATTCTTGAAAGACTGCGGATCCCGAAGTGTGACACACTTCTTTGCTGCACTGTCTCCACTTTGTGATAAAAAATGATGTATTTTCAAAGATTAGACATTGCTGGGAAAATGTTGTTTACAAAAATTTATTCATACAAATCTTACAACACTTTCATAACATTGAGAAACGTAAAAGCCCACATAAGGACTCCTGTGTGTATAATGATGTCACTACTGTTCACTGATAAAACACATTGTTCTCAGATAGATAAGGTTAAACATTGAAGTAAGGCGTTTGGCGCTTTCAGAAATATCAACAACAGACATTTTCTAGGATCTGAACAGAATCTCTTTTTTTATTCTTCTACTTCTTCTTCTTCTTCTGAAACCCTTTTTGTTCGAGATAGTGATGCACATAGTCGTAAATAATATGCCGGTGCTTTTTCTCTGATTAATAAATTACTGACCAATATCAAAACAATCAACAACACCTTATTATCAACTGTAACAAACACTGGTCATTGTTCACAACTCTCACCGACACTGAACACCCACGATCCCATGCACACACACACACACTCACAAAGGAACACACAGACATTGCCTGCTCCATCAACAGATACATTCGTTTTCTTTTTTTTTTAACTCAGTAAATCATTGGCCATGCTTTAAAAGGAAATCCTAATTCTACTACTATCGTGGCAGACTAAGCCGAGCGATTAAACAGTGTAAAAGGAAGTTTCAATGTAAGCTAATGGACTGCAGCATTGTAGGGCCACTGAAATTGCCATCTGTCACTTGTGGCGAATTCTTTTTTTTTTTTCTTTTTTCTTTTTCTCACATCGAAGCAAGGCACCAAAGCCAAAAAGCTGTTTCCATCTTCACTCAGTCACTCATTCACCCAGAAACACATATTCACACGCACACAAACAAAGAAAATGCACACTAGTACGTAAACACCCACTCCTGCACACTCACTCTCTCACATTGTTGCCTTCAGGATAAAACCTAATTGGAGAGTGTATTGATATTTTCTCTGAGGGGAGGGGGGGGGGGGGAGGGGCACTGATGGGACTGCAGGGGTGCATAATGATGCATTTGCATGATATTGAATAAATTCATAACATATCTCTCTAATAAACATCAGTGGGAAGATCCCTCTGCTGGAGGGCAGAGTTTGTCATTTAGGGGGTGGGGACTCTGAGTGGCCTCGTCCACTCGTCACTCACGTCTAGTTTGTGCTTCCGCTGCTAGCGTGACATTTCTATTGGACTCATTGACCCTGATCTAACTTTGGCAGGTGAGGTGAGATGAGGCGGTGTTGGCAGTGCCCTCACTGCAAAATTGTTTCAGGTGTGACTCCCTCCCTCTCTCAGGCTCATGTGTGCTGTAACCTGTCTATACCTCCATCTCTCTCTCTGTTTAATCCCTTCTCCCTTCTCTCCTTCATGCACACCTCGCTCTCATCTCTCCATCACATCCTCACTGCATATTACCCAGTGGACGTCTAACACACACACACGCACCAGCCTCGTCTCAACGACAGCCCTGTTGAGCCAGACACAAAACAATCTTTAACAACTGGGACAAAGGCAATCAGCAGGCAGTGTCTTGCCTTGTGATGTCCACAATGCAAGAAGCATGGGAGGTTTAAAAAAAAGAGAAAGAAAGAAAGAAAAGAATAAATCCAAGAAGTCAGTGCAGTACCAGTTTCCACCACCACTAGCCCTCCTTGTTCACATTTCCAATACATCTCAGGAGGGAGGGAGTGGTGCTGAAGAAATTCAGCACCACTCAGAAAAAAAACAAAAAAAACGCAGGTTTAACACAGCCCACTTCCCAAATAGCACAATCCAAAAAAGCATGAAGGCATGCAGTTTCTAAGCAAACACGTGCACCACTAAATAAGAAGTAATAATAATATTCCCTTAACCGTAACCCAGGTGCTACACTAGTCCCTCTCCCCCTCCTGCTTCTTTCATGTTCTGCCTCCTCTCCTTGTGCTGCTCAACATACAATCAACAGTTGAAGCAGCTTCCTCCACGAGGACTTCCATTGACCCAACAATGACGTGAATATGTGTCACCGCTATACTGTACACAATACATTCACACACTCATGCAAAATTCTTTACACGGTTCTGTCAAGCATGTTCTACCTCCTACAGTGAGGGACTGTGAGGCCAGTGGAGCTGTGTTGCAGCAGCAGCTTGTGGACTTCCCTGTGCCCTTGCACAAGCCTGCAGATGAATTTCTTTTTGAAAGAAGGTTGGATTTACATGTAAGACAATGTAAGTCAATCAGTTATCCGTGGAATGAGAGGCTATTCAACACAGGCCACCTGAATTCCCCTGCAGGAAGAAGCAAGCTGTACCAAATCCACAGAGCTCCCATTAAGGGAGCAAGGAGGAGGTGGAGGAGGAGGAGGCTGGACAAGGGCAACATCTACCATTTGGGATAAGCCGGATATGCCTACACAGAGCATGCTCACTGTTTCTTTGGGCCTATTTGAGGAAAACAAAATCAGAAATCAAACAAACAACACTAAAAAAATAGAACGCTGGTTACAAAAATAAGTATAACATTCAATACTTTGATTGTCTTTTTAAAATCTATTTATTTTCTGCATATGTAGATGATTTTTTTAAAGATCTCAAGCGCATAACGTTGAAGGTGCACAATTATCTTTTCTAATCTTTTTTTTTTTTTTTTTTTTAACCATTTTCTTTTGTTTTCAGCATTTTAAACATGAAAATAAAATATTGGTCCACAAAGTATAACTGTGCGGTATCAAGTGCTTTTGTACAAAAAGAAAAAAAAACGATATTATTATTAAAATATTCATTTTAATGGCTTTACTTCATACATAAATACATGTTGAAAGAACACAGGCGCAATCCACTGGTTGGTCAGATATATCTGAATGACTTTGATTTAACGACTGGATGTATATACACAGGAGGGCAGTTATGGCGCTGAAACAACGCTACAAATAGGCAAGTCGGCGTCCTTTGTTTCTAACTCTCTGTCTGTACCTTCTTCCCAGAACCGCAGCCAAGTATTTCTGCACGGCCATCTGCTTTCTATAGCGACTGTAGCTGTCGGTGAAGATCCCATCTGAATGTCTTTTGGATAAGGGCTCTGACTCGTCCTCCATGCTGTTGTCATCACTGGGGAAGAAGAAAACAAAACAAAACATAAATAGATTAATAAATCAAAGAATAATAACAAAATCTAAATAATCACATTGGTTGAATGTCCCTTCTCAATTTACTGTAACGAAAGAAGGACACGTGTTTTATCGCCTTTGTTTCTTTTCTCTTTTTTATGGATAAAGTGAACAAATAACATTGTGTAAAAAAAAAAAAAAAAAAAAAGTTAGAAATTATTAACTGGAAGCCCAATCCTTATTCTGACGCATGATTATTAAATGGCGCTTGGGGGCTCCAAAAAAATCAATTTATAGATCAGTCACTTAGAAATCGCAGTGTATTTTTAGTTCTCATTGACGCCACAACAACAACAACAACAACAACAACAACAAATGATATGATTCGCATTTTCCTATAATTTAATGATTTTTCTTTAAAAGAAATACATACAAATAACACGCACATGAAATGAGAGACAGTGATGCAGCAGCCTTAACTTGCACATACATAAATTAAAATAAAAAATAAATTCAAATGAATGATGACTGCAGGTGAACGCTTATAAGAAATGCCCTTACCCTGCACGAATTGTCATCAGAGAATGCAGATAATGTCTCGCTGTTAACTGACCCAGGATCTCCCTCAAGGCTCTATCTAATTCTTCCTCAGCATGCCTTTCTGGCCTGAGATGATAAAACGCCAAAACACATATAGATCGTCAGTGTTTAAAAAAAAAAAAAAATCAACAACAAAAAACGAAAAAGAAAAAAAAAAAGCGCAGACAGAATGATCAAAAGTAGCCTAAAATGTCCCCCACCCTCACACAGGTGCCTTTTCAATCAAAATATAGACAGCCATGGAACTCACAGGCTTCCCTTTATATAAATATATAATTTTAACAGAATCTGAATCAACATTTTAGGCTACTCAGTATGAAAATAACATTGAACAAATAACATGAGAAACTCTGGGGGAGCAAACATTTTCGCAAACAAGTCATTCAAAACGGAATTCATCCATCTCAAGCCTTTTTTTTCTTTTTTTTTCTTTTTTTTTGGGGGGGGGGGTCGTGAAAGCGCATTTACCTCTTCTCTGCTGGGTAGTAGAGGGTGTACGCGTCGTCGTTCAGGGATGCTGGACTTCGTATAGCAATCTGGTCGCTATCAAAGCCCATGTCGGATAATGAATTTCCATCCTCGTCGAAGGCGTCGTTTTCAAGTCTGCAAAAAAGAAGGAGGAGGGCATCACAAATCTGATCAGTGCACAAGGAGTGGGACGCGGCGCGGGGAGACGCTGCCAGCATGGAGAAGAAAAAAAAAAAAAAAAAAAAGATCAGTGGGAGGTCAACATGTGTCGGGGGGAACGAAAAATGATCAAAAAGAAACTAATTTGAAAAAAATATATTTAAAAAAATGTTTGCAAATTTCCACCTTTATTTTTTATTTTTCTCTAAATTCCTGATTTCATCGAGAAAATCATTTTTTTCCTCTATTTTTTCTTTAAAAGCTGCTGCTCCACATACACAGACTCATTAATTATTTACAAATCGAAACAATAGATGTGAAAATGATCACGTTTAGCGTGGGCGTGGAGCCAATATTTTTATTAAAAGAATGCCGCAGAGAGAGCGAGGGAGAGAGAGAGAGGAACAAATATAGTAAATAAGAACCACGCCCTAATTATGGAGATGATTGTCAGATAGAGGGGGGGAGAAAGAAAGAAAGAAAGAACGAAAGAAAGAACGAAAGAAGAGAAATACATGTTGAACGGATGGAGCTCTCCGATTCGTTTTGCCTCGCCTCTCCTTGGTGACGCCATCCATCGCTCTGACTGCACTCTCATTTTTAATAAGGGGAGTTCTGTGAACCGTCCCAGCGGACTGATGCGTCTACGCAATTTCCATAAGCATTTTCCACACTCCTGAAATCACCCACATACTGTGTGTGCCTAGTGTAAATGCGCGCATAGTTTGTGCGCATTTACGCACACCCGTTTGTAATAAAGAGTGCACATCCAAAGCTTTCACACTTGAAAACAGTAGTATAAGCAGTTTCCAGCTGTATTCATAAATGTATACCTTTATACTGACAATAGTGAGGTGATAGAGCTGTGTGAGGCGCAAACACCTACCTGATCTTAGGGTAACTTAGTCCGATAGGTGTGCAGAAGACGCTATAGTGCATTAAGATTCCGTAGATGAGCAAGATTAAAGTGGCTTTACTCGAACTGGCCATGCTGTTGTTAGAGAATGAGGGGGAAAAAATCAAACAAGTTAATTATCATGCTCGCTCTTTGTTCTGTCAAATTCACACGCTCATCTATTTCTTTTATTACAAACTATTTTTTTTTTTTTAAAAAGACATAAAACATATTTAAATTTACGCAGCGTCCATTTGCTGGTAACAAAAATCACTTTCCTTCCTTTTTGGTTAAAAGTTTAACTGAATCCCTCGCATGCAGCAAGCAAGGTGATTAAAAAGCAAGGTGAAAGCAGCGGATCTCCATGCAGAGCAGAAGAGTGAACATTTCCCCGTTATTTAAAAACTGGTTTTCCATCGATGAAAATTCCCCCGAGTTAAAGGACAAATCCGCAGATAAAAGCACATACCTATAAGCAGGAGAGCAGGGAGAAGGAGGGACAGCGCTTCTCTGTAGGATGTGATCCGGGCGCGGCTGTGGTTCACTGAGTGAGTGAGTGCGTGTGAGTGAGAGAAAGAGAGACACCGTAGTATCTTTTCTCCCCTGGCTGAGGCGCCTCGCGTCGTCTCCTTGTGTGTGTGTTCTTTTCCCCTTCACTTTACAGCCTCTCTCGCCCTCTTCTCTCTTTAAACACTCACGCAGTTGGACTCGAGCAACAAAACTCTCAGTGGTAGCAAAGTGCGCCGCCTGTCCGTCCACACATCGTTGCTTTAAACTTCAGTCCTGTGCTGTGATTGCCTTGGATTTTTATCCATGTATCGAAAGCCTCCCCCCTCTCTCCTCCCTCCCTCCCTCCAATAAGTCACATTAAGGATGCTATAGACGTCATCAAGTCTTCCTCCCGGAATATAATAGTACAGTTCCTTCCCCATCGATGCATCTGTCAGACTCACCCTCCTCCCTTCCTTTCTCCCTCCCTCCCTCCCTCCATTCTAAGATGGAAGTTTACTTCCAAACTTTTCTATTTTTTTTCAGAGTCAGAAATGGTTGTGAATGCATGCTAACTTTGCACAGGACGACGTGACGACAAATCCAAATCAATTTGTCCCCCCTCCTTCTCACACTCACTGCGACCACGACTGCTGTTTGCTGCTGCTGTTTGCTGCGGCCAATGCGCCACACGAGTCATTCTAATGAGTGCAGTCACTCAGGGGTTTGTGATTGTGATTGAGCTGGAAAGTGATTTTTTTCCCGGTGATGATGACGATGCTGATGATGTTGTTGGGGTTGGTGGTTTCATGTGACTGAACACTTTTGATAGAAAGCGGATCAGGCTTCAGTCCAAGGCCCCCGGGGAGTCGGGAGCTGTCTAGTGCTGAAAAGGAAACGTCTCAAATTGCGGCTTTTCTGACTTCTCAGTCACTTTTCCTCATCATTTACAATAACTATTAACTGGTGACGGCGGGAGGGGTTGTGGCGGTGGAGGTGGTGGCTTTTAATGGCCGTGCAGTGACCGCGTTTAGGCCCTGGGCCTGTCCTTTGGATTGTTGAAATAAACGAGGTAGCCTATGTAATCTCATTTGAACACAGGCTGGTGACGCAAGATGCCACATCAGGGATACGTGTCTTCATAAACGACTCCCCCAGCATTGTTCTCCGTTTCACAGCACGCTGTATATGATGCGTAAAAAAACCCAGGTATCAAATGGCCTTGCCGTTACACATATCGTAGGAGAATTAAAATAAAAAATAGCCCCGCTATAGTTTTTTATTGTTTGTTAATAATGCAGTCAAATAACATTACAAGCATAAACTCTACATTAATATTAATGACACATAAAAACAGATACAAGTGAAATGAGACTTTTAATTTGAAGTAAGGACGTCTATGTGTGTGCATGTGCGTGTGTGTTAAAGGTCGCGCAGGGGCCTTGTGATTGAGGCCTCGTCGATCCACGCACATTCTGGTTTTGCCCCGCATGTCCACGAGTGAATCACACACACCTATAGCTCACTAAGCACCAATGGAAGAGTTGTCCTGAAGAGGCGAGGGATTCGCGTCAGCGTTTTGTTTACTCTGACGCAACGTGACGAACAGAGTCGCTCACTGACCGCGGACCTATCCCCAACTTCCCTGCCGCGGCGCGTGATTCCTGTGAAGAGCTCAAACTTAAAGACCCGTGTTTTTCATCTGGTGCAGACCGGTAATGTGAAGACAGGTGCAGGCGCCGCTCCAAGCGCCGAGCATACGGCGCCATCGTGAGGAAAGTCCGAGAAACAAGTGAGCTCCGCTGAGATTCAGTCAGATGAGGGGGGAAAAGATGAGTAAAAGCTGCTCACCTTCCTCTCTGCTCCTCATGATGTCAACCAGATATAAAACTGCAGGACAAATGTCTGCGTTGACTGCTGCTGAACAAGGAAGAGTCTTTCATTAAACAGATGCTAATCTAACAGCTCACTTTATATTTAGATTGTGTTTTAGAATATAATAAAATAGAACGTTATTGTTCAGCTTAAATTTTCTTTGTCTCACTGTAAGATACATATACGTGATAAAATATCAACATAGGATAACATAAAAAGTCTCTATCTCACCATCATTGCAATAGGAATGTGTTAGGTTCAGGACTACAATTTGAATTGTGGTTAGGTTAAAGTTAGGCATTAACTGGTCATGGTTAACTTTAGGTATAAGGTTTTTGACCGGGCTGTCTGAATGAATTTAACTCATGTCGATTCCTTTAAAGGGTAGCTGTGTGAACCTGTGTGTGTTTGTGTGGGGACCTAAATCTGTTTACGCAGCCACATAATGAGGACTTGTCTTCCTTATGGAACAAGTCCCCATGACATAAATGATTGCATTTTAACATGGATGTTGTATGGTTAGAATGAGGATTAGGTTAAGGTCAGAGAAAGTCTCCAGAAAATGAATGTAAGTCAGTGTAATGTTCTCTGACGTCATGGAAACTAGCCTGTGTGTGTGTGTGTGTATAGAGTTTAAATGAAACATGAAGTGAACAATGTTGGTGAGTCCATTTAAATGTACTGCAGAGTGCGTGTGTTCATATCAAATCCAATGTATTTTATATGAAAAGCTGGTGAGTTCAGTACTCATTCTCACTTTTTATTGTGCCCCATTAAAAGAAAGCTGTAGGCTGTTTATAGTAGCATCTTATGTGGAATATCTATAAAATGAATCAAATAAATTAAACTAAATCGACATTAATACACATTAAAAAAAAAAAAAAAAATCTAATTTTGGTTAATTTCTAATTTTTGGTCAATTAAGACCAATCCCTGTAGGAATAATGCCAGCAGTCTCTTTGTTTCAAACCTAAACAATAGCATTGTCACACCAATAAACGATGATTTTTAAAAGCAAAGGGAAATTATGAAATTTGTGAAACATCGTGTGAACAAAAGACACATTCTGCCATGATTTAGAAAACTTCACAGGTCTATAATGGACAGGTTTGTCATCTTCTGAACTAACCCCACATACCAGAAATGTCTCAGTCAATAGGGGGCAGCAGATCACTTTACAATCACTTGTCTCATATTGCATCTGCAGTGACATGTCTGCCATGCCATCAGGGTTTTTTTCTGCTTTTATTTTCATATCTTTAAGTGTCAATAATATTAATATACTTACAGCATGTGGAGCAATCAATCTATATTTGAACACAATTAGTTAGGGTTATACATATAGGGACATAGGGACATATCAGTGTCAATAAGTGACCTATGTACAAAACACATTAAACCATAGAGGGCGCCAAATATCTGCATAATGAAACAGCAAACAGTTCAACACACTAATGCGTTTATGTCTGAATAAATAAAAAAACATAACCACTTATTCTAGACGGTTTTAGTAACTCAACAACGTACGAAAAAGTTATTAATATTGGTTGTGGAGTGGGGTGGATGCTTTTATATTTATCTATCCGGGACGTCGGCCATATTGGACATTGGGAAAGCCTTTCAATGGGAGATGGTGTGGCGTTCAATGTTATCGGAAATTACCAACATGACCATAGACAGAGCCGTTGTAAATATAAAGTCTGTGAAACACCCAACACTCTGAAAGAACGTTTTTATGTTGTGTTAATGTTTTGTTCAAAACAACAGCTACAAAAAACACACACTTGGTTAACGTCTTTGTTTTGTCAAACGTGGAAAATAAGTCGAGGTTGACACTGATTAAATGTTACACTGATTTATATATTAAAAATAATAAAACGAGATATCGCAACAAAGAGCACAAAATATTGATTTATTGATCCCCAAATGTGAGCATTAAGATTTCAGATACTTTACAGGCTAACTACTAACGATATGAAAATATTTAATTTATGTTGGACAAATAGAATGGGAACATAAACACTAAAAACAGTTTTGTCCTTAGGGACGGTTCCTGGCGTTTACGCGTGGATATAAGAAAAAAACGAGTTCCATGTGAGTCCCATGAACGCAGCATGATTCCTTCTTTGGCCTCGTCGGCTTCTCGGTCCTTGTTCTGCTATTGTTGTGTGTCTTCGACGGGCAACCTCGACCTGAGAGCAGGCGGTGATTCCTGGATATTTTACATGGTTTGTTTCGCTGCTTTTCCGCCATTTAAGCAGCCTTTTCTCAGCCGGCGGCGTCTCTTCGTCTCTACAGGAACACACGGGATTCCAGCGGAGGACTTTGGGCTGGTTAGTAGTAGTAGTTAATCGGTATGGGACAGACTGAGAGTCCACGTTAGTGTGCGTGTGAGTGAGAGTGAGTGAGAGATCTTGCTTGAGTCGGCTGTTTTCACACGTATCTGGATTATCGTGAAATCGAGGAAGAAATCCTGTGGTGGAAGAAGATCAGAGGACGCATGTAGCCGCATTACTACACTGCTGAGGTCGGTTTGAAGGTAAGAAGTGCTCTCCACTAATGTTAAATTGTGTCTGGAGCGGGGCCTGGTGGAGCTGTGACACTTGGAGAGTTAGTTAGAGAAGCATCTCAGCAGAGTTTCCTCGGTGCGTTAACATTGTATTGAAACGCTGGACTTTTGTTAAATCCGACCTGCGTGGGCCTCGTCTTGTTCCAATAATGAGGACAAGCGCCAAAGCGTCCTGGAACAAGATTGGAACGCAGCCTTGATTCAGATTTATCCACGAAATAAAACAATACAGCGTTAACAATCATACTTATTGTCTTATGCGTAGCTCCAAGTTAAATTACTTTCATTGTTAGTTTGTACATTGCTTTCACATTAAGTTGAGCCACTTCTGTGTCTGCCTCACCCAGTGACACACACACACACACACACACACACACACACACACACACACACTCACACACACTCACACACACACACACACACACACACACACACACACACACACACACACACACACACACACACACACACTCAGCTGCTCGAGGCCTCAGCTGTGATTCTTTAACTGCATTACAGAAGAGTCTCCAAACTTAGGCTGAACCTCACTTTTCCCTGACACACAGAGACATGCATGTCTTTCCTGGTAGAGTTTGTGATGAAGATACAATCTGTCACATTTACATTTTTAATTCAGTAAAAAACTAAAAGCAAGATAGAGAATCACTACACGGGGTCATCGAAAATAACAATCAAATCAATTGTTCCCAACATGAATGTATTCGATTTTAACTGGTACAGATTATGGAATGTTTAAAAATGGAACAACCAAAGGTTTATTTGCCAATAGTGGTGAAGAAAAAAAGGATTAATTTTCCAAACTTCTTTCAATAGTAACAGTTATTACGATGCTGTTAGTACAGGAGTGCTGCTGTGGTGTTGTGCGGGAGTTAATGTAGTATGTGTTGGTGTGCTTTTATACTCTGGTGCCACTGTAATCCTCCTCCACTGAAATCCCTTTATTAGTACAGCCTCAATTGACTGGACAGTCGTCACACAGACGCACATTTGTGCACGTGCACAGCTGGGATGGAGAGGGCTGTTGGCACAGGAGTGAGGAGTATTAACAGGTGGTGTTGGCTGGGACTTGAGTCAACAGGAGGATCCTCGAATTCTCCTCGAGTGTCATTGTGGCACAAAAAGGACTCTACAGTATCAATACAGTCGACTCATTAGACGCTTTCAAGCTGCTGTGCCACAGTGAAAAGGGCCCTACACGTGACACTTGTATGTTGAAAATTGAACAAATATAGTGTTTTGTGTCTCTCACATTCTGAATATCCACAGTCGGCGATGTGTTTGTGCACAGAGAACAAGAGCTCTTCTCTTTTAAGGCCACATTATACTTCTCTGACTGCGTAATGCGTTATCCGTCTGCGTCACCACGTAGACCACTCGAGCCTTTACACTTCTGCGTCGTGGTGACGGATAGGCGCTGCAATTTCCCGCCCGATCAGTAGGGGTCGCTGCGCAAGGTTGTTGTGCTTTTGGCTACAGTGAGCAATGGCGTCCGTGGGAGAAAGACTGTTGTTGTTGAAACAGTGGCCGTTTTTCACTTTTCTGTGTCCCGGAACGCAGTTTTAAGATAATTTGAGGCGAGAAATTGGCCATTTAGAGTCTAAACATGTGCTGTGTGTGTTAAGATATGACGTATTTATAGTTTGGCAGCGACGAAGTCGGCGGTGTTCAGCTCCGCCCTCTGTGGACGCTCGGTGCTCACTGTGAGCCGGCACAGAGCAGCTTCGCTCGGCCTGTCCTGAGGACCAATCGCAGCTCTTGCCGTCTCCGTTGTCCCTTGACAGAGTGACGGACACTTAAAAAATATTCCGTGTAGCCGGAGACGACGCAGAGGCTCTACAACAGGTTCTGCGTCGACGCAGAGGACTCTACGTGACCTACGCAGAGCACTTTACGCAGGAGTATAAATTGGGCTTTACAGCTTGAAGATGGAGGCTGGTTTTTATATCCCAGCCTTTACTCTAGACCCTTTGACAGGCACAGCAGGTGGCCTCAACAGCATGAATGGATGCGGAAGGAAGTTCCTCCCCCTCCCCTCCTCCGCTGGCCCCTTCCACTGACTGTGATGGGCAGAGATGGCAGACTGCCCTGAAGATAAGACTGAGCAAGGCCTCAGAGAGTGTGTCAGGGCTATTACCATGTTACACTTCAGTAATGGTTCACAGCCTCTGGTACTGCAGCACTTCTCTGCAGTTGTGGCCTGTGTTGGCAAATCATTCATCATCAGCTTACTTTTCCAGGATTATGCGCAGGATTTATCTGTCACAGTTGTTTGGTTGCAGACTACATGTGCTGAGGTTTACACACAGATACTCGGACAGTACGTGTACAACATGCACAGTAATCAGTTTCTGGTAGCCTACAGGTGGACAGCTCACATATTTTATCATGATATACGTTTTGTTCTTATTTGAAATCAGGGCTTTTAGATACAAATCATTGAATCTAACACGCTCTCCAGCGCCACATCAAAAGTGGACTGCATCCACATTAACACATCTAAAAATCACATGGCCATTCAGGTCCACTGTGTGCGCGAGCTAATGTTAATAGGAAGTGATCAAGCTAAGGCCGTAGTCCGATTAAGACAGGCGATCGGATAACTTGAGTTTGAGTATACATGCGGAGGAGAAAATCGGTTTTATTGGCAGTGTATGTCTGACTCCGCCTTCTTTTGTTGACTTTTACGTCAAACAAAACAAACGGTGGCAAACGGCGAGATGGGCAGTGAGATCGTGCTGTGGTCCTGTATGTTTCTTATCTGTTGTGCATTTTAATCCTGATACAAATTGGATGGGGCATGAGCATTGGCTATCTGCCTCATTAACTAGTAATATGTATCAATATTGGCCCTGAAATTTTTAGTGCCCCTAAAAAAAAAAAATCAAGATTTTGATTTGTGTCCCAAAGAAATAATGCCATCAGTCTTCACTACCAGTGTTAAATACAATGCGATAATGAAATACTCAAAATTACAAAGTTGCTCACACTTCCTGTCATAGTCCAAGCACTCCCCAGTGTTACTCTTCACAGTTGCATGTTATCATTTGTAGTGATGATGTTACTTCACACCAATGTTTGATCCTCAACCTAAGTTAGTATTACTTGAAGTGTTTGAAGGAAAAAACATATTCCTGTTGTTTAGTTTGTGAATATACATTATCAAAGACATGGTTTTGTTCAAGTGACTTCAAAGGTTACACAACACAGTAGCTCAAAGGTCACACAGCCTCTCCCAGATCTACTCCGGACTTGCATTTTATCTGAGTAATCGGAGCAGCCATGGGAGGTAACAGTTGTGTCATGCTGTACACTTTCAGAGAAGCATTTGAGAGTTTACTGTTTTGTTTTCTCTGAAAATTTCATGATAGTTACCTCAAACAAACAGACACCCTTACCATATATATGCAGTGGTATAGTTACCACCTGTGTTAGTACGAAAACACAGGAGCGACATTTTAGTGTGGACGAGCAGAAGTCTGGAGATCTTTGAAAACAATAACACAGTTTACCTGCCTTTGGTTCCTGAATTGCTATGAATGTAAAGCTCCCTTAAAACTTACTCTCAGTTTCACCTTCTGTTGATTTCCCTAGAGAAATAATATTTGTTTTTTTCCACCATTTTTTTTCTTCTTGTAAGTAGTACTTAAAATGAATGGCGCTTTTCCATGATACAGATACGAGCACTACTCAACTCTACTCAGTTTGGGTACAGTCAGGCACATTGTTTTCCATTACTTCATAGTACTTCCTCAACATGGATAGGGTCGTCACATCATGGCTGCACGGAACTGCAGTTATGCCATTTTTATACGCGTCCAGTTTTCTTCGTCCAGCTCTCATTGGATCCTCTTGTCACCAAATACGCAGGAACACCCAGGTCTGTCATTGGACCACAGTGTATTTTTGCGGACAACAGCTCTCTGTAAAAAAATTGTTTCTTTTTTTTTTTTTAAATGGCAGGTTTGATTATACTCGAGTCAAGCTGAGTAGTTCTAGAGTAGTGCCAGAACTGCATAATGGAAAAGCTCCATAAGCAAACAACTGCAGAGGTGAAACTCACTTCCTATTAACATCAGCTCGCACATACAGTGGACCTGAATGGCCATGTGATTTTTAGGTGTGTCAATGTGGATGCAGTCCACTTTTGATGTGGCGCTGGAGAGCGTGTTAGATTCAATCATTTGTATCTAAAAGCCCTGATTTCAAATAAGAATGAAACGTATATTATGATAAAATATGTGAGCTGTCCACCTGTGGGCTACCAGAAAATGTGGAGTCAAGCGTTTGACATTGCAGCACCTGGTGTTCAGAATTTTCCCTGCAGATAGCTACAGCCACAGCTTCCCTCCTGCAGCTCTGCAGCTTTATTGTTTGTATTGGGCACTGTGGGAAGCGGCAGCATGCGTCTCCTTAATAGTTAGTTTGGCCCCAGCACTTATTTAAACATGTACTGCGTTTTGTGTACTCAAGTACTTAATGCTTGGGACTGAAGTTGTTTTTCATAGCTATTCTAGATTTCCAAGCTAATTTAAAATGTAATGTTGTCTTGTATGTCTATATAAATTTAATCACAAATCCAAGAGGGACTGATTTAACTTTGTTCCGTTTGTATAATTATGTAAATTACATCAAACTGTTCCTCTCATTCATGACGACTAGATGAATATTGAGAGAGTGTTTTTATTGTGATCCATGACTCGCATCTGTGTATGAAGTGGTGTTTTACTGTTCCTGTGGTTTTGCTAAAGGAATTTCAGCTAATTTAATTTTTTATTGAGGAAACCATCTGAAGGGAGAGAGAACACATACTAATTTGCCTGTGATTTGTTTTGAGGTCTAATTGAGCCATCATTACGTAACTCAATTTGTCACACAAGAACAAAACATTGTGTGTGTTTGTGTCGGCTTTGTTTCTCGGTTTTTTGTATTTCTAACTCAAACTTATCACATTAGGACAAGACATTGGTTGACCAAAACCAGCAATAGCCTTGTTACCAATCAATTCCTCAATGCTCTGGGAAGTGTTCTAGGTAACATTGTCCATAAACTGTCATGCAGTGTAGTTCAGTGGTTTTATTTAGTTTATTGCAGTCATAAAACTGTCAGTGTTTGCACCAGCTGTGGTTGTTAATCTGCCCCCGTGTGTGCAGGCATCTGGTTGTCCTGAATATTGAACTGTGGCACTTGGTTTGATTGATTGTTCAGGTTTTTTTTTGGCTCCACTGTGAGGAAAAATGCATCTGTGCCCTGATCAGCATTTGTGCTGCTCCGTGTTAGCATGTGTATGAGGTTGTGTACCTCAGGGGATTGTGAGTTTGTGGGGGAGCACCATAATGTGCTTACTCTTTGTCCATAACAAAGGGTAGGTGGGACTGAATAATGGGGAAAGCGAAAGCCTTTCTCTTTGGTACTGCAGGAGGGAAATGTGTGAAGGGAAGTTTTTCTCTGTGGGTGGTTCAAAAGATTGACAGTTTTTTTTTTTTGAAAGGTTTTGTCTTAATTTATCTTCTAGAGGTTAATTAGAACGCTCAGGATCGATTTCTAGAAGTTATTAATTTCAGGAGTTGAGTGTCAACAACAGCCCCAGCTCCTCCTCTTTGTGAAAGAATAAGCTAGAAGTCAACCTTTATAATTAAAAACAGGACATTTTTATTTATTTCTATAAAAATTATCCTTTTTATTATCAACCCACATTTAAGTATGACTTCCCTATTGGATTTCACAATAGGCCACATTCTGCATTTTATGCCAAAGAGGAAGGAATCCAAAGTGAAGATTGTGGGCGTTGAACCAATTTGACGGGCCAGACCATGTGCCAACCCCGTGGGCTCACTCAAGCTTGTGATCTATTCATGGCCATTTTATGAGCAAATCCTCTGGGTGCATTATTTGGTAAATGGGAAAGGTTGCCAATTATTAAGGAGAGGGGAGATTTTAACATATTCAGCCTTTAATTACATGACAGAATTCAAGAACATTAATCAGAGTTGTATGAATGGAAAGTGAAACCACTGAGAGCTGGAAGGTCCTATCTGTGTCCAGATAGATTGATAATTACATGTGTTTAATCCATTGGGAAGTCGTTGCGCCCCATTTTTCTAGTTGATAATGATGACAGGTTTGTTTTTTCTTTAAAGCAGATTCCACCTACAGTGTGTGTTGGAACGGAATTTGTGTTGTTAGTTACACAGTACTAATCTGGTCTCTGGATTTGTCCCACTCGGGCATTTGGTTCCAGAACACTGCAAAGAGTTCAACCATTGACACCATCTTTAAACTACACTGACACTCTTTCACCGTGTTTTCTTTCAGGTCAGCTGCTCGTTTGCTGAAGCATTAGCTGTAGGGTCAGGCAACTAAGTGCTTTGGACATTTGGAAGCAGGCAGTTGTTGACATGTGCATCCAGAGAAGGTCAAAGGTGATGTCACCATTATGTTGGCCTCTGTTCCGACGTTGGTGGTTTCCACTGAGATTTTGTGGAGTTGTGGTAAATGTTTATGTTTTTAGTTTATAGACGAATGACATAATTAAGCTTTTTCGTGGTAGATATTTTGACTGATAATGGTAGGAAAGGCCCAGGTGTAAATTAATAAATACCAAATACAGTGTAGAAGTTGTTGGCTGGTAGTGCTAACAATGGCTAGCCTGGGATATGCTTGCCTATTTTTTCCCCCACATCGCTCATGCAGCACACCTGCACTGTTCTTGCAAACACACATCAGCGTATCATACATAGAACATCATCGAGTTCAGATCATTTGAGAGGAGCAGCAACGAAGTTGGTATTTTTAGAGACTAGAGACTTTTACTAAATATCTTCATCAAGCCTTACAAGACAATTTCAGGTAGCTTGTTCGTTTGAATGCAAACTCTCTTAGCATATCAATTCAGGAATGACTGTTGATGCCCTGAAAATGTTTACATTAAATCTCACATGCCCTGTGTGTTCCCTGAGATCTGCTCGAGACAACTGTGCATGTTAGCAGGCTGACGTGAAAGTCTGTCTGCGTTTAGTGACAGAAAAATCTAATGTGTGCTCTGAACTATATTTTTTGTATTGTACAACTACACCTCTGCTGTCAGCTGTTGTTGTTTTACTTTATTGACTTATGAATGATGGCATCATTCGTCTGCTCAACCTTAGTGAGACAAAGTACACTCCAAGCACAAACATGACAAATTGAGCTTGAAACAATGTCTGTGCAATCTGTTCACCATCATAGCCATAATATCTCATCTACATTCATCCTGCTCTCTCCATCATTTATCTAACTGTCCGATTCTGACGCTTCAGCTCCGACTTTCATAATGTTCATCTTGTGAGGAAGTTGATACGCTGTTTGAAGAAGTAGATCCATAGATTGAGTGTGGATTCTAAGGGCTGGGTCATACTGGGTTCTCCGTCCGCGGAGAGCCACTTTGCATCACCACATGTAAGCCTGCAGTCCCATTCATACTTAAATGAGGGTCTGCATCAGTCTAGCATTCCATTCCAGTAGCAGCAATTACTCATCAGCAAATCACCATCTTTTGTATGTTCTGGTATTCTTTGAGCACTAAAGGCCACATTATACTTCTACAACTGCGTAATTTCGTTATCCAACTGCCGCCCAGAGACTGGCTGAGGACCAATCGCAGCCCTTGTTGTCTCCGTTGTCCCTTGACGGAGTGATGGACACTTAAATATTATCCGGCGATGTAGAGGTCTCTCCTTAACCAACGTAGAGCACTTTACGCAGGAGTATAAATTGGGCTTAATGGCCACATTATACTTTTACAACTGCGTAATGCGTTATCCAAATGCGTAACCACGGAGACCCCTCGAGCCCTCATACTTCTCCGTTGTGGTGCCAGATACGCATTGCAATTTCCCGCCCCGATCGGTAGGGTTCCCTACGCAAGGTTGTTGTGCTTCTGGCTTCATGGAGAGGCTCTCCGATAAAGGAGACGTAGAGGGTCTACCGTAACCGACGTAGAGCACTTTAGGAAGGAGTATAAATTGGGCTTAAGTTGTGCATGTGTCAGTACTGGTGGACTTCCTCATTTAACCTCAAGTAAGTTTCCTTAGATACTGTCTTCTTTTGTTGTCTCTGTGAATCATAGCATGATGAAGAAACACGGACTCCAGTGGACATCTGCACATTGCAGCCATGAGCAGTATGAGCCGGCTCTAATTGGGTTTAGTGCTGCCCTTCACAAGCCAAGGCCATATTTTTGTTGTTTTCTTCACCAGACAAAAAGAAAAATACTACCAAATGTCCCCTATGCTACCTACTTATGGAACACCTGGATGTGTTAAGTTGCTCATCTTAAAACTATACTGTCAATGAAAAACAGCAGAGAAGAAATGCATGAAAATGGTAGCATTAAACAATTAAAGTGTAAATTACTGTGTAGTTCTGATACTTAAAACCACCCACTGCTTCATTTAAAAAAAAAATCCTAAAGACTGAAGTGAGGGGTTGAGGGTAGTGATGGGATCGGCAGTTCATTTGAGTGTACTGAATCCCTAGAATCAGTTCATTAAAATGATTCGTTCAAAAGATTTGTTCACCGACTCGTTCAGTGCTTAGCAAGAGCCCAGTGCTCTGCTACGTGACTCACGTCCTCCCTGAGTGCAGTACGTTCGCGGGTCAGTGAGTGACTGACAGCGCGAACGACTTTACAAGTGATTCACAGAATGCTGCAGTTCCACTCCCGGCAGACACGCTCGCTGCTGAGCTCAACTGAACTAATAAAGGAACGAATCAGTTCATGAACTGATCCCAGTCGGTTTGTTCACTCAAAAGATCAGGGGCCTCATGTACAAAGACTTGCGTGGATTTCCTACTGAAACTTGGCGTACGCACAAATAAATTCAGATGTATCAAAGTGTGCGTAGGCATGGATCCAAGCACGTTTCTTTTGTACATCAAATCAAATCAACGTGGAATTGAGCGCCAGAGGTGCCAAACTACTACCTGTCCACGCCCCCATTTACATATGCAAATTAATTTAAATAGGCCCTGAGATTCACCTCTTTGATCAAATAACGCAATGAACAAAGGAAAGAAAAGGAATTTCACACAGTCTGAGAAAGACATTCTAGTGAATGAATGAAAATGCACAGGGAGATTTTGTTTGGTACCCTGTCAACAGGGATAAATTCAGATGGTTGGTGTAGTGGTTAGCACTCTTGCCTTTGCAGCAAGAAGACCCGGGTTCCTGGGTTCGAGGCCCGTTTGAGACAACTTCGGAACAAGGGCCTTTCTGCAAGGAGTTTGCATGTTCTCCCCGTGTGTGCGTGGGTTTTCTCCTGGTTCTCCGGCTTCCTCCCACAGTCCAAAAACATGCGATATGGGGATTAGGTGAATTGGTCACTCTAAATTGACCGTAGGTGTGAGAGTGTGAGTGAATGGTTGTTTGTCTCTATGTGGCCCTGCGATGGACTGGCGAACTGTCCAGGGTGTACCCCGCCTATCGCCCAATGTCAGCTGAGATAGGCACAGCACCCCCGCGACCCTCTGGTGGAGGATAAAGCGGTAGATAATGGATGGATGGATGGATGGACCCTGTCAACAGGGATAAATATGACAAAAAAAAATATGTGAGTGGGAGCGTGTGTGTGTGGCTGTAAATGCCGTGGGATCCGAGCAGCGCACACACACAGATTAAAAAGAAACGGTCAGATCTCAAGGTGGAGGTGAAGCGGAGGGTTTCTGCTCACCGCCGAAGCGAAGTGACCGCAACAGGTCATACAATTCGCTGCACATAGCTGGTGCGTAATGATGGCAGGATATTAAACACTTTTGAGAATTTTTTTTTTTTATTTCTCACAAATAATTAATGCAGAAGTGCGCCACGACTGACATTTCCAACTTTACGCCCACTTTTACTAACATGAATACTGAACACAGGGAGACAATCAGGGGCTCTTTAGAAAGCTCTGTAGCTCTAATTTCACCAGCGGAAAATAAAGAAAACCAAAAACATCATATATGAATGTGCACATGCCCAAATGTGCATTGCACTGGTCTACATATGGGACGCGTCCACGTCTGTGTCTGCGTCCGCAGATTTTAGCCGTTAACGCGATTACTGGAAAGGCGTTTGAGATTAAATTTTCTTCTTTTTTTATGGGTCACATACCCCCTGTAGATGATCCCTATTGATTTTGAGCTGTCTACCATTATTATTAATTAGTTAAAGCGGAACTAGACCGGAAGTTCCTATTAACGCTGTTTTTTTGGTGTGTATCTGCGTCATTACCTTGTTTATGAAGCCCTGACGGTTCGATATTTAACAAGGTATAATAGGTTAACTAGTTTTATTAAAAACTAGAGAGAAATTTATGAGTTCAGGTATTCTGTGTTCAATATCGAGTTTATATGGATACTTTGAACATGTATAAAGTGTAGTCAGCATTATATCATAATATTTAACAGTTATTTTGTTGAATTTATTAATATTTAATTAAAACAGTTGGTGGCAGGTGCGAGTGCGTATACTTACCTTACTACCGACAGCGTAGGCTAGTTATTCACCCAGAAGCCACCCATCGCACACTGTGCCAGCCTCCAACCTGTTCCCAATCATGCTGTGAGTCATAATGAAGTTGAAGAGTCGTGCGTTGAACCAGGCCACCTTGCCATGATGTTAGTTAGCTGCATTTGCGCATCACATGATTTGAACATTGATGGAATGAAAATGTTTCCTATTAATGTAAACAAATTCATCCTGTGATGGCGCTTCTATAGCAACGTGTGAGCAGTCATTGGCTCCGATTACATTAGGAAAGCCGGCTCTCGCTGAAAATTGCGCTTTAATGTTGGCCTGTGTAACAGCATTGTATGGGACTTTGGATGACATTCGGATGATTCCGTCTCACACAGCTGGCATGGCTCGGCTCAGGGTTGACTGGCACGCTCCTGAACGAAATCGGCTTATGAACCACTTATCATCGTTTGCAAGTAAATCCTTGCGTTCCCTAAATACTCGCTCGTTTTTGCGTACGAGGCCCCAGTTCTTTCTAACGAATCGTTCGCGACCGAAACAACACTAGTCGAGGGAGGAGCGACTGTTTTCATTTAAAAACACATCAACTCTGCTCTGAATACACCTGTAATCCACACTTCCCTGTCGCTTTGAAGCCCTGAAAATGGAGAAGGTTCAGAAATGCTGCTTTTCATCAGAAACCACTGAAAACAAAAATGCAGGCGACATTTGCTTCTTGATTGGTTTTATCAGCCATGCCTTGACTATTAAGGCCACATTATACTTCTCTGACTGCGTATGCGTTATCCGTCTGCGTCACCACGGAGACGCCTCAAGCCTTTATACTTCTGCGTCGTGGTGACGGACGCGCTGCAATTTCCCGCCCGATCAGTAGGGGTCGCTGCGCAGGGTTGTTATGCTTCAGGCTACAGTGAGCAATGGCGTCCAAGAAAGAGAGAGAAAGACTGTTGTTGTCGAAACAGTAGCCGTTTCTCACTTTTTTGTGTGATGGAACGCAGTTTTAAGATAATTTGAGGCGAGAAATTGGCCATTTAGAGTCTAAACATGTGCTGTGTGTGTTAAGATATGACGTATTTATAGTTTGGCAGCGGCGTTATCGGCGGGGATCAGCTCCGCGTCTGTGGACGCTCGGTGCTCACTGTGAGCCAGCACAGAGCAGTCACAGCTCTTGCCGTCTCCGTTGTCCCTTGACGGAGTGACGGACACTAAAAAAATATTTTGTGCAGTCGGAGACGACGCAGAGGCTCTTCGACAGGCTCTGCGTCGACGCAGAGCACTTTACGCAGAAGTATAAATTGGGCTTTAGCTGTGGAATAAAAAAGCTCCATGCTGTGAGGTACCTCTGACACAGAAGGCTCTAATGAGGTGGAGGGTTTCTTTGCTCCAGAATCCCCCCCTCTGTTGGTTCAGTCCCTCTCAAAACTGTGTTTGTGATAGTGTGATCACAGGGGAGAGTTAAAATTACCTAAGGCCGTAATGGGATCTAGTTTCTACCTCGGCCAGCTTGTTGTTCTCTCTCGCTCTTGTTAGAACTTGTGAAGTCTTGTGAGGTCACTCGTTGGCTTTGGCTCCTTGTTTTCTGAATGCCGGTAACGGTGTGATCCTCTGACAAGCTTCAAGCTATTGTAGTATGAACAACCATCCCAACATATTTCTCTGTATTTGTGACACATTCTCAGCCGCATAACAAAGTAGGAGCAGATAAGATGATTGCTGCTGATTTATGAATGGTCTAATCTTGTTCCTGTTCTTCTTTGAAAGTTGGCACTGGACTTATAAAGGTCCAGTGTGTAACAGAGTGTTTTCTCGCAGAGTGGATACCACCAAGTGTATAATTGTGATTGAATAGGAAATACTTTCAACAAGTCAGACTGTATGTTTGTCCCACTAAGACTAGCTTGATTATAGTCGGACTTAAGGCCACATTATACTTCTCCGACTGCGTAATGCGTTATCCGTCTGCGTCACCACGTAGACCACTCGAGCCTTTATACTTCTGCGTCGTGGTGACGGATAGACGATGCAATTTCCCGCCCGATCAGTAGGGGTCGCTGCGCAAGGTTGTTGTGCTTTTGGTTACAGTGAGCAATGGCGTCCGAGGGAGAAAGACTGTTGTTGTTGAAACAGCTGCAGTTTGTCACTTCTCTGTGTCCCGGAACGCAGTTTTAAGATAATTTGAGGCGAGAAATTGGCCATTTTGAGTCTAAACATGTGCTGTGTGTGTTAAGATATGACGTATTTATAGTTCGGCAGCGACGAAGTCGGCAGTGTTAAGCTCCGCCCTCTGCGGTCGCTCGCTGCTCACTGTGAGCCGGCACAGAGCAGCTTCGCTCGGGCCTGTCCTGAGGACCAATCTCAGCTCTTGCCGTCTCCGTTGTCCCTTGACGGACACTTAAAAAATATTCCGTGCACCCGGAGACGACGCAGAGGCTCTTCGACAGGTTCTGCGTCGACGCAGAGGACTCTGCGTAGCCTACGCAGAGCACTTTGAGCAGGAGTATAAATTGGGCTTAACATGTTTACATGACCATTGACAAAACCAACATGCAACATGCATGGAAACGCACAAGTGTTTCCACAGCAGTCTGATTGTGCATTTAAAATTCTGAAGCAGACCCTTACTATGCAGACAATAAATAAGAGCATCCTTTTGGTAGTTTTGTGACTCACCTGGGAAAGTGAATGCAAGTGTCCTGTGTTTGTAACAGTTTGCAGATACAACACTAGGTCTCACTAATTCTTACATACTGACCCTTTTAAGACGGAGTTCTATGATTGGGGGATGTTTGGGTAATAGTCAAGCCTCGCTAATGCCAGACTCCATCTCAATGTCATTTTGGCTATCTAGTAATGGTGTCTAACTTCTTTAGCCGAGCCTGGCTAATGCCAGAACACATCTCACCCAGGGTAAGCAACAGCTGAATCAGAAGACTGCTGCACTTCAGTGGCTTCCATATTGGATGTACGGTATATAAAAGCTGCTAGATGTTGCTTCTGTCGTAATTTCATGAAGCCCTCCACTTGTGTGCAAGGAGAACAAATCTTTTCGAGATTGGTTAATTTTTTTTAAATAGATTTTGAAATTGGCCAGGTTTCTGTAGAGTGAAATCAAATCACTGGCAGATTTGGCTGGGTTCACCCAGGCTAGAACAGTCTGAAAATGAATGAACTAAAGCCGTCGTTGTCATTCATATCTATACATTTCTTCATGTCCATAGATTGAGTCAGCGGTTTAACAGCTTGTTGTTTTCCATCCTGTCTTTCAGGCTTGACAATGGGTTGTGTCAGGAGTAAAGAGGAGAAGGCCCCAGCGCTGAAGTATCGACCCGACAACGCCAATGCAACGCCAGTTAACTCCCACTTGGGCCACTATGGGCCCGACCCCACCCTGATGGGTCATTCGCCAGCTATGAAGACACACAACAACAGCTACAACAGTAATGCTGTCTCCCTCACGCCCTTTGGTGGGGCATCTTCAACCATGACACCCTTTGGTGGTGCCTCCTCGTCCTTCACCTCAGTGGCTGTGAGCAGTCCCTTCCCCGGGGTCATCACAGGTGAGTCTGATATGAGAACTGATGGTTTCACAGTGGAACACAGAACCAGGGCTTTGAAAAATTTCTAGTAGTTTTCCCATCCTGATCAAAATGTCCTTATTATTTTTAGAAACTCAGCTCAGGGTCCCAGAGAGGGCATGGAAAGAGGTGAAAAGGCAACGCAAAGACAAAAACATGACAGACAAACAAACAGATGTGAAGAAAAGTCTAAACTTGTACTGTTGTTTTTTAGAATCCTCAGGGAGGGATATACATCTCCTCTACTAAATACTTCTGAAATGATCTTCTCAAACTTGTTTTCTCTGCCATTTTACAACTTTTAATTATGTTGTTATTGTGTTCAAATCGGTGCATAAGTTCAGAATATACCCAGTTGAACATTTTACACATAGGAAGTTATGAGCAGCAGATGTTATGCAAATTAGACATTTGAAACGAGTCAGCCTAAACATCAAGGCCAGACAGAATCCAAAAATAGGTCTGTAATGTGGGAAGCAATGCAGCAAGCATGACTACTCCTGATCCAAATGAAACCTTTGCATTTACTGAATTCAGTGGATTTAGTTAAAAGTTCTTATTTCCAACAAGAGTTTAACTCAAGAATAAAGTTTTAATGAATGATTTGAATGAATGAATTCCTGCTATTATGGCCAGTTAATGCGTCACAGGTTATATCCACATGAGTTAAAAAGTGCATACATTCTGCCCTTGATACAAGATGTCGACCAATATGGGTTTTTGTTTTGGCGATGGGGATTTTTTCCAAGGTTTTTAGGCCCATATATTTGGATTCATTTCCCTGATAAAACATAATACATATTTTATGTACACTATATATAATGAATAAATAATAAATTGGCCAATGCTGATTATGAGAGCAATGACAAATAAAGGCCCAAATAATTGACCCAATCAATGAATCGGTTGATTCAACTACCCCCGAGTTGTAGAGCTCTGAAAACTGAGAAGCTAATAAATGCTGTGAGCTTCTTCTTTTTTGCTTTAAAAAAATAAAAAAAATAGAACTCCAGTGAAATTCACATCTACAAGTCTCCTGTTGGACGATACCAGCCATCAGTCATGTTGGTGTCTACTCATATGAACTAGGGATGGCACTTACCTCTTTTTCATGTTGGATATGACAAACTACAGTATATACTGATATCGGTCCGATTCAGACCTTTTTTTTATTAGACCCTTTAAACTATGAAGCCATTATCAACGCATTTGTGCCTTTTCAAGCTATTTTAAAAACATAATTCTCCAGCTCCTTAACAAATATTCTCCTCCCATAAAGAAGAAATAAAAAAGCCCACAACATGACTCGTCTAAAATGATGTAGCTGATTTTTATTCACATTTTTGATGTGATATGTTGGACTTTTGGATTTGTATCTGTCTGATAGCCGATCCAGTAACGCTTTATCATCTATTTTCCTCTTAACGGGGACACAATTTACAGAATCTTTACCGTCAAAGAACTAAAAACTAGTGATTGAGACAATTAACTCATCTACTGATGATATAAATCAAGTAGGTAGTGGGCTAATTTTTCCTTTGACCTCTATTCAAATTCAGGTCTTAATGCAACCAGTCAATTCGCCCTTCTGTTGGCCATTTCTTATACTGTTGCTTCTGTGTTGGCCTCTGTGAGGAAACTTGAAGATTCTGTCCAATGATTTAATAGTCTAGTGTCTGGACCAGCAGAAAAAAATAATCAGTAATCGGTTACAACTAGACTACCAGCTGTGAACAAAAGCTCTGTTAACACTTACTTTCAGTTAAACCTTGTGATATGTGTCGACACAAATCCGTGTTCTTCTCGACCTCTGCAGCAAACAACTGCAGAGGTGAGATTGTTTTTTTTTTTTAATCTGAAACTTCTTTTTTCAAATGAAAACGTGGTATTATGGATTTAGCCATAGTTTGAACGATGTCAAAATCCTGACAACATACGAGAATGATTCCTGGTATCAAAGAATAAATACACACACTGGTTTAAGTATAATCTGGCTTGAGGAGCTGCTGTGGATCTAATCTTTCATGTTCAATTTCCTCCACAAGATTAACATATCACCATACTCTGTTACTGTAAACTGCAGAATTTGCCAATGCTTTTTATCGCCTCCAAAAAAGATGAAATGATCACTTCAAATCAAACCACTGATGTTTACTGGGGGGAAAACACAGTTTCCATGATGTGTTCTGGAAATATTTCAAAATTTAGGGAGCTGGTTGTATTGAAAGTATTGTACATTTAATAAAACACTATATTTAAAATGAGGAGTTGTCCAACATCTATGTTTGAAGTTACACTTTTAGATAAAACTCTATTAAAGGAAGCACATGCACACCTATAAAGGTCGGTCTCTCTTCATTTCAGGTGGTGTTACATTTTTTGTGGCACTGTACGATTATGAAGCGAGGACATCAGATGATCTGTCATTTAAGAAAGGAGACCGGTTCCAGATTATTAACAACACGTGAGTACTACTTCTGCTGTGTGTGTGTTTAATCTCTCATAGTATTGGGGTCTGATATTGAGGCTGAAATCTGTCGGGGTTAATGGTTCCTCTAATGGGCCATCTGGCTTTTTTCCTGCCACTCTTTATGTCTTCTGTTAATATTTGTGATGTTGGCAACGTGAAACACTCATCTGCTCCAGTATTTAATAGATTGAAAATATGTTTGAAGGTGAATCTCATCAGAATAATATGATTACACATTTATATGTATATCAGCTAAGAGTATGAATATTTTTTTTTTATATACATTTTAATACGTTTCAGTTGTTGTCAAAGCCGTTGTGATTCTCTTGTGTATGTCATCTCTCTTGCCATTTGTAATGGGTTTGTCCACAATATGAAAACAAAAACCTAGTATGTCCTTGTTTCCTGAGCTGCACTTCAGTGGTCTGCTGCTATAAGAGCATTTCTACTTGCTCCTTCTGGACAGCAGACTACTAGAGCATCAAAAAAACGTTTTCCCAGATGTGCACAGGTGTGAAAAACGACAGAGCACCATGTGCTCCACAAATTCTATTCTCCTCGTTCATCATACACCCACTTCCACCGCTGTCTGTGCTCATGCTGCATTTGCAGCAATGAAACTGTAATCTGCTGTTAGAGAAGAGGTGGGTGGAGGAGGATGAGGACAGGTTTGTGCAGTTTATCTTGCGTATTAGTTTTCTGCCTATGAATATTCAATTAATGTTTTACACGTTATTAGAGGTCACTAAAAACCCTGAATAATGTTTTATCAATGTTTGCATTGATTTAAAAAACTAACTACCTAATTTGTGGTGCATTTATTATCACAAGGCAGCAACAGCAAGTATTTGGTCAGTCGATGACGTGTGATGAAATTTAAGAGGTTTCTTGACTGCATCTTGAAGCTACTCTAAGCTCAACATGCTGTATATTCTGCAGATGTTATGAGGGTCTTTGGATGCATTTTGTCAGTTGATCCAATTTGCTCAACATGCTGCGAGTCCTGCACTACCTTCACTAGCTCTCATGCTCTGAAGTTAGTCTACATTATTTCGACTAGTAATGCCATAAAATATTCAAATAGTATCTGAATATTTGACCATAACCAGCTTCTCTGGTTAAGGTAAAGTTATTCATTTAGGATCAGAGAGACAGTTCAGACCCATAACTTTTTTTGTGGTAAAGTGACAAGTGCAGCTACAGTAATTCGTGTCACAAAAGCAGTTTGATGTGCATTGATTCATCTCGGTTAACAAAATCCATGTGATAAATGGTGATGTTTCAGTGCAGCATAATGACTCAGTTTCCTAACGTTGTTGAATGATGCATTAAGTGACCTTGTTCCTTTTTTTTTTTTTTTTTTTTTTTTTTAGAACTTGTTATTATTTTACATAGTTATGAACAGGAAACAACCAAACAAACAACCATACATATGAACGAGTAAATGAAAATTAACAAAAACAAAAATTAGGAAACAAGCAAAAAGAATAAAACAGGCAGGTAGATATGCAGTTCAATAAATAACATACATTTAGAGACAAGGGGCGATCCATTATTCAGGCAAAGTGCATGGCCTTAGTGTGAAACATCAACAATTAGGAACATCTATGCATGGTTTAGCTGTTCTCTCTAGATATACATTTACCAAAACTGTCCCACTGTTCACTTATCATATTATTTTCTCTGTTAAATCTCCCCCAACATTTTACACTTCTCACATGCAACAGTTTCCATCATCTGAGTTCTACACATATTCAGTGTGGGAGCTTGAGGCTCCTTCCAACATCTTAAAATTGTCCGTGCACAAGTCATTAGGCCAGTTTTTAAGATTCCAAAAATATGTTTGTTCAAATGTGGTACCATTGTTTGGTCTCCTAGGACATATAGTCTTGGCGATCTGGGAAGTTCACAATTCAGCCATTAGCCTATATAATGTAAAACATTTTCCCACAGGGGAAAGATCTTTAAACATTCCCATAATGCATGTACAAATGTGCCACTTTTTCCCCACACTTCCAGCATAGATCATTGTTAAGTTAACCCATTCTATTAAGTCTCGATGGTATAAAATAATATCTGTGAATTATTTTATACTGAATAAATTTGCCTCTGGCTTCTCTTACATATTTTTCAGTGTTGGAAAGAATCCCTCCCCATTTTTTTTCATCCAGAGTACAAGACAAATTCTTCTCCCATATCTGCTTGAGAATACTATATGCCTGTCCAAGGACACATTTCATACCATTTTGATGCTTCATGATGTATTTTAGGTAGCTGTAAATAACATTCAACTGGACCATTTTCCTGATCAGTGGGAACAACCTACTTAACTTAGACTCACACAATTTAGCCATACAAATTTGAGTTTTTTTCCCATTCCAAAGAAATTGTTATCATTTTGTCATATCTCATTAACTGTTGTTTTGGAATGCATGTGGGTATCATCCAAGTTAAGTAATTTATTTGTGGTGCTACAACCATTTTTATTGTATTTACTTTACCCCATAAAGTCAGACGTAGTTTACTCCAGTTGTCCAAATTAACTTGAATTTTATCCAATAGTTTTTCCATGTTAGTTGTCATAATTATGTCTTGATCTAATTCTATACCTAAATATTTCATCCCTTTTGGTAACCACTTGAAATTAAAGGGAGATAGTTGACTGCATGAACATTTTTGAGACACTGGCATAGCTTCTGATTTGTGCCAATTGATACAATAACCAGAGACTTTAGAATCGTTTCAATAATTTCTAGTAAGACTGACAGAACTGGTCGGATCTCGACTCGGTACCAAAATATCATCAGCATAAAGAAATAATTTATGTTCTCTGCCTCCTCCAATGACTCCCTTAATTCTTGAATCTACTCTAATCAATGCAGCTAATGGTTCTAAAAAAATGTGAACAATAGTAGGCTTAAACTGCACCCCTGTCTAGTTGACCTGGTAATACTGAAAAACTGAGATATTATTCCGTTAGTAAAGACAACAGCTTTAGGGTTTGAGTATAAGACTCTTATCCATCTGCAAAAACTATCCCAAACTCAAATTTTGAGAGAGTAGCAAATTAAAAAAAAGCCACTCCACCCTATTATCCACTCTAAACATTTCAACCCTATTTATCTACCGACAACCATAGTAGTTAGTCTCCATCTTCCAACTTTACCTTTATCAGAACGCAAATCTATTAGTAATTCAATGGGTGCATGGTCTGTTATTGCTATAACTCCTATATTGCAGTCTATCACCAAATCAACCAGTGAGCTAGCAACCAACAAAAATCTGTTTGTGAAAAAGATCTGTGAGAATGAGAATAAAATGTGTATTCCCGTTCTTTCTGATTTACGAGTCTCCAGATATCTATCAAGCCCAGTTCTTTCCGTAGAATATCCAATGTTGCTCTGTCTCTGGTGGATGTACCTATTCTGTTTTTGCTGTGATCAAGATGGTCATCTATTGTTTGATTAAAATCTCCCCCCAAGATAATCTGGACATCTACATTTCCTAGTATCTTATTGACCTCATGAAAAAAAAGGAAGCGTTTTCTTTGTTTGGAGCATATAAGTTAGATAAAGTACCACTTTAACTCCATTAATAAGTGCTTCCACAGCTAAAATTTGTCCATGAGGGTCTTTAAATTGATTCGACACGGCAAAATTAAACATTTTGTTGACATGGATAACATTTTTTATTAATTCATTGTATTCATCGTTTCTTTTCCTTCTTTCAGTCCAATCAGCCTAATGTTTTTGCGTCTTCCTTGATTTTCCTGATCATCAACACGACTCCATAGTTGCTCCATTTTCTGTTTTAGCACTTTGTTTTCATTAGCCATGCTGGCTGTGCTATCCTCCATGTCACCGATGCGACTTTCCGCCTCTCCGAGACGATTTTGCAAAGCACTCGCATTATTTTTGAGCTCTGATGTGTCTGCCTTGATTGTCGATACATCGATTGACACTTTATTCAGAGTTGTGTTCACCTTTGGAATTTCCGCGAGGATATCCCCCATGTTGTTTCTCTGGTTAGCTTCGCTGCTGGAGTTGGCTTCCATGGTAGCTGAGGTCTTCAAGCGTGTTTGTACACTTCGTTTCCCCTGATTCATTGTACAGCAGACCTTATAACGCCATGTAACTTTGGGTTGTGTGAGAGCACCGACTGTTTACGACATTACCTATACGTTCACGGAGAGTTTACATAGTTTAATTGTTATTAATTTCTGGCGAAGGACGGGAGAATATCTAGGGTGCTGCCATTCCCCAGGTCTTCCTCACGTGACCTTGTTCCTTCTTTATCTTTTCGTGCCTGTTAAACCATCAATATTCCTTCCTTACAGCAGGCACATTTTTTATGCATGAATATATTCTGTGGCCTCTCTCCCTCTCTCTCTTCAGGGAAGGCGACTGGTGGGAGGCTCGTTCCATCAACACAGGACAGAAAGGTTACATCCCCAGTAACTACGTGGCTCCTGCCGACTCCATACAGGCTGAAGAGTAAGAGCTCATCACTCTTTTCTTACTTCATGTGTATTTTTGTCCATGTCTTTCTCAAAACCTTTCTTTTCTCTTGTGCACTCCTTTTTTTCTGTTTCTAACCCTGGTTAGTCAGTTCTCCACTGAATAGAAAGATATGATGCTTCTGAGCTGTCACATGGTGACTAAACCAGCACATATGCATAGGAGTGTCTAAAAACAATGGGGTGCTGTATTAACACTGAGAACTGATGACATTCCTGTAGCTGTTTTGTCAGTGGATTGGATTGGATGATGAGAATTTTTGCTAATAGGCATTACTCATCACTCCCCAAAAAACACCAGAAAAACCAGTTGGTTAACTTTGCCTTTTAGTTTTATACAGTGAGTGACAGTCAGTTAAATGTGTAAAATTCCTGTGAGGTGAAACATTTCAGCTCATTTCTAACATGACAGCTTGTTGGGATGTATTTTGTTTTAATGAAGGGAAGAGGCTGTGAGCTAAGGTTTTATTTATTTACCCATCACAACATTGACTGAGTAATGTAATGACTCTACTTCTGTATATGCAATGGAATAAGCTAAAGCTTTAGTGACAGTAGGGTCATGCATTATTCAAAATGCACAACATGAGATTTTAACATTTTTTAAGTTTCTCATTAGAATCATATAAAAAGTATAGTGTGTAAAAAGTGTAAATTGAATTTATCCTGACAGAATATCTGTCATCAGTATAAACCAAATAATTTAATCTAGCTACAATGATTGATTACTAAATGAATCTTCAGGTATATTGATAATCGATTATTTGGTTTAATATGAATATTTTCTGGTTTCATTGCTTTGTTTGACAAAGAAATCATTAAAACTGATAGATATTTGTTTTGACATTAACATTTTATGGACCAAACGAATACTCGATTCATTGATAAAATAATCCCTGGATTAACTGATTATGAAAATGACTGTTGGCTGCAGCCCGGATTAGGTCAAAACATCATTAAACCAATTCTATTTTTTTTCCACTGCCTGAATGCGACTGACTGTGTGACTCTTGTGTCAGGTGGTACTTTGGCAAAATGGGTCGCAAAGACGCGGAACGTTTGTTATTGCTCCCTGGGAACCAGCGGGGAACCTTCCTGGCACGAGAGAGTGAGACGACCAAAGGTGAGAGAATCTTTCTCTTTGAAAGCAGCCGCATGATAAGGTGTCTGTGATGACTTGTCCTAGTTTTTATTATATTGAATACATTAAAGGAAATGTGTGTATATATATATATATACATATATATACATGTATATATGTATGTGTGTGTGTATATATGTATATGTATATGTATATATATATATGTATGAACCCAAATAGTCTGTCTTTGTTGCACATTCTGACATAATTCCTGTTGCGTTTTTGTTTTTTTCTGTTAGGTGCCTACTCACTGTCTATCCGGGACTGGGATGAGGTGAAGGGAGACAACGTCAAACACTACAAGATCAGAAAGCTGGACAGTGGTGGTTATTACATCACCACTCGAGCCCAGTTCGAGGCGCTACAGAAGCTGGTGAAACATTACACAGGTATACAGCTGCTCAACAGTAACCACCCACGATCCTCATTGTCCTGGTGGCGAGGTAGCATTTAGACAAATTGTTGTTTACAACTGGACAAATCCTCCAGCTCCAAGACCATGTTGTGTGTTTTTCTTTTTCAGACTCATGTTTTATGGACCCTATGACCTATACATGATACATTTTATTCTTTTGAGACAAAGAATCTTCCAATGGGGTACAAACCAAAAATTAGGAAAGTTGTACTCATCATAGCATAGAAATTCTACAATGTAATAAGTGTTTACTTAGTACAAAGTACATGGTACAAAGTACATGGCTGCTCTGACAAGGTTCCAAGTGAAGCTGAGCTGATATTAAAATGTGACGTGAACAGTCTGCCGACCACTGATTGGTCAGAGGAACGTCGTCACTGGAAGAGTGACGTCAAACACAAGAATCAAACGGACACTGCCAAAATGGATCAGTTAAAAATACTTAAAAATCCTGAAAACATACATTGATCTCACGCATTTAGCGAAGGAAATGTCCAAAATCTCAATAACAAACTATATAGACTAGAGCTGAGTAGTGCTTGAACTGTGTAATGGAAAAGTGCCATTAATGAACAATATGCTTGAACAATATACAGTTTAGTGAGGGGTCCACTAAAGGTCAGGGGTTTAAAGACAATGCAAAACCACTGCAAAAAAACAGTCAAGAATATTTCCACATTGAGATTGCACTTTTCACACCATGAAATATCACAATATTTTAGTGCATCAATATTTTTTTACACCAAACTCATGACAGAGTCTGAGTAAAGAAACACGTGTAACTCAAGCCTAATAAAAAGTGTTAATTGCTGTGATTTGCTTTATCTGGGCAGCTTTTGCTAAAAAAATATCCCCATAAACTGTCATCAGAAAGTTTGTGGTTGATGAAAACAAACAGTTAAAATAGATATTTTTTTCCGTGAATACAGTTTAATACCTAGAAAATTCCGAAAAACACAAGGATGTTTGCCATGTAACTCTTAAATATTTAATTTCTGTTCTTGTGTTGTTGACTCTGCCCTGCCCGCTTCCACATAATTCATGTAATTCACTCACTGATGTACTTGAACACTGGTAAATAAAGCACTAATTGCTCTCCTTCATGTTCCAGTAAGTGTAGCCTGTGAAGTGCAGACAGAAAATTAAAGATAACTTGACTGTCATCGTGTATGCATACAAACAAAATTCAGGAGTTAAGAGGTTTTACAGCAACTGTAGGCAACAGATGCAGAATGGTTTTTGACCATTTTACTCTTTCTGTGTGGAGAATTGAAATGGGTATGTTTCACCAGAAGGGAAATGGAAATGAAATTCAATACATTATGGTGAAATAACCATAAAATTAGATCTCTGGAGGGGATCATAAAAAAATAAATGTTTGTTTTGCCATAAATTACTGGAAATAATGGGTCCCTACTTCTGTGCACTTAGATCATGGCAGTTTGATCAAAGTACTCTGCAGTTGACTTTGCATTTAGAGCTAATTAGTGATTGTCAAAACATAATTCATGATAAAATCTCCAACATAAACCTCACTTTGTCCGTGTCTACATTCCCGTCCAGAACATGCAGACGGTCTGTGCTACAGGCTGACGACTGTGTGCCCGACAGTGAAGCCTCAGACTCAGGGACTTGCTAAAGATGCCTGGGAAATCCCACGAGAGTCGCTACGTCTGGAGGTCAAATTGGGTCAAGGCTGCTTCGGAGAGGTCTGGATGGGTAAGAGACCAGTTTCCTATTGCAGTGTATCGAAACTGTATGTTTCAAGAATCTTCAGGATCTTCCCCGAACTGTATGTTGTAAAGGATGCGGCTTACCGAACTCCTCTCTTTCAAAAAGCTTCCAGGCTTTCAAACAAACACGGTTTGGTGTTTGTCTGAAAGCCTGGAAGCTTTGAGCACTTTGAGTCCTGGACAATATTTTAGTACAGTTAACTGTTGGCTGTTTCACGCTGCAATGAGGGTTGCAAATTCTGGGGATTTTTCAAAATTGGAAAATTTCCATGGGAATTAATGGGAATAAACTGGACATTTATTTAAAATGAAGGTTGTCAGCTTAGTGACTGCATAAAATCCGGAAGATGTAGACCAGGGGTCCGTTTCACAAGGCAGGTTTAGTGAAAACTCTGAGTCTGTTAACCCTGAAATGAGGGAAACTCTGAGTTTTCCGTTTCACAAAGGGAGGTAAGTCAAACCAGAGAAAGAGGAGTAACTCTAGCCTGTTTCACAGAGAGAGGTAACTTAAGCTCTCGGTCAGTTACCATGGTAACATGCTCTTTGAAACTAACCTGGTCGGGACCAGGTTTTTCTCCGCAAACCTTGAGTTTCTCTCTGTCTCCGCCCTCTTTCAGACACACATGGTATTTGATTTCCTCATTCATTCAGTCAGCAGAGTTTTGGCGTAGTATAGTTCTGCGTCTGTTCCGCGTCTACATTAGTTATATTAGGTGGAGACTATTTTCACAACCATGTGCTTTTGACAGTGATCCCGTGGATGAAGGTGCAGCATTACTGCTCAGAGAATTAAATATTCGTCAGGAGATGATTATCAGACCTCATAGATGTTCTTACATTTCCAGACACTTCTCTTTTTGAGTGGAACTGTTTCACGTCACAGTTCATCATTTACATACACAACCTAATCCGTCCTTACATTTCAACACTAACAACCGGAGTCACGCTCTCACATCACAGCAGAAATTGTGTGTTGCGCTGCGGTTTAAAAAAACAAAAAATTTTACTTACAAATTTACAATTTTTTCTTTTATACAACGTCATAGATGCAGAGCACTTGAACGTGATATAAAGAATGAGAAGTCATTTATGTGTGATTATAAAACAACTGTACAATCAAACAGCCACTTCATATTTACTTTATGTAAAACATGATCAAAATGAGGTAATCCATGAGATTATACCGAGGTTTTACCTGTTTGAACAATGTTTTAATGTTTCATATTAAACTGCTGCCAAGTGCGCTTCTCCCCCGCGGGATTACACCTAAATAAATAAATTAATAGTCTACAACTCAAGCAGTTTCCCCCTGTAATATTATTGTGATTGTGCAAAGGACGACATTTAAACTTCCGCATCAGCAGCAGTGTTCTCAGACGTTGTCTCCCTCTCTTTTGCTGCTGTTACACTTCCTTCTAAAAACTTGCTCAAACTCACGCATTAATATTTTCCAACTCCACTGGGGTGAAGAACGTCACCATCCGCTTCCCCGTTGTCATGGTGACTCGTCGAAACGGGGCTCCATTCATGCTGTCTTTTTATACTTGTGGTGCACGCGCTTAACTCGAGTTGAAACTACTCCGAGTTGAACAAACTAACTCAAATCCGCTGTTCTGAAACCGAAAACTCAGTTTCCTATCTCAGAGTAGATCGACTCAGAGTTCAGGGTTAGACTCAGAGTTTGTTGACCAGGGGTCCGTTTCACAAAGCAGATTTAGTGAAAACTCTGAGTCTGTTAACCCTGAAATGAGGGAAACTCTGTTTTCCGTTTCACAAAGGGAGGTAAGTCAAACCAGAGAAAGAGGAGTAACTCTAGCCTGTTTCACAGAGAGAGGTAACTTAAGCTCTTGGTCAGTTACCATGGTAACATGCTCTTTGAACCTAACCTGGTCGGGTATTTTATTTTATTTCCTCATTCATTCAGTCAGCAGGCACGTTTTGGCATAGTATAGTTCTGCCATCTTTTCTGCCGCCTACATTAGAAGTTATATTAGGTGGCGAATATTTTCACTACCATGACATGTCCCTTTGACAATGAACCTGTGGATGAAGGTGCAGCATTACTGCGCAGAGAATTAAATATTCGTCGAGAGATGATTATCAGACTGCGCATAGATGTTCTTACATTTCCAGACACTTCTCTTCTTTTTGAGCGGTACCGTTTCACATCACAGTCCATCATTTACAAGCTCAACCTAATCCGTCCTTACATTTCCAACATAACCAACTAAAGTCATGCGCTCACGTCCCAGCAGATATTGTGTGTTGCGCTGCGTTTTTTTTTTGCAACGTCGGAGATGCAGAGCACTTGAACATGATATAAAGAATGAGAAGTCATTTATGTTGGGGATAAAACAACTGTACAGTCAAACAGCCACTTAATATTTACTTTAGGTAAAACACGATCAAAATGAGGTATGGCGAGGTCTTACCTGTTTGAACAATGTTTTTGTTTCATCTTAAACTGCTGCCAAGTGTGCTTCTCCCCTGCCGAATTACACATAAATGAAATAAATTAATAAGCTACCACTCAATATGTAATATTATTGTGATTGCAAAGGATGACATTTAAACATACGCATTGACCTGAGCAACAATGTTCTCCCACACTTCCTTCAAAAACCTGCTCAAACTAACCGTATGAGCACATTAATATTTCCAACTCCAGTGGAGTGAAGAACATCACACTCCGCTTCCCCGTTGCCATGGTGACTCGTCGAAACGGGGCTCCATTGATGCTGTCTTTTTATACTCGTGGTGCACGCGCTTAACTCCAGGTGAAACTACTCCGAGTTGAACAAACTAACTCTAACTAAATTGGCTGTTGTGGAACAGTTTCCTATCTCAGAGTAGATCAACTCAGAGTTCAGGGTTAGACTCAGAGTTTGTTGAACCTGCTTTGTGAAACAGACCCCAGAGGTCACTTGAAAGGTAAACGCATGTAATGACACACATGTTATTACCCAAATGCAAATATTCCTGTAGGCTGAGGGCGTGTAGCTACTGTGCACACTGTCCACATTTTTCTCTGCTGCCTTTTTTTTTTTTTTTTAAATACCAAACTAAGTACCGCAACCCTGACCGCAGGCCAAACAGTGTGACAACCCCCCATTTTTATTTTTAAATAATAAACGGTTTTATAAAACTGTTTTGATTTGTAGATTCAATTAGCTGTCGTCCTGTCCCCATATGCCTTGTATCTATGTGTTTGCATGTTTGTACAAATCTATCTTTGTGAGGTCATTGTGTCTTGGCCCCACAGCTTTAAAGGCCTTTTTCAAGGTTAAGACCTGGTTTTAGAGTTGGGGGTTAGGACTGGGTTACAGTAAGGGGTTAGGCACTTACTTACACTTTGTTGAAGATAGGAATGCATTTTATGTATGATGTGTTCTCACTAAGATATAATAAAACATTTGTTTGTCCATTAATATAGCAGCTGAATCTTGAGTCTTCAGTATTCGCAAAATAATCACATTAAGAATCGAATGTGCCCTTTTGCATAGCAGCCATTTTGACATGTTTGATCAGAGAAAACACAGATGTTATTAATCACATTAACAAGGGCTCTGTTCAGCTCATAAAAGCCAGGACAGTGTGACAGTCAACCAGCATGTGTCCTAAACTGAACACAGCCATTACTGACTTAATTATTAACACCTGCAGTTTTCCAGCTGTGACCTGACAAAATGGCTGCCCAGCTAAAGGTCCCATTGGCTGTGCAGTCATCAATTCTATTTCCATTGCACTTTTACAACAGTATAAACACAGTTACTCGACTCTCAGCCTCAGACTATGTTTTTACAGTCAACGTCAGTCAAGTTCTTCCACACCAAAAAGTAAAACAATGTCTTTATAGTCCTTGCTTTATTCACCGGGACACAATCATGTTGGAATAGAAAAGTAAAAATACGCTTGTCCGTATATGGTGCCTTTCCATTATACAGTTCTACTCTGCTCTACTTGACTCACCTTTAGTACCTGCTCTGAGGTTCCAAATGAGCTGAGACGATACTAAAATGTGAAGTCGACAGACTGCCGGCCACTGATTGGTCAGAGAGTGTCGTCACTGGAAGAGTCATGAGCGCGACATCCAACACAAGAATCAAAGCAAACAATGATGAACTGTAGATCAGTTAAAACGAGTTAAAATCATGTAAGCATGCATTAATCTCTCTATTTAGCAAGGAAATGTCTAAAATCTGATCTTTAACAGAGGAGTCTGGTGCATCTAGTGACATCACTGCTGAAAGCCAGCAATAACTAATCAAATCACAACCCATTCAGCCGTATTTCAGTTCAGTGACTGAGTCTCTGCTCCGAAGGAAGTACTGAAAGATTCTGTGAACAAATCTTTTTAATGAGCTGAGTCTAATGATTGAGTTGCACTGAAAACGGCTGCTTTGACAGTCACTAATTTGTGTGTTTGTGTTGCCGACAACCCCATCGGCATTTAGGACGCACTATGAGGTAATGGAAAATGACGTACCTGATACCAAACCAAGTGGAGTAGAGTAGTGCTAGAACTGTATAATGGAAAAGTGCCATTAGTGTAGGTTGAATGATGTGGGCAACATGTAATGTATGGAAGCTGTATGGGTGTTTAACATGAGATGACAAATGTTAGAAGGAGCTGCTCTAAGATACATATGGGATATGGGTAATAGTCTCTGACCTCCAATATCCATTTTACATCCTACATTAGCAGCATGAATGAATGCATGCATACATATTGATATTTGCCACAAATGCATGAATTAGTAAAGACCAAAAACAAGTGCGTATACACACTACAGTATACACACACATACACACACACACGGCCAATAATGCTTACATTCAGAAACAAGTATCCACTGTCCATTATTTGTAACTAATGTATATTTAATTTAAAACAATCCAGGAGTATATAAAATGCATAGCAGAAGTGAGCGAGTTAGAGGAATGAGTCACGTTTTAGTGAAATGGAGTGGAAGTGAGCTCGCCTTGCTGCCACTCTGGCCCACACACTGATGTAAACGATGATTTGGTTTGATAGAGAGGGAGAGAGAGAGAGAGAGAGAGAGGTCAGTAATCACAGGTCAACTCCTACACTCCAGTTCTTGGGGCTGTGTGTGAGACGGGGGCCTCTCGGCGAACACGACTCTCCTCTTTCATCTCTCCCTCTTTTATTAAGCCTGGCCTGGAGCAAGCCTCGACCTGCAAGCTTACACTGTGCAATCCCAGGAATCCCTCTCTGTCGCCGTCTCTCTCTGCACTGAAAATCCATTTTCTTGCTCCTCTACTTCTCCTCTCCCCATAGTATAGGTCGTGTTGGCCTATTGTGTTCTGCATTGCTCTGCTATGTCCTCCCCAACTCATTATCATTATTTTAATCATCATCGTTAAATGCCTTTGCCCTATTTAGTTCTTCGGTTTGTGTGGTAGTGTGTCTGTGAGAAGAGTTTTGTCGAGTGTGATCCATTCATGAAGGTCATGAAGCAGTTGATCTCCTGGCTCAGCACTTTGTATTTAAGCAGGGTGTGAGTGAGTGGCTTCCAACCAGGAAGTGGCTGATTATTTAAACTGTCATGTTCTCTCTCTCTCGCTCTCTCTCTCTCCCTCTCCTCTCCCCTGGGCTGATCTTTACACAGGGGAACAATACTTTAAATACTAGTATGATGGTTGATATTAGGATTAATATTTCACTTAAATTAATGGAAGATTTGATTATACACTACATGGACAAAAGTATTTGGCCACATGTTAATTATTAATTTTGTTTCAGGCTTTGGACTAGACCCCTTATTTCCAGTGAAGACATTTTGGACAACGCTATGTGTCCAACTTTGTTGCAACAGTTTGAGGAAGGCCCTTTTCTATTCCAACACCAGTGTTCCCCAGCGCACAACACAAGGACTATAAAGACATCAGTGCCTGGCCTCATAAATGCTTCACAGAATGAATGGCACACATTCCCATAGAAACACAGTCTTCCAAGAAGAGTGGAAGCTGTTATAGCTGCAAAAGGGGACCGTCCCCACATTAAAGTACTGTATATGTATTTGAATGTCATTACAGTCCCCGTTGGTGTAATGATCAGGTGTCCCAATACTTTTGTCCATATTGCGTATTATATGCAACATTTCTTATGTTATATCTTTTGTTGAATAGTTTTACTTACATTAGCCAAAATGTTCCCAGTAAGTCGTCCACTTAACTCACTCTGCTATAACATCTGAGGCAAAGCCTTAGCCAGGCTACTTAGTCAGTTTTGTTTTTATTTTGTTGTGTGTATTTGCTGCTATTGGATCATGTCTACTCATTGCCATGTGTTTTCCCCATAAAGGGCAAATGCACAGGGGAACCAAAAAACACAGTTCGAATTGACCTGTAATCTGTTGAAATAAAATCAACCTGCACATCACCATCATCACTACCACAAAAGTCACAGTTTAAAATACTTTATTAATGATTTCAATATTTCTAATCTTATGGAATACACACTTCCTGGAATATTATATAATCACTGACAACAGGAGGAGGCTCTTGCAGCTTTTAACTAAAATGTAGTAATAATGTTACATTAGTTCAATGTAAAGCAGCAGCTTCATACATGACCTTTACGTCCCCCATTCAAAATTCTACGCAACAACAATTCCCATGATTCCACTCTGCTCTCCAACATCAAGTAACATATTTCACACTAAGCACTTCATTTTTCAAAATCAATAACAACTTGATTTGATCTTGTTTTCTTATTTACTCAGGCACATGGAATGGCACTACCAAGGTGGCGATTAAGACACTAAAACCCGGCACCATGTCTCCAGAGGCTTTTCTACAGGAGGCTCAGATCATGAAGAAACTCCGACACGATAAGCTGGTGCCTCTCTATGCGGTGGTCTCTGAGGAACCCATCTACATCGTGACTGAGTTCATGGGAAAAGGTAAGAACAGACCAACATTCCCCTTAAACATTGCCACATTTCAATAATTTAGGTACTGTGTAATATACTAATGTGTAATATATTGATATATTGATGTGAAGCTAATCTGCTTAATTCTCCAGATGGTGATGTATCCAGTCACCAGATATTTGTAGATATCATGAACAACTTGTAGCCTTCAGTGATCTCATTTTTTAATAACAACTATTAGAACTGGGGCTGCAAATACCATTTTTTTTCATAATGACCTAATTTGTTCATTATTATCAATTAGTCAATTTAAATTATTAAATAAAATTATTTAATTATATCCGCGAGAAATGATAACTGGAAAGGCGTTTGAGATTAAATTTTCTTATTTTTTTTATGGATCACATACCCCCTGTAGATGATTATGATTAATTAGTTAATTGATTAATTAATTTTATAAAAAACATATTTTCGCCTGTATCTTCCAAAGTATTGCAGGTATTGGCTTCAAATTTTGCATGGGCATCACATACCACCTGAGAATTATCCCTATCTTTGTAGCTGTATTATTAATTAGTAAATTAATTAATTTATTATGCTAAAAAAAAATTTTTCGGCTTTATCTTCCAGACTGATGGAGATATTGCCTTCAAATGTTGTACAATGATTCATGTAACAACTATTCACAAGTACAATCATTATTACTTTGGCTATGATTGGTAATAGTTACATAATAAGTTAACTGGTTAACTTATTAGTGAACACAGAAAGAATAGTTAAGGCATTTTTCTTTATTATTGAGCTCATTTGGACACATATCATGGGTTTATTTAGCACTTATTCATAACATTTATTACATTATAATATACATTTATTAATTATAATATAAAAAATAGTTAAGCCTCCATTTCTTTATGAGTGCATTGAATGGAAAGTTTGAACATATTGTATGCTTTTTCATGAAATTTAATAAACATAGTGTATGCTTTTTCATGAAATTTGGACACTTTGAAGATATGGCAGGTGTGGTTAGCATTTTAATATTCATAATATTTAACAAGGTATAATAGGTTAACTAGTTTTATTAAAAACTAGAGAGAAATTTATGAGTTCAGGTATTCTGTGTTCAATATCAAGTTTATATGGATACTTTGAACATGTATAAAGTGTAGTCAGCATTATATCATAATATTTAACAGTTATTTTGTTGAATTTATTAATAATTAATTAAAACAGTTAGTGGCAGGTGCGAGTGCGTATACTTTGGGTATATTGGAAAGTTGAGGATTGGACAAGTTCGCGGATATACCCCTTTGCTGTCGGCCCCCGACAGCGTAGGCTAGTTATAATGATTTATTTGTTGTATGGAGCAAAAATCCCCAGAGAATATTCATATTTAAGTAGCTGAAAGTCCCATTTTAAAACTAATGCTCAGCAGTGTAAATGAAGGGTGTATGTTTCCGTTTATGAAAACCAAACAGCATAGCATAATAATAATAATTATAACAACATCAACAAAAACACGAAACCACTTGTTTACGTACCGCAGCTTTAAGTACAAGACGATCTGAACTTGATCTTCAGTTCACTGCCATGTTTTTTTTTGGTTTGTGATGCTGCAGTCTATTGTGTGTCATGTTTAATCTTAGATGTACATTAATTATCCAGATGCATTGACTCTGCTTGACAGTCGTCTTCTTAACTCTTGACAGGTAGTTTACTTGACTTTCTGAAGGAGGGAGATGGTAAATATCTGAAACTGCCTCAGCTGGTGGACATGGCTTCACAGGTAGGGTTAACACTCAGCTTTATTGTACTGTAATGGAGTTCCCTGTCTGAGTGTAGATGTAAATGAGTCTCATAGTTTCAGTCCCTGTGAAACAGGGTTTCAGTTTGTTCTCCATCTGGCCGTCATATTTATTTAATATCCAACTTGACATCTCTCTCCCCTCTGTCCCTGTTCTCCCTCGCAGCTGAATGTGCCTGCACTCGTTCTCCATCACTTAACTGCCTGTAGCACTTAAACACTGCTCATCAGAGGCCACTTAAGCTCACTGCTTCAGTCGCCTACTGTGATCTACTCTTAATTCACCTCTCCATGCTCGGTGGGCTTCCCTCCTTCTCCTCACTCAGCAGAGTGGAAAAGTGTTTTAGAATTAAGCCCAATTTATACTTCTGCGTAAAGTGCTCTGCGTAGGCTACGTAGAGACTCTGCGTCGACGCAGAGACTGTCGAAGAGCCTCTGCGTCGTCTCCGTCTGCACAAAATATTTTTTAAGTGTCCGTCACTCCGTCAAGGGACAACGGAGACGGCAAGAACTGCGATTGGTCCTCAGGACAGGCTGAGCGAAGCTGCTCTGTGCCGGCTCTCAGTGCGCTCCGGGCGTCCTGACAGAGGCGGAGCTGATCCCCGCCGATAACGCCGCTGTCGAACTATAAATACGTCATATCTTAACACACACAGCACATGTTTAGACCCTAAATGGCCAATTTCTCGCCTCAAATTATCTTAAAACTGCGTTCCGTCACACAGAAAAGTGAGAAACGGCCACTGTTTCAACAACAACAGTCATTCTCTCTCTTTCTTTCTCGGACGCCATTGCTCACTGTAGCCAGAAGCACAACAACCTTGCGCAGCGACCCCTACTGATCGGGCGGGAAATTGCAGCGAGTGTCCGTCACCACGACGCAGAATTATAAATGCTCGAGGCGTCTCCGTGGTGACGCAGACTGATAACGCATACGCAGTCGGAGAAGTATAATGTGGCCTTTAGACCGAGGCGAGCTGAAAGCCCGAAGCACCTCTGACGAAGTTGGCAGCCAATGTGAGGAGGTGTTGGACACAAGTGTCAAAGATTCATCCGATTGTTCAAATTGTCTGTTGTGTCTTCTTTGGTCCCAGATTGCTGACGGTATGGCGTTCATTGAGAGGATGAACTACATCCACAGAGACCTGAGAGCTGCCAACATTCTGGTGGCTGACAACCTCGTGTGTAAGATCGCAGACTTTGGCCTGGCTCGGCTCATTGAGGACAACGAGTACACTGCAAGACAAGGTGTGTGTGTGTGTGTGTTAACACTAGTTAAATAAAATAGAATGTAATGTAATTCCAGATAGAGCACTGATTTGACCAAATTAGTTTTTAGTTCCCAAGTTTGGTACACTGTATATATTTATTCTGCATAGTTACACCCTGGAGCCTTTTATCTTCAGTGCTCATCTAGCCATGGATCGACTGGTTATTCTTATTCATATTTTACGTGATCTTAGAAAGGTATTAGAGTTGAATTGTTTATAATTGCACACACACACACACACACACACACTAATTAGTGATCATGAAATTAACCCATCTTTATTACACACCAGCACTTAAACCCAACTCCCCTTACAGACCAAATACAGGCCCTTGGCAGCCCCTGGCTAAGGACATGGAATATAGTTGGAGTGTGGACTGTTGGCTGGGAAATTAATGTGATTTTAAGATTTATTTATTGGACTTAAAGCTCAAGTGTGCCTCCTTCAGAGCTTTCTGAAAGGACCGCTCTAGGTTCTCGTTCTACTTTTGTTTCGGTATCTCGTTACCTCCCCCATGTTTCAGAGAACTGTGATTGATTCTTGTTATGATTTCACCTTTCCTCCCTCAGTCGTGAAGCAAATTGCATCACTCTGTGTCTCCACAGACATGAACGAGTGTTAATAGCCAAACCATGTTTTGTCCCTTTTAGTTCCAAACATTTGATCCTCACTTGAGCCTGAAGTACACACCGACACCTTTCTGATCTTGATTGATGAGTGGGTTCATCAATAGGTTAAACAACTGAACATGTTTTGCCTGAAACGATGTGTGTGGTTGTAATATCAAAAGCGGAGTAGCTGCTCCAGAGTCGGCTGGCTGATTTGTGAGGAAAAAAGTAATAATTTGCAGACTATCATTTTGATAAATATCAGTGACGGTTGCTGGTCTTTGAAGGACAGGAAGCTCATTTTGGGCCCAGTTATTTATACATGAATTCTTACATAAATTCTGCTGTCTGCTTCCACTGGGTTTAATGTGCTGTACTGCGACGGAATGAATGAGAAGAAAATGGTGACAGACCATCTGTGATAAGCAGCTGATTCTGAAAAAACTAGTCATATAGATTATTGCGTTCTACCACACTTTTAGTAATGAAATTTAAATACAACACCATTTTAGAGGAAGCGGAGCTTTCTTAGCTGTCTTGGAGCAATCATCTCTGATACATATTCTTCTCCTGGACTCTTTCTTTTCATCTTGTAGGTGCTAAATTCCCCATCAAGTGGACGGCTCCTGAAGCCGCTCTTTACGGCCGCTTTACCATCAAATCAGATGTCTGGTCGTTTGGTATACTACTGACTGAACTGGTGACGAAAGGCAGAGTACCATACCCAGGTAAGGATCAGAGCTCGTGTTTCCTTCACTATCTAGATGACGTTGCTGCTGACGAACGTGAATTGAGAACCTTCGAGTTTCTCTCGCCATAAAAAGGAATGATTCATTCTCTTTTTCTATAGGATCAGTTTAGCATGACGCTGTAGATGATGTGAGTCAGAGCAGATGTCTAATGATTTATCAGCACATAGGAAAGTACCCCCTCTCCCTCCCTTTCTCCCTCTGCCCCCTGCTGTCTGTACACAGTACTGCATTGCGGCTGCTGTCAATGGAGTGTGACTGGCACTGATTACAGACTGCGGCATATGGCAGACTTAACCACCAACTCTTGCAGATGACCATCTGGCTCCAATGGCCTGCAAACCGTTCAGTCTAATTAATTCACCACAGAGGATCCTGAGGACTGAACCCCTTCGTTTCTTCCCTCAAAACCGTTGTATGACTCATGGGGCATTTGTGACTCTGGTCCTGCTGTGTTCCCGAGTTCTATTTTGGTTCCATTGCTTGATAGTGAAGAAGCAGGTAGCATCTGTTATATTCTATTTCAGTCTGTGTGTATATATAGACATCTACACACACTCTTGTGTATGACAGGCATGTAAGGCTGAGCATCTCAGACCCTAAGACATAAATCACGTCAACAACCTCAGCATTCGACACCGTCATATCCCGGCTTTGCAGCAGTTGCCGCGGGCCTTTCCTCTCTCTCCGAGTGTGAGATAATCTGATCCCTACTCTCCCACAGTGAGAGAGTAACGGAGTTGGAGGGGGGGAGAAGGAGTGTTGGGGGCTGTGGCTGTGATCATGACCCTGACTGTGTGTCATAACCTCTTTTAGCCACAGCTAAGTTCTCTGTGGAGCTGTTTCGGTGTCACAGGGTTCAGGATCACTGTCCTCCCATCTTGGGAACAAACCCACGACGGGAAGTGACGAGATGAGATTCTCTTCCCTTTTTGTTTGAAGTGACTGCAGCTGATGGTGATTTCCCATCAGATATTAACAGTAATTGTCTTCTTTTTGGCTTTTACAAAATCATGCACAAATGTTGTCCATAGGAATGAGGGATGAACTAAAATATAAGATACTAGCCAAAGTTACAGACGGGATATCAGAAAAAATTGAAATCAGACTGGATCAGGTTTTGAATAAATATCTGATTGTGATTATTTTGACAGGAAATGCGATTGTGATATGATTCGCGATATCAATGGTAATTTTTACATCATCATTCTCATTTTAATTAAAAAGATGTGTAATAATAATTAGTCTAAAATTATATTTTGAAACACATTTTGGCTTGAACAAATATTACCTCACTGAACATAGGAAAGATACATTAAAGTAGTGGTTTCCAAACACTGGGTCGGGACCTTCATATGGGTCATTTGAATTTTTTTAGGTCCCCAAACAAATTTTTAGAATTTTTAATTTAGTTTAAAGCAGCACTTTGCAAGTCTGGTTGCTTTTTCACTCGGCGCTCTTATAATTCATATTTTTCTGACACCTCTGTAAACAGCCATCCATTGTCTACCTCCCCTGCCCTTCCACTCTCCTGGACATTTGCTTTTATTTAAAACGGAGTCAGCGTACACAAACCTTGTCCATTCACGTCGCCAGTCGTTTCCTCTTCCTCGCTTCTTCTGACAGTTTTCTGGGCCTCTTTTTCGCCGGCTCTGCCATTAAGAACTTCTAAAATAATGCCATCGCTGCCTTGATCGTATAGCCAGTACCTGGCCTAGGGTGTGTGTGTGTATCTGTCTCCTCAGGGTTGGTGGCCCTGTACTTGCAAGGCTGGTGTTCCTCTAATAGACAGTAGGGGGAGAGGAGACAGCCCCCAATCTCCCCGTAACGAGAAGCTGTTACATTAGGGTAAAAATCCTGCATAGTTCCACAGTTTTAATTAAGTAACCCATATTACAAATGATTTGTTCACCAATTCAGCAAATTAGCTGCTCCATTATGCACTGCATTTGCTGTTGGGTCACGATAGTTAGCCATCTTGGCAAACAAAAGTGGTTCCCCAGGGAGAACGCCGACATCCTTCGACGAGGACGTGAGTGAGCTGGAACCTGGCATGGAACAGTGTGAGACTGTGATTGTACTGTTTGACAGTATATTATGGTGAATATCAAGTATTGTGATTGCACTTTCCTCTGCCATCATATCACAGTGAACGCAACTGACCTCGAGAGGGATGAGTCATGTCAATCAACACTGCACTCAACCTGAGTGATTCCTGAGTCATCAAAAACAGCTCAGACCTTGGGGATGATATTGCAGCAAACTTTAGCCATGTATTCAATACCACAGTAAACATTCAAGCTGATTGTGTCGACTCACGTCTAGATGGAGCTGTATGTTTTGGAAATGGTTGCTCTCAGCTCGGTGGTAAATGCATCAGCACAAATGTTCATAGTTTAGCTGGTTAGAAGACTATATCAGGCTATATTGACAAAAAAAATGTGATATCGGCATTCGGCATCTAATTGGCCACAAAAAAGTGCTATCACGACATCCTTATTAGGAACTGCAGACTTTTATTCAAAGAAATGTCTGCTTGAGTCCTTTTAACTTTTGATCCCAATTTTTTTCCGACAAACTGTTTCTCCTGTGAACATCATAATTGACTACAAGTTTTCCAGGAAATAATGACACAATGTCCATCAAGGTTGAGCTTTTTTGTTTTCTTCTTTATCACAATAATTGCGTGGCCATATTCTTCTACTGTCAGACAAATGATGCCTCAGGCAGAAACACTGGGTTGTTTCAGTTTTTGTTTTTTTGTTTTTTTTACAATCTATTTGCCTTTAGTTTGCTCATAAAATACAGAACAACCAGAGTTGGTTATGTTTTGTTTGCCATGCTTGTCGCTCTGCCTGTAATGGTGAGACTTAGATTAGATTTTCGGTTATTTGGTCGTCATCTCGATATGGTTCAACTCTTGATTATACTCTATTGAACCTGAGAGAAACTAATGAGGTTTGACAGTGATGAGTGCTTTCTCTAGTTACAACAGGTGTTGAACATGTATTTGGATGCGACTGCTGATTGAAAGATATTTGTGATATTTCGCCTTTTGTAGGGCTCTCTTTTTTTAACTCCATAAGTCTTTGCAGTCAATTTTCATCACATTTGTTTTGATTTTGTTTCTATCTCCAGGTATGGTGAATCGAGAGGTTCTTGAGCAGGTAGAGCGAGGGTACCGCATGCCCTGCCCTCAAGGCTGCCCCGATTCTCTTCATGACATGATGAGGCAGTGCTGGAAGAAGGAGCCAGACGAGAGGCCCACATTCGAGTACATCCAGTCCTTTTTAGAAGACTACTTCACGGCCACAGAGCCGCAGTACCAACCGGGGGACAACCTCTAGTTGGATTCAGGGGCGGACTCTTGCCACAGCGGAGCAGTGCATCAGCAGAGCAAATAAAAAAGGGGACGAGAGAGGATTGAAAAAGGCTGCCAGTGCTTTGCTGAAGCTGCAGAGAGCGAGGTTGTGGTGCCCATGACCACACTGGCATACTTACACATGCAAGGAAAAAAAAATTCTGAAGTCGAGGTTTTGTCCCTTGTGAATCTGGGGACCAAATACTTGTGTCCAAATGTGCTTTGTGTGTGTGTTACCTTCTCCTTTAATTCAAATATACATGCAGATGCACAGTTTTTTACCTTTTAAACAAATTATATATTTGCAATATATGCTCCAGTCTCCCCCTTTTATTTTAATTTTACAAAGACCGTTAATTAATAGTGGAGTCGAGATCATTTTTTTAATATGTACGTACATGGATTTGGTTTTGAATGTATGTCGATGAGTGTGATGTTTTTTTAAAGTGACCAACAACTGTGGTTGAATTGTGATGCATGTGCCGTGACTGTAAAGATTTGACAGAGAAGGGTAAGCTGAAGCGGCGTCGCTGTATGTGGATGTAAGAATGTACTCGGACGGAACCAGGGGTTCACACAATGTATGTGGAGAAAGTCTATTTTTAGCAGGTGCGATCAGGTGGACAAATGAGAAAAATCAGAAGTGATTTGCGTGATCTTTATTTTAACACAGTCGCTCGGATGGCAGATCACATCAACGTATGTATTGCTTTTACTTTTTTTTTCTCATTGAAACGGGGATTTGAAATCATAAGACGTATTTTGATATTTCACCGATGCAATTTCCTTGTTTAGTATTTTATAATTGTTTTTGTTTGTTTGTTTTTTTAAATGGACTCTTCAGCTGTGAAAAGATCGAGTAGATTTCCGTCTGGAATCGACCTGTTGCTGTTAAAAGAATAACATTGTTGTCACTCTTGAATGCAGCTGTTGTTTCTGTAACTTCCTGTCAGTAAAATCCCACCAGCTATGCACTAAAAACAACATCAGTGTCTGCTGATGGGAATTTTATCCAAAGCCAAAGTGCAAATAACAAACTTTCTTTTATGTGTGAATGCAACTATGCAAAGCCACCCAATGACGTTTGCTGATCCACATTTATTGTTTCCTCATTTTATTTCCCAGCGGTGGAAACGATGGATCACTTCTGGAAGGAAAAAAAAGTAGTAGCAGACAAAACAAAGCACCGTGCACACACGGATCCAGAAGCGTTGGTGCATTTTCAGTGATCCAGTCATCACTTTTGTAGAGGGACTTCCTCAGTCTGTTCAAATGTGTATGTGTGTGTGATAAGACGACTCAAAGACTGGGCAAAGATGTGAACACTTTATTTTGTCACTCACAAGAACCTAATATGTGATTGTTCCTAAAGACAGGACTTGAACTAGTGGGGAGGTATTAAAAAAAAAATGAAATTACGGAGAATGATAACTAATAAGATTTTTGTATAGGAGAAAAAAAATAAAAGTTTTTAATCAAAGAGTTCTATTAGCTAATTTTGTTGATTCCTGAGATGATAAATTATACATTTTTTTCAAACCACCAATTGTGGAACATTTTCAACAGTTCACATCATTATCCATCATTTTTAATGGAAAGCAAAAGTTACATAAGTGGACAACAGGTAAGCAGTACACTACCTTCTTTTTACATTCATAGTACAGCAGCTAATGACTGGTTTAGCTGTAGCTTGTTTACATTTCAACAAAAATACTACTGCACAGGAACATATGTCTAGTTCTGTTCATAGAGATGTTTGAAGTTCTGGCTTCAAACGCTTTTTATTTGTCCTCAAATCTGCAAAGATAATGCATTTATGTCAAAGCCTGAGTTAAATAGCATTATCTAACTGCATCATATGCCTTTTATCGACAGTAAAACGGCACAATTGATTTTCATACTGAAATGAAGGTCACTCACAGCTGTTATTAAACATCTCACCTGACCAGCTCCTTGTACTTGTCCAGAGCCTCCTGAGCCACGTACAGGATGAAGGCCGGGTCCTGCAGCTGCAGCTCCCCAGGAACAGAGACGACAATTGGGGGAGAGTTCAGGATGTTCACCTCCACCTTGGTCTCAGTGATGGACACATTCTCCTCATCGTGGCTCTGTGGTGCCATCTAGAGAGTGGGAAAAGTATTGTTACATTATTATTATTATTATTATTATTTTAATCTAGATTCTATCTGCCTTTTGGCCATGATTTTATGTTGAATAACTTAATATATCATCAAGATATATTCTTTGAAATGTATGTATGTTACGGTATGGGATAACATGTATTCTGTCATCTTTGTCAGATTAAGGAAATGTTGTTTGGTATCGGGTTTTTTGAGCATTGTCCTTTTTTCTGAAGTAGATATAGAAATTTAGTAAAGTCACACAGTTGATCCAGATAAATTGGACTGGAAGCAACTCCTGATGTCAAACAGGGCAAGTCAGTCAGGTCAATGTTTTTCAGTGTTGCAACCTTTAATAATGTAGATCGCTTTTCCCCCTGAATTCTAACCTGTATATTTATTGATATACTGTCTATCTATCAAGGCCCTGGAAAGTTATTGACAAGCAAACCTAAATAGACATGAGTCATTGTAAGTGCTTGAATTTTGGCCAAGAAAAAAAGTTACGTTGGGTTAGGGTCCTTCACTCCTGCTGCTCACCATGGTGATGTGGAAGATATTTTGGCGAGAACTGCTGTTGCTCACAGCCTGAGCCACCCAGCCGAATTCAGCAGCCATGTCACTGAGCCAGTTGACCGTCTCGTTGGTGTGACGCTGGACAATGGAGAGGATCTCGTCGTGCTGGTCTTTGGACATGTCCGCCAGCTGTGATACCTCATCCAGCTCCACGTGCAGCTCACGCACGATGGGACACTCTTAAAAACAGTAGGGAGTATCGCTCGTGTGAGTCGTGTGAAGATATATCGCATGGAGTGATGGCACATGTGAGGAGTGTTGGGGCTTCACCTGTGAGCAGGGCTCCCTGACAGACCTCACACTGGCTCTGCAGCCTCCAACACTCGGAGGTCTGTCTGCGAAGGTCCCTGCACAACATCTGGTCTCGCAGGAAACGGGGGAAACTTTGCCTCGCTACACCAAAAACAGGAAAGGTTCATTATGCAAAGTTGTCATACCTGGAGGTGCAAGTTTTTTTGTTTTGTTTACCTTTTGTTGCATGTGCGACTAATGTCTATGCAGGTTTTTATTTGAGTAATCAAGGAACAAACTATTGGCCCTTGAGGAAATCTGACCAATTACCAAAACACTGCCAGAGTCTCTAAATGACTTACACTTTATGGACAAATGTATTTTCAGCATTGAATTCAGGTGTTTCAATCAGGCTTTGGTCTAGGCCCCTTATCTCCAATGAAGGACAATCTTAACTCTTCAGCATACCAAGACATATTGGACAATGCTATGCTTCCAAATGTGTGGTAATAGTTTGATGGTCCTTTTCTATTCCAACATGACTGTCCCCCAGTGCACAAAGGACTATAAAGACGTGAGTTGACCAGTTTGGTGCAGAAGAACTTGACTGACCCACACAATTACACGTCACTACAGTCTCTGCTGGTGTAATGGTCAGGTGTCCAAATACTTTTGTCAATATATTGTTTGCCTAGGTACTCCACCTCTACCCTCCTCTAGCATTATTCTGTCATTATTATGAAACCGACTGATTTTAGTGGGGTGGTTTGGTCACGTGCAGCGGAGGGAGAGTGATTATATTGGAAAGGATGTTGAAGATGGAGCTGCTGGGCAGGAGGAAAAGAGGAAACCACAGAGAAGGCTCATGTGAAGGAGGGCAGTCGGTATAACAGAAGAGGACACAAGGGACAGGACAACATGGAGGCATATGATCCTCTGTGGCAACCCCTAAAGGGAGAAGCTGAAAGAAGATTCATTGATTTTAGTGATAAACAAGTGACACGTGTTCACTACGCTCTCGCTCCTCCTCCTCTTGTTCTTTTGTGTATCTGCCTTATAATATAACATAACTCGTCCACACTGCACACAAGAAACTTGGAGCTGAATGTCGCAAGATCAGCAGCAGCAGTTATTGGCACATGCAGCCACATAATCAGACAGGTGTCCAGGGAAGCGCTTCATTTGCTTTGCGCCCTGCTGTAAGGGCATGCATTCTCAGTATTGGGCAATATTCATATTAAGAGAAGTTAAAATATTTCAACATGGATGCACATCTCCCCAAAAACTTTTTGTGGGTTCTTTTTGGCATTGTCTGAAAACTAAACACGAACACTGCTATACAGAGAGTCATGTGGAGCTGTTTGACTTTGTTAGCGTTGTGTGAACTCATTTTGCAGTAGTTTAAATCTAACATACAATAAATAATCGTAGGCTCCTCTACCTCTCTTCTTTTCTTCATCCACTGCCTCACTGCTGTTTTCAAACACCTGCGTAACCACAGCTCCAAATTCATCCGCCACACTCTTGCCAAAGTCATAGAAGGAGTCGAGCACCTCGTCAAGGCCCACTCCCTGCAGGAAGCCAGAGTCTCGTGCGGGGTAGTACGGATCAGAGGTGCTCTCCTCCGTCACAATATCAATGTCATTCAGGAAAGCTCTCTGGAGGACTTTGTCGAGCCTGCTGTTCATCCTGGACACAAGTGCCACGCTGCGGTTCACCACTGCTTCCACCTTGGCAATCACACGCTTAAAGGAATCCTCGATGTGGTCGACCTCCATGTCAGTGGTTTCTGGGCTCTGGTTTACCAGGATGTCCCCCGCGTCAATGCGAGGGCCAAAGCGCTTGGACACTCTGTGGAAGAGGTTCTCCACCTGCAATAGGATATTGAGTTTATTGTCCAACTCTATGTGTAGCTTCTTGCTGGGGGAGTCACAAGAGGATGTGGGGGGGTTGACAACATTCCACATTTCAGGAAAAACTGTTGGAAACTGGTGATTTTGAAACATAATGCAAACATTAACAAAAGAAGCTGAAGCTTTTACACATTAATTATGAGTTATACCACTTAATAATGCCTCACAACAATGTACACACCTTAGTAGTGTATTGTCTGACTAAAATGCTGTCAGCAGGGTGAATGTTAGAGTCCAGTTTTCATACCTTAGCTTGGAAAGTTGCAAATCCCCTGCGACACTTGGAGGTGTAGAAAGTTTTGCATGCGTCCTCCAGACAGGGCCTGCACTCCTCCCACTCTGACTGCAGGGAGTCTTTACACTGCTCCTCTGCCTCCTGCAGCCTCTCCATCACCTCTTTCAACACTTGTGCTGCCCCCTGGTGACACAAGGAGGTGCTCTCACTATATAGTTCTGTCTGTGTATACCAGAGGTTGGCAACACTTTTGGGTCATAGTGGTATAGATAAAGGAAGGGAGTGGCCACACGTTTATGCATGGTCTTTATTCTAATTCAACCTGTCCTTTAATTGTTGCATTTTAAAATATACAATGTAAAAAAGCTATAATGAGGTGTGCCCCTGCAATAGAAACATCCTTAACTATTTATTCACATCTCATATAAAAACAGAGCAGGAAGAAGAAACAACCATGTGTGACTTATAAAAAGCAGTGATGACAGTTTTCAAAATAAAAGTCAAGCTATTCAAACAAAAAATCATTAAAATAATTCTCAATCATCTGGCCAAATTTGCTACCATCTACTAGATTTCAGGCTTCCATGTCCAGTCCAAGTGGGATGGCCTATTGTTTCATAGAATATGTTTGACACACTGATAAAGGCGTCTTATTTTGAAGGCATTTTTTTTTTAAAGACAGTCCACTGCAGGCTTTCTTTGAATGTGTTTGTTTCTCCTTCTAAATAAACCTCATGTGAGTCGAAGAAGTTTTTCTACCCACAGAGTTTTCAAAAGTCAATCTTTGTTTCATCCCTGAAATGCTTTTAATTTGAAGAATAAACATCAGGAACTGAAAGGTTTGTTCTGCATTTGCAGCTACTTAATTCAGCATGTGTCTTAGGTACCAGAGTTTCAAAATACTGCCTTTTATTAATATGCGTTTGTTTTCTTTTCAGGATGTCGACGAGCAGATGAAGCTGGCCCATGGGCCAGATCCAGATCTAGTCCTGGATCCATAAATTGCCCCTGTATGGTTTTTAAAACAAAGGTACGTGTTCTTCCTACCCTCTTCTTGTCACTGCTGTGTCTGAGAGACGTCATGAGATGCTTGTGCTTCTGCTCGTTCCTCCACATCACCTCCTTCATCTGTCTCACCCCGTACAGAGCTCTGCTCACCTCCTCCTCCAGGAGCTTCTCACCATCCATAGACAGCTCTGCAGAAGAAGAGGAGAACAAAACCTGGGTGAGACCTTATACAGTAACAGGTATACAAGTTTGGGCACCCCTGTAAATGTTCATGATTTTCCTTTATAAATCATTGGTTGTTTGAATAAAACATTTCAGTTAAATATATCACATAGGAGACAAACACAGTGATATTTGAGAAGTGATATCAAGTTTATATGATTTACAGAAAGTGTGCAAGAATTATTTAAACAAAATTAGGCATGTGCATAAGTTTAGGCACCACAAAAGAAACATTGTGTGCATCCTCCTTTTGCAGAAATAACAGCCTCAAAACACTTCCTATAGATTCCAATTAGAGTCTGGATTCTGGCAGAAGGTATTTTGGACCATTCTTCTTTACAAAACATCTCCAGTTCAGACAGGTTTGATAGTTGCATGGACAGCGCGCTTTAAATCACACCACACATTTTCAATAATATTCAGGTCTGAGGACTGAGATGGCCATTCCAGAGCGTTGTATTTGTTCCTCTGCATGAATGCCTTTGTAGATTTTGAGTGTTTATACGGTCATTGTCTTGTTGAAAGATCCAGCCCCGGCACAACTTCAAGTTTGTCACTGATTCCTGGACATTGTTCTCCGGAATGAATGCCGTGTTCTTTTTCCGCCATGTTTTGCCCAAATAACTCTATTTTAGTTTCATCAGTCCATAGCACCAAAATGAAGCTGGCTTGTCCAAATGTGCTTTAGCATACCTCAAGCGACTCTGTCTGTGGCGGGTGCAGAGAAAATACTTTTTCTGCATTACTCTTCCATACAGCATCTCCTTGTGTAAAGTGCGCTGAATAGTTAAACGATGCACAGTGACACCATCTGCAGCAAGATGATGTTGTAGGTCTTTGGAGCTATAATTCTTGCACACTTACTGTAAATCATATCAACTTTATTTCACTTCTCAAATATCACTGTATTTGTCTCCTATGTGATATATTTAACTGAAATTTCTTATCCAAACAACCAATGATTTAGGAAAATCATGAATATTTACAGGGGTGCCTAAACATAACATATTGATTTTATTTAATACTTGCTTTCATTTTTTTTATGTCTATCAAATTATATGATTATTAGCATTTGGATAAGATTGACTTAACTTAAAGTTGGTCTTATATATTAACAAACTGAAAGAAATACTTTTTTTTTTACTGTTAATTGTATTTTTTTGCATATTCCTGGTGATGTGGAATATGCAGCCTGTGAAGGACATACAAATACAATCTAGTGACATAATAACTCAGTATTACTTTGTTTAGTAATAATAATGGTAACACTTTATAATAAGTACACACTATTAGCATTAGTTTAGCATTAATAAATATTTAATTCATAATTTATAATACATGAATACTCATTAGTATATAGTTTATAAACACAGTTAAACGTTTTAACTCATCCCATCAGCTGAGGAACCAATAGCTGCTGTACTCAAGCAGCCAATCAGCATCCACCTCCAACAAACGGTTTAGCACACGAGTACAACATTTAGAACTGTGTTCAACTACATACTAATGAGTATTCATGCGTTATCCATGATGAATTCAATATTTATTAATGCTTAACTAATGCTAATAGTGTGTAATTTTTATAAAGTGCTAGCTACTTTGGTAATCACTGAGTCACACGTTACTGCCCAATACTGAGATTAGGATAAATCTGGATTCCTCTGTGCCAACTCACGCTGTAAAGTGTCCTCTGAGACGCCTTTGGGTCTCTCCTCAGGAGCAGAATTGAGGACACCCAGTGTCACCACCAGGACGAGCAAAGTGAGCAGGAGCTTCATTCTTGAGCTCAGTCGCAGACAAACTCCTCCTGAAAGGACAGACACACGTTTATGTGCGAGACTGAGACACCGTTTGATAAATCCAAGTGTAGTGCATGTTCCGAATTAAGACATTATGAAACACAGGTGCTGTCTAAATCTATTAGGATGTGATGAGTGAACTTCAACAATACATGCCGTAACCAGGTCAACCACAAGATGGTGCTACATATCTATGCATACAAATATACAGTATTCAGATGATATGCAGCACCTGAACCAGTGGATTTTAGTTTTAGATTGTTTTGTGTGCTGTTATCACAGTGCTACATCACCACACCACATGTCTTAAAAGCAGTGAGATACCAGATTTTTACTTTGTGTAGCTTTGTGAGGATTTGATTTTAGAATTTTTGTGACTTTCTCAACAGAATTTTTGAAAAAAATTAAAAGCGCTAATAGCGTGAATAAACGGGAAGTTTGGTATGGAACTGTGTAACGATCCAGATTTTATTTTGTCGTACTAGTACTTTCCGGTGCGATGTGCTGCTCTACATCATATTGTTTTTATGCTTTTGCAATTTGCATAGGATGTGAGGCATCTTATGGGGGCACATCATAGGCCTCACCTGTGGTTTACAACTTGGCAGCGTGCATTTATGTGTATTACCATCTGCTGCTGCAGAAGTTAATATACCATCCACACACAAAACACACACACACAATAAAGCTGGAGACGCTGTTTTTATTAGCAGTCTTCAATCTAAACTCACTGGACTCTCTTTAGTGGAGACTCTGCCCGAGTTCAATCACACAATAAATTAGAATAGTTGTCGTTCAGCAGAGATTTACAGTAAATGACGATGTACCCATTTGACTTATTTCATTATGGGTTTAAGTTGCTGAGATAAACAGCTCGATTGTGTCCCACTCACAACAAACTGTATCTACCGGGGACTTTTAACAGTCTGCAAGGTTATGAAGAATGTAGATATACTTGTTTTAGTGAGAAAAACAATGTTGTATTAAGAAAATAAGCTAAATGATGCACAATTATCCAAAGCTGGTCTCTTCTAATGGATGTTATTATAATGGAAATGTATTTTCTTAAAAATGTTTAAGACTCAGGGACACAAATAAGTGTCATTTAATACTTATAACACTTCCTGCAGGATACATATTGATTAAAATACATAATTATGTATATACACATTTGAATAAACATATAAAAAAAAGGAAGGGTATGTCAAATACATTTAAATAAATTCCTCACAGTGACAACTACAATGCAGAAAAAAACTTACCAGCAGACAGATGTAGGTGCTTCTCCACCTGCAGGAATAAACAAAGTGCACCGTATGGACAGTATGAGGAGGTCTTGACCTGGACAAAGTCTATTTCTGCTATGTCCACTCAAGCTCTATCCTATTACTGTCTTTACTTGATGTTGATGCCCGTTAATCCAGTACTGGACATGCTGCCAGGGAGGTGTGTTCTGCCTAAGAAGGAGGCTTAGTCAGACATGGTGTTTACACCCTGAGAACGGGTATTAAACGGCTGGTGGAGCACTAGAACATCTAATCGAATCAAATCATCAAACCGTATAGAAACGCATCTCTGCATACTATATTGCTGTTTTTCATGAGGTGCATTTTCTTGCAGGAAAACATTTACAAATGTGTTTCAATAGAAAAAAACCCCCAGACATTTCCACAATAACAAAAGAGATTAAACCTGTTAGAACACAAGTGTTTAATTCATGTTTACATCTAAATACTGAATCATTTAATGGCATTTTCACAAATAGAATAAAGGTTTCACAAATCAGAGAGTGTGTTTTTATGAATCTTCAGGGTCTGTAGATTAATCTAGTCCAGATTTGAGAAGTCTATGTACAGTGGTTTTGGATCAGGACCTGTTCTAATGATGTCTGAGTATAAATTTTTTTTTCATAAATTAAATAAAAGCTTCACAAATACAACAGTGGATGTCATGCAAGGTAAATGTCTTACCTAACATGTCTAAAATGTTTTCACATCAAGAAGTGTCACAAAAAACAGACAACCAGTGTGCAAACAGTCGCACTGCGCATCAAGTTTATTTCCCCTTAACTTTCCCCTTAAGTGCCGAATCGGAGGCTGGCGAATTGGATGCTAAATTCAGCGTCGTTCCCTCAACTCTGTTTTGAGGGCCAAGGGGAACTCTGACAAAGGGGTAGGGGTAAGGGGGAGGGCTAAGGGGTGGAATTGGGATTCAGCCTTAATATACTTAATTCAAATAAACATAGACGGAAAAAGAGAGCAGCCTGAAGCTGTTTAGTGTCTCCACTCAGGATGTAACTTGATGGACGTAGGGTGAAAGAGTTTCTCTCTCCATCTCCCTCAAAAATGTGCCCTCTTTGCACAATGTGACCCAGAAAATACAGTCCTCAGTGGATCTTAACCAAAACCAGGCAGCATTTTAGTCAAGTCCTCATCCTCATTGACACCTTCAGCACCTGGTTCCTATAACTTGTGTTCTCCCATGGCCAAACCAAACTTAAAACAGTTGCCAGTAAAAAGGTTTGAGGGTACATGGAAGCACACACGCAAGAACTACAGATTCAAATGAAGTTTTATGTCAATCTAATTGTGGAACAGCAGATGGTGTGGTTTTGAGTTTTTTTCAAAAAAGATTAATTGAAGCTGCAGCGTGAAACCAGCTCATGATGTGGTCTGGAGTTTTGTTGTGTCAGGCAAAGTTTTGGTGTCCGGAGCTGAACAGATAAACAGGTGCACGGGGATAAACCGCTTTAGAGAGGAGTGACAAGGGATGGATGTAACAGTTAAACCCTGGTCTGGGAGCTGTGTGGAGTTTTATTTGAGGGAACAGGAGTCATGCCAATGATGTGTTATTGAAGCTCACTCGGCAGCTTAAACGAGAACATCCATTTTACCCTGCCTAAATACAGCACTGATGACACAACACATATGAGAAGTTATGAATGGTTTCCATAATGGATGTTTTTCTTTCTTTTAGCTTCTCCCTTAGGGGTCGCCACAGTGGATGCACATTTGATTTTGACAGATAATTTTATACCGGATGCCCTTCCTGACACAGCTGTCCCGATTATACTAGGCCACATCCCACACTTAGAGTGTCCAATTAACAATGGGTACAATACCTTGCTCAGGGGTACCTTCAGCCTTTGACCTCTCAGACCAGCAACCCTCCGGTTACAGGACAATTTCCCTTTCGGCTTGGCCATGGGCTGCCCAATGGACTGCATATTGGATATTAAATGTCATGTTTCTCCGTTTAAATATGTTAAATATAACTGAAACTTTAGTCATTGCATTAATAAAGTACCTTACTTTGTAAGAAATAGTTATCTGGACGGGAACATTTCAGATCTATATTACAGTACTCCCTTTTTTAATCCATTAAATTCAACCCATGTTTTCAAAAATAAAAACTAGATCATCTGCAAAAGAAGAAATGATGATCACTCATATTTAAAGTAGAGATACACGATACCAATTTTTCATGTCCGATATCTCAAACCCGAGTAATTTAGGGTTAGGGTTAACCCTAATTACCAGAATGAATCAATTGAAAAAATGCACATACTGTTCTCAGTTACTTGATGATCTTTAGTAACTGAGAACAGTTTGGATCACTTCACCTCCGTAGGGTGAAGTGATTATGTCTTTGTTATACGAAGCAACCAGAAAATATTCATATTTAAGAAGCTGAAAAAATACAAAACTTTAAATAAAATACACCCAAACGGATGATCAAAATAGTTGATTTAGTAATCAATTAGTAGTCAAATACTTTCACACGAGCAAGACACAACCTGTTATACCAGGAGTGTGCCATAAACATGGGGGTCAGAAAATGATAAAGGTTCCACATGACATTTATTGTTCTCTTGTCAGAATAAAACAATAATAATATAAAAAACTTCACATGAATATTGTGTAATTGAATGCATTTCCGTACTGCAGTGTGCTTGCTCAGGTGCATTTCACTAATGCGAGCAGCTTGTAAAAGCTGTTTCTCGATTTACAGACACATACAAAGCAACTTAATAATGTTTCTATGGGTAATAGTAAGTTGCAGCTTCGGTGAAATGGCTGCTGCCTACCCAGAATGCATTGCTACACGATACTGCAAAGCAACACGATAATACATAATCTTCCGTGAATTGATTTGTATGCTTTTATAGATGTAAACATTGGACTATTACTCTCCTATCAACTGTTGTTCTATCATCACAATGAAACAAGTTAGATTTAAACACCAGGGGTCCGTTTCACAAGGCAGGTTTAGTGAAAACTCTGAGTCTGTTAACCCTGAAATGAGGGAAAATCTGAGTTTTCTGTTTCACAAAGGGAGGTAAGTCAAACCAGAGAAAGAGGAGTAACTCTAGCCTGTTTCACAGAGAGAGGTAACTTCTCGGTCAGTTACCATGGTAACATGCTCTTTGAAACTAACCTGGTCGGGACCAGGTTTTTCTCCGCAAACCTTGAGTTTCTCTCTGTCTCCGCCCTCTTTCAGACACACGGTATTTGATTTCCTCATTCATTCAGTCAGCAGGCGAGTTTTGGCGTAGTATAGTTCTGCGTCTACATTAGAAGTTATATTAGGTGGAGACTATTTTCACTACCATGTACTTTTGACAGGGATCCCGTGGATGAAGGTGCAGCATTACTGTGCAGAGAATTTAATATTCGTCAGGAGATGATTATCAGACCTCATAGATGTTCTTACATTTCCAGACACTTCTCATTTTGAGCGGAACTGTTTCACGTCACAGTTCATCATTTACATTCACAACCTGATCAGTCCTCACATTTACAACATTAAAAACCGGAGTCACGCTCTCACATCTCAGCAGAAACTGTGTGTTGCGCTGCGGTTTTTTAAATTATTTTATTAACTTACAAATTTAATTTTTTTTCTTTTATACAACGTCCTAGATGCAGATCACTTGAAAGTGATATAAAGAATGAGAAGTCATTTATGTGTGAAAACAGCATTATGTTGGGGATAAAACAACGCTTAGAGCGCCCTCTGCTGACGAAGCTGAGTTAAGCAGGACTTATCTCACTCATTAAAAACACATTAATCAGGATACCTTATATTATAGACAATCAAAACAGTAGTTTACTCAAGTTTTCAGGCTTTAGCTTCACTCAGTTCAAAATTTAAAGGGGGGCAAATAATTATCTGTCTTAAAACACACACAGTGCCACAAATACATCGATAATACGTTTGAAAATAAATGTTAATGAGCGACGAATAAACAACTAAAACCTGCTTTGTCATAATATTTTTAAAATGTAAACGAAACCCCCTCATTGTCTTCATTCATTCACATTTCTCATGAAGTTTTCATGTCGTACGGTTCACTGACAGCAGCGCTGTTCCCGAGACGCCACATGACCGCGCTTGGCTGTGTTAGTACACAGCTGTGACGTCACTCTGAGAAATAAGATTTGTCTGGGCTTTTTATGGCCTTTAGGAATGTTTTTCAAACATGAAACTCCATGAATTAAATATATATAATATAAAGATTTATAAAAGCCTGTGTCCATGTCTCGAGGTGTCCTGTGGACACTTTTACACGCATCTCTTTTACTATTGTGGTCAATGGGAAAATTGCTTTTTGGGCTCTATGGGTTTTTTTGTTGCAGTACCCACAGTGGCCACAATGCAAACATTGTCTTCAAGGCAGAGGGGGCGGAGCTCTATCCAGTTCATATTATACATCCATGGTTCCGATAAGTGAAAGCGTTCCTGATATATGAGCTAACTTCCTGTTTGGTGGCTATGCTGCCGATTTCGTCTGACTGTGACGGGCAAATGCTTCCGAAAATCAAAAATCCTTCTGGTAACTTTTGTGAGGGACAAAATCTGTGAGCTGTGAAAGTTTAGTTTCTCTTTCTATTCAATCCAATATGGCAGAAGAACGACAAGGGCCAATAACACTATCTTCAATTTCCACACTACACCGGTTCCGGCCAGATGTTCCAGAGTTGGACCGGTGGAGATATCTCTAAAGGTCTAGGAGCAGGAGCTGACCAAATATCTGGCTGACAGGAATAAGAAAACTTAAGAAGTACAATAGTGTTGCTTTCAGCAAGCACACTAATTATTAAATAAACCCAGTTCCTACCCAGGTATGGGCAGTATTTCTAATACATGTATTTAAAATACGTATTTCAAATACAAAATACTATTTTGTAATTTGTATTTTATTGAGATGATGAAAATGCCTTCTTATTTTGTATCAAAATACTTCAGTGTTGTGTATTTTTGTATTTTCAAAATACTGTAAAAATACTTTCTGGTCTCATGACAAAGTTACATCTGCCATTGTTTAAGGATGTAGAGATGGAGTACATTGAAGAGTATACCAAAGTCCTGAAACCCCTTGTGCAGGAAATGTATCGATTGCAGAGCCAGTCACCGTGCTATTACGCAGAATGAATTCCAACCTTATTTGCAATAGAGGCTAAGCTTGAAGTGGATGATTTCCAGGGGAGATTTGATGCCTTCCCAGATCTTCAAACAGAAGTAAACGAAGCGATCCTGGCGAGTGTGACCCATCTGTACTTTGAGATGCACTGGCTGCCTCCACAGACGGTAAGAAAAAAAAAAACAATCCAAGAACTGATGTGTGGTATAGGGGTGGTGTTTATGCTTCCTACTGTAGTTTGTGTAAATTTCAAAATAAATAATCCATTTGGATTGTTTGTCTTTGAGTTATTGTCACTGATTCATAGTGGGCAACGTAATACAACAATAGAGTAAGGGCAGAAGTTTATATTTGGATGTCTAACATGAGGGGTCAGCATATCTAATCTGCTGACTGATTATGGAAGGAGTTTCTTGCTTTCAGATGTTTTTACAGATGGTGTGCACAAGTGAAGGGATAGAGACGAAAAAGGCTTTTAGAAAGAAGTATTTTGTAGTATTTTGAAAATACAAAAATACAGTATTTTATTTTGATACATTTTTGGCTGCTGTATTTTGTAGCTTATTTTGATACATTTTTAAGGTGGGTATTTTGTATTTTATTTGGAAATACATTTTGATGTATTTGTGCCCATCCCTGTTCCCACCACAACTGTAAAACCAAGTATTGACCCTCAAAAAGCCACTTAAAGGACAATCTGTTCACTTAGGTTTGAATAGACAGACACATACACGTTTGTGCAGCTATTCTTTCCAAGACAATGCATTTACTTCAATTCATGTATGTAGACTACTAGTCCTGACAAGGTCAGTGTTTATGCCATAGAAGGTCCTTAAACAGGCAACAAATACAAGTGCTCAGCCCTCATAGACATAATGCATTCCCTTGCCCCAACTCTAACCCTAACCCTAACCATCACAACTAAATGTCTGACCTCAACCTAATCCCAATTTTAACCCTTACTCTAAAACCAGTTTGTAAACCACACAATAAGTTTCAAGGGATAACAGGATGGACCACCCAAAATCGACTCACTTTTCCTCAATGTCCTGACTCCCTATGGTAAGTATTCTGGTCCTCACAAAGACACACACACACACACACACACACACACAGAGAGAGAGAGAGAGAGGGAGAGGGAGAGAGAGTTGTAGGAACACGAGGTTTCTGTGAGCAGCACCCCTTCCTCTCACGTTTAGACTTTTCTCAGTTCCAGAGTTATAGCCACTGTTGTTGTTGTTGTGGTGGTGGTGGCATCATCAGAGAGAGCCGAGCCGAGCTGGACCAGGATAAACTCTGACCTCAGCATCAAGCAGAGCATTGGCTTTTTTCTTCTCCTCCTTCTCCTTCTTTGAAGCATTGAAGCTCCCACTTTACCTTCACCCACTTTGCACAGACTTTCCTTTCTTGCGGCTGCCGCAGTGACTGACCCTGACCTGCGCCAAAGGAAACGACTCCAGCCGCAAAAAAAAAGAGCAAAGAGTGACGGATGGAACTTTAAACTTTTCATCCCACTAAAACAACACAGGAGGACACGCTGAGTGACTGAGGTTGGAGCGATGCTGTGGATGTGACCGACGACGACAACGGTTTCTCAACGCTCGAGTCTCGTGAAGCACAATGAAAGGTGAGTTCATTCAACAGTTGTGATTTAACAATCGACACGGGGACGTGTTTTTCAAAAAGAGCTCCGCTGTTTCTCTCATGACGACATTCCTGTCTCGCTTTGTCACATCTGTGCGCTCTCTTTCTTTCTTCTCCTCTCGCGCAGAGACGTGAGGAATGCGTGGGCTCCACAACTTCACAGCGTCTCACATCTGGTTTCAATTAAGGCTCTGTGTTTGGGATTGTTGTTGCATCTGGCTGCTCCTGCACATCAAACGTTATAACCCATGCACAGCAGAGATTAACTCTGATTACATAGGTTTGAGTCAACAAAACTGCACTATTGTAGTCATATAGTAAAACATTAAACTGAGTTTTTTTTTTTTCTGCTTTCAGGCACATCACCTCTTAGTTTTTCTAGTAGTAGTAGTAGTTTTACTCAGTCACACAGATACAAACCACATAGTCAAAGTCAAACATACACAGCAGGGATTGAAAATAGAAAATACAGTAAATAAAAAACAGACACACATACACAAATTAGGGATGCACGATCCAAATGTTTTTGTCCCAATACCTTGAATTACCTTGATTACCACATACCTTGATTGTTGAATTAATGTGAAAAAGACTGAATGCACTTAAACATTTATTTTTTAAAGGTGCATTATGTAATAAATCTAAAGCAACTGGCCATACAATCCTCCTAAGATGTCACAGAGACTCAGGAATAATGTTCATATACCAAACTGAACTCACCAACAACAACAACAACAACAACAGTACAGCCAAAATATTTGCATTAAAAAAAATATTTTGCAGACTGCAAATCATGTATATGTTTTGAAATCATGTTTTGGCATGTGGCGCCACCTACTGCCGTCTTCCAGTCATTGCAGTCAGTAGAGTCTCAGCTGCCGAGCAACCACGAGTTGCCATTTACGTCAGAAAACGAAACCTAAAAGACCTCGGTATTTTGAATTTGAATGTAGTCACCGTTTTTGGCCACATTCTTACATATGGCACCTTTAACTTTGTGGAACAAAATGGATTCATATAATAATAATAATAGGTAATTGTGCATCAACAACATTCAAAATAAGCAGGAATCTAACTTAGGAACAGGAAGTTTGTCGTGTTGTATTTTGCAGTGTTACCTCCTCCCTTGTCAACATTTACTTTGCAGATATTGCAAGTAGACGTCAAACTTGTTGGCATACAGTAGCAAGCACATAATACTTCCAGATAACCGATTCTTTAACTCACACCATGTTGTTGCTCAGTGTTCGTAGGTCAAGTTGACGCATGACGTCACACTTGTAAAGGTAGAATTGAAGTAAATAGATCAGCTCCATTATCTGATACCCGATCTGGTTTAGTCAACATCAGGATCAATATCCGATATGTCCGATCTAACACATACATATCTCGTGTTAATGTATAACTGCTAAAAATTACACCACAGAGCATTTTTTGAGAGCCAACATTGGAGGTACACATTTTCTAATTCATATATACACCATTCCATAACGTACCTTCAGCACTTATTATACAGCCGTATGTATGGACATCTCAAAAATTTGTCATACAAAGTCAAACTGTACGTAACACAAAAGGTCAGTGTTAGCAGGGAATCCAAAGTATTAACAGACATCAACACTGTATACTTAAGTATTTTAGTAGTTTATATACTGCATTTTAAATGTTGACCATACAGTCCCTCTGCACATTGAGATAAATAGGAAACTCAGTGAGCAATAAAGTAAAGGAAAAGCCTTACAATTTAATCCTTCATCGTTCATTTGTCTCAGCTTTAATAAATAAAAGCACAAAAGGAAACACTGTACATGAACAGCCTTGTTTTTTTTTTGGTGCTCTGCGCCTTTAATCCAGTGTTTTTCATTTGATGAAATTACTTACAAAAAGCTCACAATGTGCATGAGTAATGTTGGTCAGCAGCTGATGGCTGGTCTCCAGATGTGACTCTTGTGTCCTGATGGTTGTTCTTCTCGCTCACACACACACAAAGCTATGACTTGCTCAATCTCCAGATCAGACACCACATGACCTGCCACCTTGTGGTCCACCAGAAAAACAATATGTTTTGCATGAAATCTCTGTTTTAAAGCCGCAGTTGGCAGGATTGTTGGAAAAATTGTTATTTAATGACTTTCATGCACAGGTTACTAAATTATGGAACGTTTTTGAGATCCTGTCAGGATCCTGTCCTCACCTCTTTTCATCAGATGAGTGTGGGCAGACAAACTCTTTCCATATGCGTCAAATGATCCAAGTATCTTTCCATCTCTGAAATTCTCTGAAATGCTGATACTGAAACATGATTTATTGCATTTATTTCCTTTTTTTTAAAGTTATCGTCAGTGATCACAGCTCAGGGAAGCACCCATAACAGAGACCAGGAGAGGTGTAGAGGTGTCATTCTCTCCCAGGTGACTTCATTCACATTATGCAGAAAGAATGAAGGATACATGTGCCAAAAAAGTCCTGCTGCATGTATAACCACTGAAGTTATAATGAGAGGCAGTGACACATAACAGAAGAACATTGCAGAAGATATTAATAGATGACTGATTCTGAGTATTGACTTCTTCTAAAGATTTATCAGTCATTCTTTTTGAAGAATTGGACAGTTATTTAAAGCAATTATATATATGTATACTTCATTTCTGCCAGTAAAATGTTCTCTCTTAAATGTTACACACTGGACAGAATTAGACTCAAATCTCAGTACAAATAGCTTCAAAAGGGTAAACATGTTACAGGGTGTAAGAAAGTGTAATCATTTGTGGTGATTATCATTAAAGCAAAACTAGACCGGAAGTTCCTATTAACGCTGTTTTTTTGGTGTGTATCTGCGTCATTACCTTGTTTATGAAGCCCTGACGGTTCGAAACAAACAGTTCAGCCATTGCTGAGAACGTTGTGTTTTATTGTAATCTCGGGGCTCAACGAGACTGAAAATCCCGTAATAGTTACGTATACAGCGGTCCTCCTGAACAACCGATCGTCCTGCTCCGGTCGTAGTCCGGGCACATCCGGTTGCGTACATTGAACAGCAGAAGAAGAATAACGTCCGTTGTGGAGGTGTTTGACGAGCGACAGTGTCTTCTGACTCTGGGTCTGACTCCGGGTCAAAGTCATAAAAGGGACTGCGGCGGGGAGTCGTGACGAAACTATTTTTAAACACTGTCAAAACAATGTTTTGATAATGAGGAGCAGTGCATCCACCGTTCCAGAGGGGGGCGCTGCGCTTCTGAGAACGGATGTGCTTGATAGTACTGGCCAATCACAAGACTCTGTCTTCTGGGGGTGAAAGTTCACTCTGAAATCTCGCAGCAGAAAAACACCATCAGAAAAGAGGATTTCTATCGGCTAGTTTACAGCAACTAGGAGGTTTTTGACCATAAAAACAAGTTAATATATGTAAGTAGAACTCCATAACTAACATTTATGTGCAACAGGACCACTCTATGTCACCTTTAAAATATTAATATGTCAGTCTCCAATCACCACAGGGTGGCAAGGTCAAAGCTGCGCTGACCTCCAGTCGATCGAATATTTTCTTGAAAGGTAGTCCGTGGAACAAGCCCAGTTTTAATCAAGACAGTGAAACATCCTTTGACCTACAGAGTCATCAAATCAGTGCTGCCTTGGACATGTTCTTGTGATGTTAACAAATCCCTCTGAAGTATCACGGGCCCATACGCAGTGATACTCATCCCAAAGACCAAATGATCCTGGGTTTGACTCACATATCAGTTTTCAGGCCCTTGGGTAACATATGATGAACTCTATCTCTCTGAATAGCTCTTTAAAAGCCTAAAAAACTCACAGTAACATTACTGAGACACAATCATGTAGCTTGGAAACACAAACAGGAAACAGGCTATTGGGGGGTGAAAGACAGATTCCTGAAGTAAGTTGTGGTTCCATTTTTTTTAGGTTGATCTTGTCACCTCTTAACTTATCTGCTCTCTCTCATGAGATGCTAAAAGCATTCCCCCAGCAGCAGTAAGTTCTGAAGGTTCTCAGACTTCAACTTCACAAAGGGATTTCCAAAACAGCACTAAAAAGACACATCAGTCCCATAAACTCTTCATTCCCTTGTCTTTTCTACCAAACCTCAATGCTTGCGGCTTTCCAGATGAGCTTGGATTTTCCTTTTTTCTGGTGATCTTTGTGACTTGTGGTATCTCTTTATTTTCTCTAGTCATGGAGGATGACGTAGAAAGAGGCTTTGAAGTTGACAAAGGTGCTTTCCCACATACTCCAAAAAGCAGCTGTGTAATGGGGACAACACTCATAGGCCACAAGAGATGGTTGTAATCCTAGAGAGTAATAGAAAAAGAGAGCTGAGTTTAGGGAAGTTTGCATGTTCTCCTCGTGTGTGCATGGGTTTTCACCAGGTTCTCTGGATTCCTCCCACAGTCCAAAACAGTATGCAATATGGGGGTTAGGTAAATTGGACGCTCTAAATTGACCGTAGGTGTGAGAGTGTGAGTGGATGGATGTTTGCCTCTATGTGTGCATTCACACCAGCCCTTCTAAATCGAATCCTAGTTTGTTTGCTCAGGAAGTTTGTTTGGGTAGGTGTGAATGCGAAACCAAACTCTGATCCGCACCCAAGAAACAAACTCTGGCCCATCTAAAAATGAAGGTCTCGGTTCACTTCAAATGCAGTAAGTATTGTATTGGACTGAAGTCGGTATCAGTAGATACTGGAGTTTGTGATCAGACGTGAAAAAGGGCTATCGTGCCATCTCTAGTTTAGTTACAGGAATGGCGCTAATCGCAATGAGACTTGGTGTCTTTTAATGATTAATATCCATGTTCGCATGTTTCATACACACTTGCGAGCAGCATAAAATATATAAATAAAGGATAAATTATGTACACAATCACACTCGTACTCAAACACTCACCCACTCAGCTGTCACACAGTCAAACACAGATCACTTGTACACATATACAGTACATGCATGCATGTGCATAATTTCAACTACCACAAAGGAAACAAGTAAATATAAGGTGCAGTAAAACTTACTACTCACAATCTTTTATTAAACATAGTTCATGTGAACTCTCTGGGCAGGAAATAAGGAATAACTAAGTACCTAAATACATTTACTCAAGTTACTGTATTTAATATTTTTTTTTGTGTATTTTGTATTTTTTAAGTACAATGGAGACCTACAGGGGGGAAAATATACACCAGAACCAGACGAATGATGATGTGATTAGCACCAGCACTGGCGCGTGAACATAGAGGGCGTGCGCCAAAAGTGACGTAATATCCTGTGTCGTGCCGGTTGCATGAGCTCCAAAATAGTTTTGGATTTCTGAGCCCTTGTCATATTTATACTACCCTCACACCCCACAGAAAGTAACTAAGTAACTTTTACTTAAAGTATGCTTCCTAATCTTTACTTTCATGGTGACAATGTTTCTTTCTGAGCAGGGTAGACCTTTAAATTTCTATGTACTGAATCAATTTTGAATAAAACAATATTTGGAGATATTTAATAGAATTGGGTCAAATTTTGAGAAAGATTCACACCTCTGCATGTAAACACTGTCTTACCAGAGTTGACTGTGCAGTCTGCTAGCTCAGCACATCAGGGATGTTTTCATGCTGCAAAGTCTACATTACCACTATGATGCAACTGTCCAATCAGTTATTGGTAGTCCACAGTCTGATGTTGTCCCCCAGTCAGCATGTCTATGTGGGCCCCAAGCGGGTTTGTCTGTAGTTTCCATGGTGGCCCTACCTGTGTTTGTCCACCTCAAGCCCATGCCTACTTCTACCCATGTCCACAGTACTCATTTCAGGCTACCTGGATAAATGAGTACTAAGTCGACATGGGCTTGAAGTGGGCAAATTATTATTATACAGGTCCCATATGGTTTGAGTAGCATAGGCCCATATGGGAAGCCCATGTGGGCAAAAAGGAGTGGGACCACCATGGAAACCATGGATAAACCCGCTTCGGACCATTATGGATGTGGAACCTACATGGATCTTGGCTGGGGGAGCGGCATTGGTGAGAAAAATGTTGGGAGCAGCAGGTTTTTGCAAGGCTGATTGTAGCCTAGCGAGGATCTCTTACCCTGTCTACTCCTCTCACGCCTCCACCTGTGTCTCCGCTCAAGTGTTTGATGACGACGTGCTTGTGTAACTTTTGTTTATTTCATCATGTATTCTCTTGAATTTAGCTGACTAAGAATAAAAAAATAAATAAAAAAAAAGATTCCAGTGTAAACAATAAGGCTGAATCCCATTTCACCCCTTGCCATCACCACCCTACCCCGGTAGTTTAGGTAGGTGGAAACTCTACAAACAGGGGCACACTTTAACTGGAGGGTTACAAGATATTTCCTAGATTAACTGAATCCAAAGAAATATTACTGCCATTGCTTGGCATGCTTCTTTTTAATATTATTCCACAGCATTGTGGACTGCAGAAATTGGCATGTTTTTTAGGAGTAAATATTTAACCATCACCCCTTGACTGTTCCAAGGATCAAAGGGGTAGAGGTAAAAATGAGACTAAGGTTGTAAGGTATGGTATGGTATCATATGGTTTCATATCTCAAGTACAGCCCAGAGAAAAGATCCATTGGCCTTTAATACAGGGTTGAAACAAGTGTGTGTGTAACTGTGGCCATGGAAGAATAATGGCTCTTGTTGAAACAATACGGTGTCTGAAAAGGTGCCCATGTGGAATTGATTGTAAGAGTTCATGACCATCTTCCCATCTTTTTACAAGAGTTTTCAACAGCACATCTCAGGCTCCATTAGTGGAGAGACAGTTTATAATAAACAGAGCAAATTTATGTGCGGATAAAGACTGTAGCAGTTTCGTTGGGAGGGGGGGGTATAGGGGGATGTCATTCTTTTAATTCACAATGAATACTTTTATGTATCTTCTCCCCGTAGACGACTTTGCTGATGAAGAGGAGGTGCAGTCCTTTGGTTACAAGAGGTTTGGTAAGTATCAAGTTACTTCTTAATGTACACCAGATTTTCGAGTTTATATCCCTCTGGATACATCAATGAGATGAATGGATGTTTTCTTTTAATACAATATTTAGCTCTCTTTTTTTTGCCACACACCTATAATAATTCCCCAGGTTAAAAAGAGGGCATGCCTCATTTGTCAGAAACCAACTTATTTTTGGCCACTGCTTTCATTTCTCTCTGTTATAACAGCAGTGAGGTACAGTAGAACGAGAAACCGCAGCATCCTGGGTGTTCCCAACCCGGCGGCTGACTTTGCAGCCTTGTCAGGCAATCAGCATATTTGTATTTCATTCAGTACCAAAGTACGCAAGATTAATAACTTGAAATTAATCTCACAAGTCTGCCTCTGCTCATTTCCCCTTCTTATAATATCCGGAATGTATCTGGTTCCCAGAAATTCAAAAACCACGGCATCCAGAATTTCTCTACAGTTTCACTATCACACCCGCATCTGGCAATAAAAAACCTTACCCATCAGCCAGATGTTGGTCACTCTTCAGCTGAGTGTAGCACTCTCAGAAGTGTTACATTAGCACATTCTTCAAGTTTAAGAAGATCACCTGACTCAAACCACAGTCATTTCCACAAAGGAAAATAGAAAAATATAGAAAATCTACTCTTGAAATCCCCTCCCAAGTTACTGCCTGAGCGCTTGTATTTATGTTCCTGTTTTACTGTGCATCCAGCCATTGATTTGTCTTACTCACATACAGCAAAACACAACATCTTTCTAAATACCAACAAACTCCTTTATTTCCTGTATTATGCCTCATCAGTTTGACCCAGACTGCTCTGACTTTAGCTGCAAAATGAGTCAGGGGAAGTAAAAAAAAAAACACCACTATAGATATTTGGCATAAATAGTGGTAGAGCAAGTCGTCTTGTGTTTGATTCCCGGTAGTGTAAAGCAGCTTTGAGTGGTCATCAACATTAGAAAAGTGCTATATAAATACAGACCATTTACCATGTTCTGAAAAAGTAAGGATCTCTACAAACATTAATGCTAACAGCTATGCTATGGGCAAGTAAAAATTGACATCATATTTTGCATATCCATGTCACAGTGTTGATTGTTATGTATTCTATTATCTAGTGCAGTGCCCATAGAAAGTATGTGCCGTGGAAATCCAGAGCAAATTGGGTGACTGATAGTGTATTCCTGGTGTGGCTATCACCAAAGTGAGACCTATGCACCTATCCACACAATTAGACGTGGGCTGGAGCTCCCCTGAAACTTGTCCCCTTGGAAACAGTGAATTGCTGCGATACACGTCCTACGTAAATGAATTCAAAATTCAACTGTCAAGCTATTTGGGCTAATGAAAACTGTCGGGCTAGGCTATGACACACGTCAATAACATTAAAAAATGTTTGTTATAGGGTTGGGAATTTCACACATTTTTAGAGTCGATTGTCGAGGTCCACGTGTCAATTTTTTTTTTTTTTTTTACAGCAACAGCAACAGCAACAGCAGCAATGCAGGGGTGGCAATTATTCTACACTGTACTACTTCATTTTAGGCTCAAAAACATGGCTGTAATGTCCATTATTGACCATCAGAACAACGGTAATAAATATGAGGGGCAAAAAAAAAGAAAAGAAAAAGCGGGCTCTTTGCGCTGGAACGCGCGTGTCGCCAGACGGCTCAGGTTTTTGAACCTGCGCTCGTTAGGTGTCCACCAGAGTGAAGTACAGTGATCCTGACTGGGTGAGATGCCGTGTTCATTGGTGTAGCGCTTGTGTCATGTCCCCCACCCCCGTCCTAAACTTAATGCAACCTCGTTCGCACTGCACGCACACACACACACACACACACACACACACACACACACGCTTGGATGCGCACAGCTACTCGAGAGAACGAGCCGGTGACGCGCGCACCATCATGCGCAGAGACAGCAGGCTCCCTGCAGGATCACCTTTTCATGCACAGCTTCCTCAACCTCAGTGGTTGTGAACTTTACGTTTTTTTTGACACTTCAACTTTTTTTACTCGTAATTTCTTTTGTGGAGGTGCGCATGTGTCGATTGTTGATCGATTTGTCGACAAAAAAGTCCCATCCCTAGTTTGTTACCAGTAGGCTATTGTCTACATTATCGCAGGGTATTTCACCAATATGAAGAGAGCAGTAGGTATTCGCGACCTGTAGAACCTCGTCCATTGTGGCCACACCCATGCATTTTTTTTTAAAACTCACTCATGGTAAAACTATACTTTTGAAAATCAAGGATACACACCATCGGGCATGCTCAACCCATATCCAAAATCTTAGGTCCATCTGACTAATGGTCAGTAAGATATGCCCATCACAGACACACAGACAGACACAACTTGCTTTATAGATAGATTGTGCAAAAAAAAAAAGGACTTTGTCATTAGTCATATCGGGGGATCTTAATGTTCGTTCAAGTCATATTGAAGTACAATATCAGCTGATACAGATATCGTGCCCATAATATTGTGCATCCCTGTGAAGCTAAGAGGCGATTTCTCTAGCCAAGTATAACGGCTGAAAGCAGACAAGCTGGAGTTGCTTGCAATTTATGTACAGATGTGAGCATGGTGTTGATCTTCTCATCTAGATCTAGAAAATATAGCAGACATATGTTTCTACTACTACTCACATGTCTTTTAAACTACACTCTCTGTGCTTGTGCACGAGCAGAGAATGTTTTCCTGTTTTGCTCAAAAATGGTTGTAAAAAGGTGGAAATATAATCAAAATATATGATTATATAAATTAGACATTTACAAATGCATCCTTTATTGAAATTTATCAGTGCCCAATTTCTTCTATTATCTACACATTCAAGAGAAAAACATTTGTCGACATTTTTTTTTTTTCAGATGAAGCGCTGCATTCCTCACCCAACTTATTTTGGGAGCAAAACAGCAAGTGGTTTTAATTTACCGGGACTTTATTACCAGAGAAGAATGCTTTCAGAATCCCTGCCTGTTACTTACAACCCCCCCTCCAGGGCCTGCATGCACACAGTGCAATGTTCTGTTGTCCCAATGAAAGATTACTCGCTCGTGTTTTCAATAAAGAGTGGAGCGAGTCCGTGGAGGAGAGAGGGAGCAAACATTAAAAGAATGACATTGTTAACAGAGACAGAGACAACAACACAGCGTGCTGCTGAGCTGATCAGTATTCCACATCGAAAACGGTTTATAGGAGCAGACTGTGACTGGTCAGAGAGACAGAGGGTCAGACCAGGATGGTCCAATTGCAGGCAGGCAGGAATGCGTCCCAGACGGTACACAAATCATTGCATCCTGGCAGAGACCAGCTTAAAGCTCGTGTGAGGCATTCTGATCACTGTTAGTGCTAGGACAGACAGACGTAGGTCAGAACAACAGACCCCTCATGACTCAGCTGCAGTGATAAGAAATGAAGGCTGGCGCTGCTCATCTCACCAGTTGGTGGTGGAATGTGTCCACATCCAGTAAACATATCATAAGAGGCAATAATGACTGTGGAAAAGTGTTGTGGAGTACACATGTTATATTTGTGTTCTTTATAGAGGCATATTTTGTCTGAATATTCCATACTATACTGACAAGAAGTTCATTTCTAGACTGTAACTTTTGCTGAACATGCTTGCTGTTCGACATACATCGAATCTAATTGTCATGAAGTTACACTCATCACTTTTTTGCCTGCTCACCAAACCATGTTGTTGTTCTTCTTTGTGTTTTAAATCCATATTATTACTGTACATTACTGCATTTTTATTATGTTCTCATTTCCTCTATCTCCTTCTGGATTTAATCATCCATTACTATATCTGATCTGTACACAAACTGCACCTATAAAGTGGAGATGAAAGAGGTTCCATTCTCCCTTTTACAGGTCAGTGAGGCATCAAAATGATTATAAAGCTTTTGTAAAATGTTGTATTTTGTAGTTTATTTTTAGTGAATTATTAAAACTAGTATGTGCTTCAAGTTTACAATAAATTAAAACAGTGACTGGTAATCCAATGTACCTGAAGACGTCTGCATTGTCTCTTCAACTTCATAATGTCTTGTGTCTTCTGACTTTCAATTTGCCAGTTGTGTTTACGTTTGTGAAAATCATGGTATTGTGTGGCTGTGCAGTGTATTTTATTTTTCACTGCAGACAGACTGGAGTGAGCTCAGGGTTATATGTAACTATTACTTTAATGCACAAAATTGTAACAGGCAGAAAGGAAAGGGAAAGCAAAGGAGCAGTGAAGATGTAGCTGCTCAGTTATTAAAGGGGCATGTACAACAGTTTGTATGCCAGTAAATGAGCAGATCTTAACATGAATTAAATTGTTGTTTCCCTACAATGGCCTGTACTCTGACTTTCTGGATGTTTAGATTCTCACATGTTCCACTTATCTGTAAAGGATGCTATGTTACATGCACTCCTGAATGCCTCAGGTAAACATCAGCGGCTGACCTTCCATCCACTGTTACCAGAGCTGAGCAGTGAGAACGGAGTTGTTGAAGTTTGCGTAGGAATTGAGTCTGTTAATGTCAACAAAGGACCAGTTCCCAGCACAACACAACACAGACTCCAACATAAACCTCACAAAAGCATAAAAAGTGCTAGTGCAAGCATAGCAACGAGGCTGTACTTCTGTTATAGCCACAGGTGTCACTAGGAACAACTGTTTTTGGAACCTTAAAGTGAAATGAACTGCTATTGGCAGGGATAGAAGTTGGTTTTATAGTTGGATAGTATAGAACATGTGACTATAAGGAGACTCCACCAGGCTTGAACTAGTGCAGGCTCCATGTGTTATCAAGCCTGGAGATCAAAATGTGTTCCAGCTGTCTGGAGTATAACATAGAGTAAAGACATTGCACTGCAGATATTAGCGACTTAGCTCCCATTAACTCCACATAGCAGACCTTACTTCCGCTGCTTTTGCCTCAACAGTCTCAACTCATGTAAGTCTTTCCAACAATGCTTTTTGTTGTCTTTGTAGCATTAGCTTCCCTGTTGCTTAGGTATAGTTTCAGTATCCTTTCTTTGGCCACGACCTCAACAAAATCTGTTGTTTACTTTTTGAGTTCTGTTTTTCAGAGAGACACGGGTGACCACATACTCTCTTTGGTGCAGGTAATAAGATAGAGCACCCTTTGTGGTGCAGACCATGGCCAAAAGGTATTTGGCTTGTAACAAGTAGTGAGGAAAAGCGATGATTTTGCACCAAGAAATCACTCTTGGTTGTGTTTCCTAATGTTCTTTGAGCATTGAGTTGTACATGTGTGGGTACCAGCAGACTTTATTGTATAATGTCAAGCAGTTTTCCAATATTACGTCTTCTTCTTCTTCGTTGTCTCTTTTGACCAAACCAAGAATATGCCATCGACATGACTGAAAAGTGTTTTGCTTCAAGAAGTACACACAGTCAACATGTGTTGTCTGGGTGGAATCAAACTGGAGGTGTATGCCAAGTCGTCCACGTAGGCTATGTGTGGACTAACGCCGAAATGGGAAAATTACTAAATTCACGCCACACGAACCCTAGCAAATCTCTGCGCACACAGAGCTAAAGATTGATTTACCAGTACACACCAATCAAGTCACCAGGCATTTTATCCTGGACCGCTCTGTCTCTCTCTTGCAGCTAGATTTCGGATATGAAGTTTGACAGTTCTACAGTTGTAGATCAGTGTCTGTCTGTTACTGGTTTATATATAAACATAGTTATTTTGACGAAAATCAGCCTAACCACCTCATCAAACTCCCTCACACCACTGCGACCGACTGTCATCTGTTGGCCATAATGGGTGTTTGTTAAGCTCTCCATTCGGGGCAGGATTTGGCATCGCGCACAAAAACAACACACACGATTTCTGTCAGCCGCCTCAGGTCTGTCACGATCCACATTCATGCCCTGGTCATTATTTTTTGTTATTCCAAGGTCGGCTGAGTGAAGAAGGTCTGCATGTGGCTCAACATCAGTATTGCACTTGATGGAAGTCCTTTGGCTCCACATGAGGCCAACATCAACCTTGCTGCTTCCTTTCATTGAAAGACAACAGAGAGCTCGAATGAAATGTGTTTTTCTTTGTTCTGCTGCGAGTCACATTTCTTCTTTCTACCCAGCTTTCAAAACTGGCTGTGGTGAGCTGGTTGCTCTGGCTGTGATTACTTGGCAAAAGAAAAAAAAAAAGCTCAGTTTTTCTTGTTTATGCTTTAGCACTTGCATTTCTGGAGATACAGAAAAATGTCTATGTGTACGTTAATGTAGTTCTTCCATTGAATCAGATCTCAAGTGTTTCAGTGACCATTTCAGGTCAGCTGTGTGTGTGTGCGTGTGTGTGTATCTTTTCTGAACTTACATCAGATTTCATATTTACAAGATTAACTGCACAGTGTTGAGTATATAGTTGAGTGCAGTAGTTCGCCCGTATTTAACAAAAACACCTGTTCTCACTTATTTCTTGAAACATTCCCGATAAATAGATTTTTTTTGCGAAATACTATAAATTGTTTGTGAGATATGCAGACTGGACTTTACTTTGTTGAGCAAAGAGCTGCATTAGTAAATACAAAGGAATGTCCAATTGAGTTCACGCAATGCTCCAAACAACGTGCGTGACCAAGACGACGTGGAAGAGCAACAGCTACATAGCCTTAGCAAAGCGAGACAGCTGTAAATGGTTGTGGTTTGGCTGAAAACATGAAAAAGCACACACTGAAAAGGGGTCAGAAGTAGATGCTACCGTTAAAACGACTTGGACATACATTCAGCAGTTTGACAATCAACCTCGGTCAAGGCAGTGGCAGTGATTTTGGTAATTACTCAAAAAAACCTCAGGAGGGGGCTACAGAAGCTACACACTGGAGCTAGCATTGAACTGCGATCGCATAGTTTATTGTACTATAATATCCCGTTGGCTGTACTATACTTCTAAAAAGTTTAACTTTTAAGTAATTTAGAAACCTTTGAACTGTGATTTTGGAGTTCAAGGTGTGAGTGGGAACTTTGAACTGTGGAGGGCAGCATTGCACTTGTTGGTGTACAGCCTGCCACAATTTATCGGAAGAGGAAGAAAAATAAGAACAAGTCAGTGAATTCACAAGATTATTTTGGATACTGTTGTGGAAAGGGATCATTTTGCGCTGAATGTTTGTTATTTCAATAATTTTCTTCATTTGGACATGGTTACATTTACATCTCATTAATAGTCGACATGGTACACTCAACAAAAATATAAATGCACAAAGAAAAACTGTTTTGTCACATTAAAAAAAAATGTATGTGACAAAACAGAGTAACTATCCAAAAATAACAGTACAACTGTATCAATAAAGTGGATTTAATTTGCGAGCATTAGGATCAATTTCTGCTGGGCTGCTGTGAGGTCGAGACCCTGGTGTGGTCGATGTGCTCGGAGATTCACCTCCTGCAGGCGGTTCCTGACTCTGCGCTGAAATCCGCCTGTTGTGCAGACCAACAGTCTCACTGCCAGTTCTGGTCGATGGACGGAACCAATCACGGAGGTGCTGGAGCCGCATGTACCGGTCCTGAGCAGACGTGGTAACACGTGGCCGGCGGGCATGTGCACGGTTCACTGTCGTTCCAGTCTCTCTGAAACGAGTCCACAGGCAGCTGACAGTGGAATGATACACATGCAGTTGTGTTGCCACAGCTGTAACGGCATGGCACGCTCCCTCATGATTTGTGACATCTGTGGCATATTGACAAGTGACAAAAGTCTACATTTTGGTGTGCCCTTTTATTGACCAGACCATAAGGAGTGTCTGTGTACTGGTCACGCATATTGACCACCACTCTGCCATGCTCCATGACTCTGGTGAGTTGAAATACTTAATCTGAGATTGTAGTCATTAGGAGTGGCCAAGCGACACTGGACTACTGGGTTTGAGCAAAACAAATCATTCCATAAACAAATGCATGAAGAATCTGAGCAAATGTCATGACATTCTATTTCTGTTCACCGTTTCAAGTTTGTGCGTTTATATTTTTGTTGAGTATAGTTAGCAACTTTTAGGTTCTTGAGAAATAATGAGGCCAGTGAGGCAGCACATTGAACCATGAACATTCCACTTCCAAACTACAACATCCTGAAGGTTCTTGCTTCACTTGTGTGAACTTTGCCCAACCCTTTAAATGATTAAAACCAGGAATGAAAACAGTTTTATATCTAATGTGGGTTTTGCCATTTTCAGTGGTCATGGCTTGTCCCATGTCCCGCTCTTTTATTACCATGTGTTGGCAAACTTCATACCTCACTTGTAAAAGTGAAAAAGTGAGGTTTTTTTAAAGGAGCTTGGGGTTCTCTTGTTCTCCACACAGACCAATAACTTTGGTTTGTGGCTTCCATATTTTTCTTAATTTATGCATGTGATTAATGGTAATGCAGAACTGTCTGTTTTAACATAATATTTGTTTTAATAAATGATAAAATGTGCTTTTTAGTGGGAGACAATTGTGATATGCACTGTGATTTAGTAGCTACAGTATTAAAGGTGCCATTTGTAAGAATGTGGCCAAAAACAGTTACTACATTCAAATTCAAAATACAGAGGTCTTTTAGGTTTCGTTTTCTGACGTAACTGGCAACCCGTGGTTGCTTGACAGCTGAGACTCTACTGACTGCAATGATTGGTAGACGGCGGTAGGTGGCGCCACATGCCAAAACATGATTTCAAAACATAAACATGATTTGCAGTCTGCAAAATATGTTTTTAATGCAAATATTTTGGCTGTACTGTTGTTGTTGGTGAATTCAGTTTGTGATATGAATATTATTCCTGAGTCTCTGTGACATATTAGGAGGATTTTATGGCCAGTTGCTTTAGATTTATTACATAATGCACCTTTAAGCAAACTATGAGGAGTTTGACTGCCTGTAACGTTTTTTTCTCTAGATCCCTTATGCTGGACTGATGTTTAGGTTCACTTGTGTGATAATTAATTTTCAGGCTACTCACATCACCTTTATAACTCACATCAAATTTAGTGGAGTTTAGTGGGGGATGGGTGTGGGGGACCTCCCGGGTACCTGTGTCCCGCCCGCCTCCCGGCTGGGCTGGGATCGGCGGTTTGGGTTGGGGGGCGGCTGTGGGGCTCCGGGGCGCTGGCGGCTGCGGTAGGTAGTTGGGTCCGCTGTCGGTCTGTCGGGGGGAGCCCCGGGGGACCTGGCCGTGGCTTACCATGACTCCTGAGAAGGTTGATGGTGGGCGGCGAGCTGGTCGCCCGGCGGGGGCTGACTTTGGGCGCCCTGCCCTGGGTGGACGGTGGGTCCCTATGCTGGGCGGGGGTGGGGTCCACCGTGGCAGGTCTTTCGGCCTCTGACCAATACCTGCGCGGGGGGGCTTGCCCGGGGCGGATCCGGGACCCTGCTGTCTCCTGTTCCTTGGGGACCCCGGCTGGGATCCCTACGTGAGCCTCTGCCTGCTCCCCTCTGGGGGAGAAGTCGTGTGGTTGGCTCCGGGGTAGGCGTCGGGGATAGCTGTGGCGGGCTTTCTCTTCTTTCTTTTCTGGCTTCCTGATGCATAATTCCGCTTCATGATGACTGCCGAGTTTTTGTATTTTGCCGGCTGCAGAGATCACAAACCTGACTGGCTGCTGTCAGCGACGACTGAGAGGGGCCTCCTTGAGGGGGATCCAACAGCATCATTGCACTTTACTGCATTGACTATCAAAGGGGTGCTCACACAGTTTGTCGTTGCATTTTATTCATAACTTATGAAACAACACGGTCCACTATAGTTTTCATTTCTTCCCCTGATAGTCATGCCAGCAGATTTGCCTCAGACTCTTTATCTCCTAATGACACTGCTGGAGTGAGAGGAATACACAGTGAGTCTGAATTTCACTCTTTTATGGAATCTGCTGACTGGAAGACTTTTTTATATATTTGATCCTGCCTCACAAAATATCCCCAACTCAGTGGCCCGCTCTGTTTATGAAGCACAATTGCATGCTTTAAAGTTTCTCACGGGATTACGATACAGTATATGACCTATATGTAACGTCTGTCCTTCTCTAACCAAATGCAGATGCAATGACAGAATCACTTCATTTAATAGGCCATATAACTGTTTTCTCAACCAATTAGACCATATTTTTGCATTTCAGCACTTTGGGGGGAAAAAAATCAGCAACCTGCTCAGCTAAGAAGAAAGAAACCCTCAGGTTTCTCACAGAGGGATACCTTTTTTCTCAGTTTGCCTGGTTCTGTGGATATTGTTTCCAAATGTTTTTTGTTCTCTTGATATTGCACAACCTCCATGGAACTGAGGTCAGTTCATTCATGCCAGAGTACTTAATGGACTTTTCAGTTGTTTTTTTCCTAGTTTCACTAAGAGGGTGCTTGGTGGGGATGGGAGGATAAGAGGAGCTGTGGAAGAGCTTCAAATTATGGAGGGCACCTCTCGATACAGCCTGCCGGAAATTTTTATTTTTATTATTATAATAATAATAATTATTATTATTATTATTATTAGAAGAAGAAGAAAGGTGCGCCATTTGGCTGTTCTTCTACAATTGCTCTTCACTTTGGTGGAGTGAATGCTACTCCAGCCTAAAACTGTCCACACTACAAAGCAGCCTAAAATGAGAAGGACTCTGGCTTAATATGATTTCAACTGCACTGTATTCAGATACACACTGACATTGTGTCTGATAGTGAGAACAAAATCATGTTTTAAGGAGTCTAACTGTACAGATGACACAAGGTTGGGGTTATTTCTTGTGTAGTAGGGGACACAAATCTCACATTTATTGTTTTGCTTAAAGTGCTGACAAAAAAAAAACATGTAAATGCATAATTTTACTCTGTAACAGATGTGATTTAACATGTAGTTAAGTACAGCACTTAAACAGTACTTAAAACATACTTATGTAGAAGTAAAATATTTAAAATGACTTTAAAAGTGCAGAAAAAACCTACATAATTACAGTGCAAGTAAAAGTAATTCATTAGAAAAAGAAAGGCATTTAATGCATCTCCAGGCCACCTCTGAATATGTTTTTGTGATGTTTATGCATTCAGGAAGCATAGGGAGTGTTCAGAGCCTGCACACAGTGCTGTCCACATGTGATCTGATCACTCAGGACGGACTTTAGTACCAAGTGTAAAAGTGGCGTTCACAGAAATTGGTTAAATATTTGTTTCAGTCGACAGATAGACAAACAAATAGCAATTAAAACTCGGGGTGGGAATCACAGGGTCCCTCACATTATGATACGTGTTACATGGTTCAATAATAATATCACGATAGAACGATTCTGTGATAATCAATATATTGAAAGACAATCGCATAGCGATACATCACCATATCGGTCTTAATGAATAAAACAAATTGTCTGTAAACATTTGTGAAAGTGCAGGACTTCTCTATTTATTCAGGACAAAGGTCATAAGATCTATGTATTGAACGTGGATGGAGTATCTCTTAACGTAGCCTTCTCCACCATTATTGTCATTATAAGACTTCAAAGGACTGTGTGTGTGTGTGTGTGTGTGTGTGTGTGTGTGTGTGTGTGTGTGTGTGTGTGTGTGTGTGTGTGTGTGTGTGTGTGTGTGTGTGTGTGTGTGTGTGTGTGTGTGTGTGTGTGTGTGGGTGTGCGTACGTGTGCGCGTATGAGTAATTGGGGCATCTCATACTGTTCAGACATGCAGCCATCCTTACTTTTTCCCTGAAGAATGTAATTTACAGATCTCTCGTTGTAAATCCTTCACTCTCCATGAGAAGGAAGTGAATGGCCAATGAGAAAATCTCTTATAAAAACACCCAAAATAGCCTACTGCCAATCTTGCACCTTTTTTTTCCTCAAGATGCCTGGCATGAAGGGATGCTGTATCAAATGTTTGCATGTGCCCTTTGATTTGGCTCCACTGTAACAAGGTCCAGATGTTGTAGAGGGACAGGGCCCACTTTAAATTGTCATAAACCTGTTAGCAGTGAGTGAACAAAAAAGGATCACAGCTTTGGCATGCAAGGCTAGCTCAGCAATTTAGAGAAGCTAATATCGCAGTAATTTGTCTCAGCAGTAACTTCCCCTGTTGGAGAGTGCTTACTTGTTAATATTCCAGTTGGCAACTCTTAGCTATTTAGAGCCAGAGGGGGACACCACCAGTCACGTGAAATCAGGGTAGGTAATGCCTACCCTAGGCTGTCAGGGAAAATTTGAGGTTGAGTTCATGTAAGGTTTGATTATTTTTTTAAATTTTTGTATTTTTAATTTCCGATAACTTTCTGTTTTCTCGTCAGGCAGCGGCTGCACAAGCCATTCGCCATAGCGTTCTATTACAGAGCAAAGGCACAGACCAGTGAATGGAACTGTTTGCACATGCACAGTCAGTTTTCCCGTATAGTTAAAATGTACGTCAAAAAGCACAACGCTACGCTGCCTATTGACGTTACTGTACTACGTTTGTGCTGCATTTACGTTCACATTGCTTTCGTGAATTGTCAAAACACCGTCACGCCCTCTCGCACGTCCAGCATTTTAGCGGGAGGTGTAATGATAGCTCTACAAGAGAGGCTTAAACAAGCTTTTAGTAGAGGGAGACCCACGCCTGAGCTACCGGAGCTTCTCCAAAGGAAGGGACAGAAAATGATATGTACTTTTCAAAATGAGTGGAATAAGAAAAAGGACAGAGCAACTGTAAACTCTGTAGACTCTGAAGGCCAAGTCAGGAGACTTTTATAACTCTGTCATCAACAACTCTGTTAAGGAACGATGCATGGACTTCATCTTCAAATGAAATAAGCAAGTGCACTCCCTCTCTTTAACATGCAACGCACACGCACAGTTTAAGTTTCTGTTATAGTACAGTACTACAATCTTGATATTCTCAGATTGCATGGTGCACTGTCTGCAACGTATGAAATACTAATTTAGTGTGTGCACGTCTTGGTCTGTGACTGCCTGCCTACCCTACCCTAGAGCTCACCGCACGTCACTGGACACCACCGCCCCAGTGAACCTTGTTAAATCTTGGTTGATTGTTGTCTTTGAAATGAAGTCAGTAGAACTGTCTTTAGGCCTGCACTGCACAAGGCAAGATGATGTACAAATACACAAACTATTCGTCTGAATTACAGTGGATCATCAATAGAGACAAGCATTAATCTGCTTTGTCACTTTATTTACCTAAACTCAAGTGTAAAATGTGGACACATACACTGGAAATTCTACAATCTGCAGTCAAATATAAATAATCTGCTGAATAATGACAATTCTCAATTTCTCATCTGTCCTTCACAGTGGCTTCTCATACTAACTCCACAGGGATTGTTCAGGGATGGAAATGTAGTAGTGTGAGTGCAATTTCAGCTGGTGATCATTGATTCACAAGTTACTACTTCTAGTGTCACTTTAACACAGCAACATTTAATGTGTAGATGAAGGCAGAGGAATGATGACAAGTGATGTTCCTACATGTTCAATTTCACAATCACTCCCGGTTACCACGGAAAGTTCCTCCTGAGCCCTTGTTATTTTGGGGTTATTGATCAATAATCTCATAATAACCTTTCAGCAAAATGCAAATTGAGCAATTTCAGAGATATCCACACCTCTGCACCTTCACTAGGCTCAGTTTACAGCCTTACAACTAAATCTATCCTGTCACTGGAGGATTTGGCCAACCACAGGGCAGACTATAGAGAAAGAGAGCGAGAAAGCAATGGGGCGCCAATAGCTATGAACTACCCAGGTCCCTTTGGTGGACTCGTGGTCAACCAATATTGTTTTTTTTCAGGGTAAATATTTAACCTTTTTCCTTATGTCAGCTGGGAACGGCACCAGCAGCCCTGTGATCCTCATATGGAGGATAAAGCAGTGGACATGGGATGGATGATGCGTAAATTGACCTCTAATTCTGGAACTGCCCTCTAAAGTGACAGCACAGCCTTTTCTTTAGTTTTTGTTATTTGTCTTTTTTTGTCATTTATAGGGATGTTTGGTAATGGATTCTAATTAGCAATAAGAGCGCTTTGTGATTCCTAAATAATATCATGATAATTATATTAAACCAATAATGGGTGATTGATGGATCTCTTATACTCTAGCATACAAAAACTACTACAACTAGCAATCCTGACAACTGCTTATTTAATCATCAAATTAAACAAATCCAAGTTGGATAGATCACACCCAATATCCTGGTATTTAATTAAATTTTAAGGGTCCACAAGCAGATTTGCTTCTTGAAATGCACTGAACTGCAGTTCTATGTGAGAATGCAAATATCCAGTAAGTAATTCTGGGTATTCTCTGTAGCCAGCTAGCTAATACAATCTCTGGATAATATCAGAGTGAGCTCATGTGAGAAAACAGCTGGAGAATTAGTGGATCATTCAGTGGGCGGGTGGAGCAAGTTCCTGCCTTTCGCATGTGTGACCCAGACGTCACCTTTAAACGCCTGGATGCTCCGGACATTCTCCTGCTGTTGTAAACGCGTCTGACCCAGACAATCGGTAACTGGGTTTGTCATATTTTAAATGACAAACTACAGAAAAAGTCCAGACCCAGTTCTTCGGACATAGTCTGGAGCTCATGTCTGGAAAAAGATCGTCACGTCGGTAACCATCCAACTACAATGCCGGGATGCTGACTTTCCTCTGAAGCCAACTGGGACCTTGTTTGTAGTTTGAACAATCATGAATGAGAACAGTGAGTGTGTATAAATATTGTTGAATTTGTTATTGGAAAGCAGTCGTATTGTACCACTAGCATGTTTATTACACCTCTTGATTCAAGTTTCTTTTTTGTCTCAACAAAACTATGTGTTTTCTTATGCGTGTTCTGGGTTCAACTGAAACCCAACTGGTTCGGTATTTCAGAATAATTATAGAAATTACCAAGTGTAACTTGGTACCACAATGAGCTGTAATTGTAGATTTTAAATTGTGCATGTTTGTAGACTCATTATTATGTGTGTCCCCACTAGAAAACTGAGCTGAAAAATTCAGCGTTTAGACAAAAAATGCCATCTGTCAGACTCTATTCAGGTGGAGCAGAGAGACACGGCCTGGCTGCGACTGCTGGTTTTTTGGCTTGTGATCGTTCGGCTTTCATGCAACACGAAATAGAAGAGTGTGAAGTCTGAGAATTCCTGTGGTAACCCACCCATTTACTGTATATAACATAGTATTAACACTCCACACAAAGGGTCTTCACACAAAAAAGGCTTGAGTCTGTACAGGCTGTGTTTGAGTTGCCATGGAAAGTTCTAGTGAGACGGGACATGCCGGCGAGTCTAATGGCAGGTACATGGAATAAGGGAATAAGTGTTGAGATTATTTTTTTTTTGACTGAGTCAGAGTCCAAATGAAATACAGCTGTTTCGCAGACATCACACTGAACAGTCGCCATCTGTGTCTTTTCTTTTTCTCTTCTTCTGCCGCTAGCGGACTTATTAACAATTACAGAGTTGAACCACAGATGACTGGCATATTAAAATGATTTTAAATAAGTAGTGGGTGTACAGTAAAATCATGATCACGATTGATTTTTAACTATTGATTGTTTATTATTTTGCAAGTTACTGAACAGAGCAACTGAACTATTTCCCGATGTAAAACCAAAGCCCTAAAAGAAGAAGATGTGACAGAGAATTTAGGCCAAAGATAATTTCTGAACAGATCAGAGTTTTCGGAATACATATTTTTACATCACGACCGTGAACATCCATCCATTATCTACCACTGTAAGAAAAACTCACAGCTGATCCTCTCCATTTTTTTTAATGGAGCTTATGAACAGAAACCGTGGAGCCATGTCCACTCAGAAAAGCCAGTCTGATGTTTCCTCATGTTTGGCTCCTCCCTCGGTTAGACATTTCCTTTTCATTTCTTCCTCCAACAACAGTTTTTCGCTTTGTCTGTCTTCTTTTTCACCGGCTCTGCCATTGACAAACGTCTAAAAAAACAGTATCGCTAAATTGATCTTATAACCGGTACCTGGCTAGTTGTAGCTCAGTGGTTAAGACTGGTGCTCCTGTGTGCAGGACATCATGGTCAACTCTTGTTTGCGCTTTGTCGTTTGGGGAAAACCCAAACCAGTATGACCAATAAATCCACTGCACTAGTTATGATTGGTTGATCGTCATTTTTCTATAGTGTGGGCATGAAACAGACAAGAAAATAGTGTGATTTGGCTGATGTATTTGCACAAGAGCATAGAAGAGCAGTGGATAGAATGTGCTCTATAGACCATACTACCATCTCTCTGGCCTGGCAGATCACAACACATCCTAATCCTTCACGATCTAGCTGCTTATGATCTAATATCGTCATATCACCCAGCACTGTTTTAAATGTCATGGTGGCTTTTAATCCAGCCATGACATTTAACACATGTATGGACTAAAGACGGTAAACTTACACAAGCACATCTGTCTACTTCTAGTGCAACCAAGCAATAAACAATAGGGGGCACATGGTTGTTAGTGGATTAATAATAATACTAAGACACCGTATCATCCACCGCTGCTCTTTTTAAGCCCCTCTGATATTTATTCATCCCTTGAGGATTATGTGGCAGGAATCCAGCCTGTTGATTGGGACATTTGGCTGCTGTCCAATTTCTCAACACTGCAGCACCTCGGCTATGTTCAGTTCACACCATTTGAACAACCTGGCAAAAGTCTAAAGGACAAGTGTGTCATTTAGTGAGAGAAGCTCAGGACAGAGATATGTGACCTGCAGATGAAACTCTTTTGGATAAAACTACTTTTCTGGCTTCCTACTTACTGCAACTTCAACAAGTGCTCTGACCACCTTGGAAGTGTTTTCATCAGTGCTGTGTACCGTGTCTTTAACGAAAGTGATGTTTCAGCAATATACCTTGGTACAGAAAACACTACACTGAAAAGAGGTGGGAAAATATTGTGACCCTGGACAGAGCAACTGGCTGTCCTGCCCAGAATGAATTTCCATGTCCATTCAGCAGAAGCATCATTGCTTTTCTCACTGCCAGGTTATATAACACTGCATGTGGTAAATAAGTCTTGGAACTTTGAAATTTATGAACTAAAGTTATTCACATGTTATTCCCAGTCCTGAATTAAAGTTTGGCTCTGTGATTTTACGTTTTTCTTTGACTATTCCTATAATCAGTGGCAAGATTGACATGGTGTGACACAGATAAAGAAATGCCACGGCACTGCTTGTAGAGGTTGTAATACTGTTGTGGTATAGGCTAATAATTATCTAACTTTTAGAAGAAACTCCGAGTCATCAGCACATTATTGAAATTATGCTCGGATTGAAAAATGTGAGGATTTAAATGGTTCTGACAGGGCTGCCATACATTTTTACGCTCCATTTTAATTATGATTTAATGATAATCTGGCAGACTATTGTCAGATTATTAGAACATCCGGAACTGTGAAACCCTCCATGAAAGGATTTTGACCAAACACATCGACCCTGGTAAGCATGAGAAACACACGCACACACACACACACACACACACACACACACACACACACACACATTCTTGTACTTGCTGCATACTGAGGACTGGGTTTTTCACTTTATAAATCAACACAATTACAAATATCTACTTCATGAATGACATCTATATAGAACTACTGGGTGCAGTACCATAAAATGTCTGCAGGTGGAGCCCCAGAGCAAAAAGGGCTGGAAAACTTTTTCGTTTTTTTTTATTTTTGGTCCAAAATTTGACAAAAACATCGTACTTATACTATGTCGACCAAAATTTAAAAAAATATTTGACAAAAAAATTTGGTCGAAAATTTGACAAAAACGTCATACTATACTAAGTCGTCCAAAATTTGAAAAAAAAAAATTACCCAAAATTTTTTGGTCCAAAATTTGACAAAAACATCGTACTTATACTATGTCGACCAACATTTTAAAAAAAATTTGACCAAAAAATTTTGGTCCAAAATTTGACAAAAACGTCATACTATACTATGTCGTCCAAAATTTGAAAAAAAAATTTGACCCAAAATTTTTGGTCCAAAATTTGAAAAAATCTTTGACAAAAAAATTTTGGTCCAAAATTTGACAAAAACGTCATACTATACTATGTCGTCCAAAATTTCGGAAAAAAAATTTGACCCAAAATTTTTGGTCCAAAATGTGAAAAAATCTTTGACAAAAAAATTTTGGTCCAAAATTTGACAAAAACGTCATACTATACTATGTCGTCCAAAATGTCCAAAATGTCAAACCTAAGGAAGTGAGTTCAATGAAAACAAAGTGAGGACCGGTCAAAATGTCCTCACTCCGTAAAAATGACCTCACTTTGTTGGTTAAAAACCCTCACTGGTCCTCAGTATGCCGCAAGTACAAGAACACACACACACACACACACACACAATATTGCCTGTGGTCTAGTTCAAATCTAATGAACTCAGAAATACCTCCGCTGCCCTGCTCTTGACCCAGAACCTGCAGACGGTCTGCTGACTGTTTACATGGTGTGATGTTGTCCTTTTAACAGCATGTGTTCAGAAGCACGAGAGTGGCCTGATATCTATGTCTCTGTCCACAGCTGGGCCTCTTTGAGGTGGTCAGATGTGATGTTTGCACAGATGTGTGGGTCCAAAACAGAGAGGCCAAACATCCAGTATCCTTTATGGTGGTCCTGGCCCACCCCTGACTGGGGAGGATGGAGCCTCCTTTAGCTACAGACTGAGTCTCTTCACAGAATGATGTTACTTGAATGGGTAGAGTGAGGCCTCTGACACAGTCTGAGGAGGATATCAGTCCAGCTGGGGAATTTCTAAAGCTTACCTTAACCCAAGTGGAGACAATAGACCTACCCTCAATACTACATTGCAGGTTTTAAATGACCATTTAATTAATTGTCAAACAAGAAAACCAGTTTCTTAAGTTGTTTGTGTATGATAATCACCTGAACTTGTGTTTCATTCCTCATTGAACCTATTTGTTATGACAATAACCTACTTTAGGATCCCAGGATAGTCCCATTTTAGACCTTTAAATTGTAGTGCATCCATATGGAATTAGATTTAATATTTTCAAGCAACACTTTTCACGAAGCAATCAACAAAAAACAAAAATATTGATTTAATCATTCAAAAATATATTATTTTATTGTTTTGAAAATGTATTTGTTCTTTGCACTCCCTGATATGCTCTTTGCTCCGTGGTTTTTCGTTTGCGGGCGGGCCTTAGGAATCTGTCTGCTGATTGGCTACTGAGTTTTGAGTGACAGCTCAATGGACCAAAACTATTTCGGGTTAGTAAATGTCTGTTAGTCAGCTAGTTAAGGCAGGTTATCCAGGGCTTATCCATTTGGCTTGGGAGCTGCCGAGATGGCAAAGACCGTCTCTCGCCCAGCACAGGGAGTGAGGCAGCCGAACAGCAGGTGACACACACAGACTGAACTGATATACTGTAGATACTGTTCATATGTTTAAAACACATAAACAGTGGGAGAAATCCTGGGTGTGAGTAGATATATTTAATAAAATAGAACATTTTTACTTTTAATCTCATAAATGTGCAACTTTATTTTCTCCTGTATTTAACACTTTTAATCTTGTAAATTTGCGGCTCAGAGCCTGTGACGACTTCCAGTCCATTGAGCTGTCAATCAAAACTCAGTAGCCAATCAGCAGACAGCTTACTAAGGCCCGCCCGCAAACCAAAAACCACGGAGCAAAGAACAAATTTATTTTCAAACAATAAAATATGTTTTTGAATGACTGAATCAATATTTGTTTTGCTTCATGAAAATGTTGTTTGAATCGTGAAAAGTGTTATTTGAAAATATTGACACAAATCTAATCCATCCATCCAACCATTGTCAACTGCTTATCCAAGATCGGGTTGTGGGGGCAGTAGTTCTAGCAGAAGGCCCATACTTCCCTTTCCCTGGCCACATAGTCCAACTCTGTCATCCATAACTTTAAAAAAAAATATCATGCATAACACAAAGAGTCTCTGGCTTGAAAAAGATGTCTTTAAGTCAGACTGCAGAGAAAGTCTCTCTCTCAGATGACACAGATGTCAGTGTTTTCACAGATATATGCTGACTCTTCTGACGAAATATGGTGTGCTGTCCAACAGCCATTGGGGTGTACATCCAGAGAAGAGAGTTTGTGACAGAGGAAATGTTCTTTACACTGTTTCAGTGTTGTTAGATAGAAAAATGTGTTCACAAAAACTAAACAGAAATTACATCAACAACAATAAATATCACCAAAAGTTATGCACTGCAGCTGTAACATTGCAGCCATTTGTTTGTCATTGTTTTTCTTTGTCTTGGTTTGAAACCAAACCAAACTTGGCATCTGGCAAAGTGTGACAGGTTCATTCTGTCTACGTAAAGATCTTTGTGAACATGCACCAGCTGCCCTGTCAGTTGTAATGAAGTCCAGTAAACATCCCACTTATAGTGTAATGTTTAGTATTGTCTCACTTGAGGTTGTACTTGATGAGTAGACATCTGTGATGTCAATGACCAAATAATTCCTCGAAAAATAGTTACATTTGCACAATGAGGCTTCTGGTTATGACGTGGACGTGCGTAGTCGCAGAACCCACTAGCTCCAGTAAAATATTACTTGTATATAAACCTGCTAGTTTGCTTTCGTGAAAAGTCTAAGTCGTTTGATATAAGTGCAAGACAGAAGTAAGATCCAAAATGAAATCGAGTAAACACACGTTTCAAGAGCTAAAGAGAAGAATAAAGATGACGATATGGAGTTAGCTGCTCAGGGGCTAGCGGAAGCACCTGCAATCCAAGCTAGGGATGAAGATATTTTAGCAGCTATACATGCGCTTCGAAAAGACTTCTCTGCACAGCTCCAAGAAGTTATCACCTCTAATCACGGGATCAGAGAAGCCTTAGACTCATTCTCCGAAAGACCTAGGCCCTGTCCCAATACCTCCCCTAACCCTACATTTTCCCCCTAACCCTACATTTTGCGCGTTCAAGTGTAGGGAGGAGCAAGGGGAAATGGGATTTTGCCCTTATAATCAACCCTCAAAATGTAGTGAGCTCTGATGCGGGCTTAAAAAGAAGTGGAAGATGAAATTAGCCATGATGCTTTGCGAATTCAGCGAGCCGGCTGCCACATCTGCCGAGGAACGTTTTCGTTGTGATATATTTTCGCAAATAAGCACGTTGCAATGTCGAATTGTGTTGGAATATGTTGGTTTGATATACATCCAAAGGATCGCTGAGCTTTGAACACTATTGTTAGAAAATAAGTGAGGATTTATGAAAGCAGCTAGCTATCTAGCTAGCGAGCCGCTACCCGCCGATCGCCCCGAGAGAGCACGCCCGCCACTCAGAGCTGCATGACGGCGTGCTCTCTCGGGGCGCAATGGAAATGTGGACTTCCTTCTTGGACTTTGTAAAGGGCCCTCAATTTCTTAGGGCTTTACAAATATTTCCCCTGTACAAATGTTAGGCGACCCATGCCTTGATATTATTTGCCTCTTTGCCACTAACTGTGCCGTTATGTTTTGAGTGTTTTTATTTAATTTTTATTTTATTGTTTGTGCATTGTTTTTGTCTGATTGGCTGTTTCTTGGGCAAATGATATCTGTAACTTGTGATAATATGGATGGAACAAAAAAAAAACAGAAAATCCAATAAACACATTTGGAAAAAAAAAAAATTTGCACAATGAGGGATGACTCAGGGAAAAAGGTACTGTTGTGTTTTGGTTCGACGGTCATATGGATGACATGTGCAGTATTTTTCATGTAGTCTTCTTGACTATTCATGAGGACAAATGTTTCCGGTAGATGCTTGGCTTAAAAAAGACAGTGTCTTTGTGACTTTGTCTCTTTTTATGAGCTCCCTGCTGCAGTCGCACAACATTTGAGTTGCTTGTTGGCACTGCAGCATTAGAATGAAGGAGACTTACTGATGTGTGACACAGACTCTGTTGTATGTTGTAGGTATTCAGGAGGGTACAGAGTGCACCAAGTGTAAAAATGACTGGGCGCTGCGAGCGGCTATTGCACTCCTCTACGTGCTCTGTGCGCTGCTCACCATAGCAGTGGCTGTCCTCGGATACAAAGGTAAGTCAAAGCTGAAGTTGAAGAAAAGACATCTTGTTCAGTACAATACATTCATACTAATCCTCTCATGTTCATGTTCCAAAATGTACCTCTAGTTAATATTGCTATATAGCTATTTTTACATTACATTAAATACAGCCTAACTAATACATTCATGCAAAATGACTCTAGCTCAAGTATGCATCATATGGTTCCTTTTCATTCTACTACTACTCAGCTCGGCTCTACAAGGTTTTTTGGGTTTTTTTTTTGCTTTTCCATGAGTGATAGTACCTGGTGCTTTTTTAGTACCTGCTCTGGTGAGGTTCCAAGCGATCTGAGCTGATACTAAAATGTGACGTCAACAGACTGCCGATCACCGATTGGTCAGAGATTGCCGTCACTGGAAGATTCATGAGTGCAACGTCCGACACAAGCATCAAACCGAGCAAAGCCAAACTGTCGATCAGTTGAAAAGACTTAAAAATCCGGATATATGCGTTATCGCCAACATTTAGCAAGATAATGTCTAAAATCTCACTATTTAACAGAGGAGTCTGTTAAATGAAAGCCGTGAGCCGGTCAGTCGTATTTCAGTTCAGTGACTGTCAGAAGGAGTCTGTGCGACTTACTCAGTTTGAGGAGCTTTTATAAGAGGTGGAAAAGGTACTCAAATATTTTACTCAAGTAAAAGTACCAATACTTTGATGAAATATTACTCAAGTAGAAGTAAAAGTAGTCATCTGAAAATGTACTCAAGTAGAAGTAAAAAGTAGTTCATTTGAAATGTACTTTAAGTAAAAGTTACTTAGTTACTTTGCGTGGGGTGTGAGGGTAGTAGAAATATGACAAGGAGTCAGAAATCCAAAACTATTTTGGAGCTCACAGGACACAGGATATTACGTCACTTTTGTCGCGCGCCCTCTATGTTCACGCGCCAGTGCTGGTGCTAATCACATCATCATTCGTCTGGTTCTGGTGTATATTTTCCCCCCTGTAGGTCTTCATTTTGCTGAATTTTAATTTTTACTCAGTAACAGATAGGATTTATAAAGTAACTAAGTACAATACTTGAGTCAATACGTACTCACGTAAAATACAAAATCCTGATTTTAAATTGTACTTAAAAAATACAAAATACACAAAAAAAAGTATTCAATACAGTAACTTGAGTGAATGTATTTCGAAGCACTTCAGTCATTTACTCTCCATTTAATTGATAGTTTAGCTTGAGCGTTAGCTCTTTCAGTTTCGTCAGCTTTTTCCCTATGCATCTCCCTGGTCATGGAATAACACATTTTGTCTCCTCGCATGAGTTTAAAACATTGATAGAAAACTGTGAAACTGAAAAGTGTAGTTGGGATTGGTACAGTGTTATTTTTTGTTATCTATGTTTTTCGTTTGATTACTTTGTGACGGCGGGCTGTCATGGCCAGATCTCCCTTAAAACTGAGATTTTGATCTCAAGGGACTACCGGTTAAATAAAGATTAAATACAAATTGTAGCAAACACATTAGCTGTTTCTCCCTTTTGAACCTAAGGATGTGATGTTAAATATAGAAACAGAAAGTTACTGCAGGAATCATCAGGATGGAATGTACTTTGTGATTTGTCGAGTCGCAATTGTTCGTAGAAAACATCGCAAAATACCTTTCAGCAAAAATACTTAACCCTGAGTTACTCCCACAGGTGCTGTGTCCTGGTGAGCCATTAAACCTCAACCAATAAACAAAACACACATTGGCACATTTGAACCCAAAGCTGAATCATGCCCTGAAGCTTTGGTGATGGTCTCTGTTAGAGCTCATGTGATTTTGATGGTTTGGCTGTAATGTCTGCCAGATGAACTCGCAGGAGCCCAGAGGAGATTTTATGGCTTGGTAGCAATTTGTTTGTCTCATGAACCCCAGGTTAAGTCACAAATAGCTGCATGTGTCCAAGTTAGTTTGAGGTTGCAGTGTTTGTTTTTGTCTTCTATATTCATCACCATTGACTTTACCTCATTTACGAATTCACTTTCCTGCAAATATTCACAATCCTGCCCAAATGACTCGTTTTGTTAAGAAATAAAATAGCACTGTTTGTATTTTCCATCCCCACCTTTTTAATTACATGTTTGAAGGGGTTTTTCACAAGTGGGAATGCAGTTAATTGGCATTCCCTCCAGGGTAAACTTACTGTTATGCACATAAGTTTTTATCAGTTTTGGCTCTGATCGGCATCAGTGGGAACTAGGCCTGCAACGATCATTTGATGATTTGATTATTAATCCATGACTAAATTAATCGCCAACTGTTTTCGAGTGTTTTTTCAACAATTAACTACTATATAATTCAATAATAACAACATCTCTAATCAAACGTCTATGTATTTTATTTATCAGATATTGATTTAAAGGTGAAGTACGTAGTTTATAGTGCCATCTAGAGGAGAGGCTGAAATTTACAACAAAGAACTGCTCCTCTGCTCACCCCCTCCCTTCCCTGAGCGCTACGGTGTCCGCAGCCAGTCAAATGTCGTCCTCGTTGTCTTTCTCCGTGTCAGCAGATGAGGTTCGTGAGGCGAGGGAGAGGGCGAGCTACCGCGGCCGTAGCAGACGAAGCGGAGAGAGTGGAGGCGGGACTTCCGCTTTGTTCTCTCGCGTTTGTCCTTACAGGCTCCGGTAGAAACATGGCGTCTCGCTGCTAACAGTGGCTATGCAACCGCGGCCCGCGACCATGTTATTTTACATGACTTTTTGAAACACTACAAAAATGAAACTAAAAATATTATACAGCGACTAGACAATGCAGGAGCACATAATGTGTATAAAAAAATGGATTTTGGGTTATATAAACCCATAAATACTACACAGTGTCCCTTTAAAGGGAGTGAACATTACCATTAATGAAAAACCCATTTCAATCGGATTAGCACTAATCTGCTAGACATCACACTGGGTAAATATCGCTCATAATTTTGGTAACCTATGGGCAGCATATAAGATTTACTCAAATCAGCACCCTTGTATTACTGAAATAAATTGACTAATGAGAAGAAAAAGGAAGGTATTTTGAAAATGATGGATGGATGTTCCAAGCCCCCGTCAGCAGGCACCAGAGGTTATGACGTTATCAAAATTAAATGTTTGCAGACTCAATTTTGCAAAATCTCAGTCTGTTCTCTATCACTCTATATTGGATAATCAGAACTCACTCAGTATCACCCAAATTATTACCAACACCTCTTCTATGACCATTACTGCATAAGCAAGTCTCATCAGGTCAGTTAGCATATGTACAACAAAATATCATGTCTGAGAAAATCAATATGCATACACTGTGAGAATAGGAACAAAAACCTACAACTTATGTGTATTTTTCTATATACATTTGTAATTATTCACATACAGTACTTTTGGCGTGTGTGTGTGTGCATGGACAGGGGTTAAGGTCGAGGGACCTGTTTTGTCTTGGACACAAGCAAGGGGGGCTTCAAGGGAATAGTGAAAGAGAGGAGACAAAAATGCAGTCTCCAGCTCTTTGAAACTGGGCCCATATGTTTTTGTTTGTCCTAAGAGCATGGTATTGCTCCATGTTTCTGTCACTTCTGGAATGATAACAGTAAAAGCTCAGGATGTCCTCCAGTGCAAGACTGAAAAACAAAACGTGCTGGGGAGGAAAAGTACTCTCAGTGCAGACGTGAGGGGGGGCAAAGAGAAAGTGGATCCAGAATGAAAGTGTTCTCATGTGGTGTTCATCATGTGTTTGACATTATTTATACCTGTGAAGTGGAATTTGTGAATGTACTTGGAAAATGGAGGCTTTTATAAATCAACAGATACACGGTTGCCAAGTTGCAAAAGTATCAGGAAACTCTTCATGTTGTTTAACATCCTGCATGAAGAATCAGTGTTTGAGTTTCCAGTTACTCACTGGAGAGGCATGAAAACAGCAGCACCCTCTGCTGACTGAATACATGCTGTGCCTCTATCTAATCAATCCTGTACCTCTTTTGATGGTTGAGTAAGTGTTCCTTTTTCCAAACACTTAATGCTGAAAATGATGCATCACCATAATACAAATGTCTGTTTAACTGGCTAACTGCTTGTTTTCCTCCTGTAGGTGTATTTACTGATGGTGTCTATTTACTGTACATGACATTTTATTACCTCTTTTCACATTTGTCAGTGGTCCAGAGAATGGACAATGTTACAGAGGGCATGCAGAATTATGGAGGCAAGATAAATGCAGTGGAGACAGATTTAAAGAAACTAGGTAAGACTCTAAAACTAGGTAAGGCTCTATTGTAAACTAAAATGTGAGGGAATTTGTTTATAAATAATATACAATGTGTAAAATTAATATTTTGGATGTCACCTTCTCAGATGATCAAGCAGGAGAGAATTCAGTGAATTCCACCAGTGAAATCAAGACTTTCAAATCAGATCTGGAGGCATTACAGAACCAACTGAATGACATTGGACTCAGGTCGACTAAAAACAGGGACATCCTTGATGACCTTCGAATCACAGGAGATGACATGCAAAACGGCCATGTGTCCCTGCAGAGCTTTCTGGATGGAAATGTGGCCTCACTGCGTGGGCTCAACAAAACTTTGGTCTCCTACAGCAGTGTAATTGACGACCTCCAGACACACACTGCACGGCTCCAGTCGGAGCTACAGAGTCAGGTTAAAGTGCAGAGTCAGTCCCAGGTTAGTGTCGGTGCACTAAACATCACCCAGTCCCAGCAACGCAATCTGATCAGCACACTGCAGAAGACAGTGGAAGACGCAAGCCAGACAGTGCAGAAACTGAAGAATGATTACCAGGGCCTGCAGCAGACAGCGCGACAGAACCGGGCCGACACAGAGTGGTTGAAGGAAAAGGTACAGAATCTCCAAGTTATGGCAGCAAATAATTCTGCCCTGGCCCGGTCCAATGGGGAAGCTCTGGATGACTTAGGGGTTCAGCTAAGTACACTAGCCAGCCAGATCCAGAACACTTCAGCCATCACTGAGGGACATGACCAGAGCATGCGAGAGCTGATGGAACAGCAGCGGGACCACGACAACGCCACTTCCTCGAAGTTTGATGAGGTGGAAGCTCGCTTAGACAGACATGAGAATGACATGGACCGCGTGAATGGAAACATGAGCTTTGCCACGCAGCTCCTTGGCCCCATTAGCATCTATCTAAATGGACTAAGATCATGTGCTGAGACAGTGATTCAACATTCAGACCTGTTACTGGGCCTGAATGGTAGTGTGACGGAGGCCAAAGCAGAGAGCAAAGAGCTGCGAGTCCAGCAGGATGAGCTGGGGTCCAGGTTGGACAGAGAGGTCAACAACCTGTCCATGGTGATGGAGGAGATGAAGCTGGTGGACAGCAAGCACTCTCAGCTCATCACCAACTTCACCATCCTGCAGGGTAAGATGTTTCTACGTCATCATTTTGTTTATTCTGATCTACTCTGAGCTATTGCTAAATTAGCTTTTAGTTTTTTTTTTGCACAAATATTTTGTGAAACAAAATAAAGACAATTCATAAAGTATAATTATTATATAAAAGATAGATTGAAACTAGACAGAGTAGCATCTTAAACTTTTACTTGATGATTAATTTGTTTGTCTTTGTTTCTAATTTTGCAGTAGTTCGACTATAGTTATTACTGTTGTTACTTTGAACCTGCATACCTCCAGTTACAAGCCCAATTCCTTTCCTCTTGGCCAGGGGCAGTCTTTATTAACTGGGAAAGATAATAGGATTAATCAATATTGCATGAACTCATTGACCTCCACCAAGGAGGTATATTATACCTCCAGCGAACACATATTATGTGTTCGCTGGAGTTTGTTTGTCTCTCTGTCTGTCTTTTAGCAATATAACTCGAAAAGTCACAGATGGATTTGGATGATATTTTCAGGAAAGGTCCGCATTGGGACCAGGAACAAGTGGAGGTCTGCACTCTCCGAGTGCTTTTCTAGTTTTATAATGGTTTGGACATAGACATTTGTTTACATGTAAATGTTATGCACTATTGCTTTAAATATGTCTATCAAATTAGAATAAATAAACTAAGAAAGATTATACTAAAGCTCCCCAAAAAACAATATGTTCTAACACAAACTCTTTATGTTTTTGTGGTTATTATGCTTCAGGTCCACCGGGTCCAAGAGGCCTCAAGGGGGACAAGGGTCCTCAGGGACCAGCTGGCCAGACAGGAAGAAAGGGTGATAAAGGAGACAAAGGAATTATAGGATTGGTTGGCCCTAAAGGAGAGAAAGGTGCTGCCGGTATACCAGGTATGATAGGTCCAAAGGGCGGAGCTGGACCTCGTGGTCTACCGGGGTCTAAAGGGTCAAGAGGTTCTGGAGGTCGACCTGGAACTTCTGGTGAAAAGGGGGACCCTGGGGCTCCAGGAATTCCAGGTAGGGATGGACCTCCAGGGATGCCAGGACCACAGGGGCCACAGGGGCCCAGAGGAGCAGCTGGGCCTGCAGGGATGGATGGGCCTCGTGGTCCTGTCGGATATATCGGTCCTCCTGGGCCTCCAGGATTACCAGGAATCCCAGCACTTGCACCACCTCTACATATAAAGCCACCTCAGCCAACTCAGGTCCCTGAACCCACAAAATTACCTGAAACCACAAAATTACCTGAACCCACAAAATTACCTGAACCAGCAGCGGAACCACAAGGGTCTGTGTCCCGGCAGGTTCAGCTCCCTGTAGCCACCACTCCTGCACCAGGTGAGTTAAATGATTAGGATAAACAACAGATGTATGGTTCGTGATATGGTTTTAATAGCATCCACATAGTCAGTGGATTTACTGTTGTTGAGGTTCAATAACTCTGTTATTCAAACATTTTAGGTTGTCCACCTCACTTCAGGAAGTTTGGAGAGAGCTGCTATTACATCTCCTCTGATTCCCAACGACTCAACTTTGATCAGGCCAATCAGTATTGTGCTAACATGACATCTCATATGCTCATTATCAATGACAATGAAGAACAGGTGGGTACAATCTGACTAGACCATACATTATTTATTACTACCAAACTTTTCTTGTGAAATTGTTCTGAACTAATTATCCTGTTAAATATCTGTTGCCCTTATATCCGTAGCAATTTGTGAGAAATGCAATTGGAGGAAAAGGCTTCTTCTGGCTGGGTCTCAGTGACAGGGAGGAGGAAAATGTCTGGAAATGGGTTGACGGGACTCTTCCCATTTTCAAGTGAGTTGCTTCTACAGCAAATGGAAAACAAAATTATTGTTGTTTTTACTTCAAAAAAAGTTAAGTCTCTTTGAGAGGAACAAACAAATACCTTCTGTGGTACTTGGACTGCGATACATTTGGTTCATGTTTTGGTTGTCAGGAAGTGGAAGCCTGGCCAGCCTGATAACTGGACCCATGGTCATGAGCAGGGTGAGGACTGTGCTGGTCTTATCCATAATGCCAACTGGAACGATTTCTACTGCACTGAGCGAATTGGATTCATCTGTGAACGTGCCTCTGACCGTAAGTACGTTTTTAAATTTTTCAAAGCTCCTATTTGTTTCTTTGTACATGACTTCAGATGTTCCTACTCTGTCTGTGGTACTTGATTCCAACCTCATTAATTGTAAGACATATGTTTGTTTAGGATCTCATGTCTTGAGTCTTCATTTAACATGAACATCTAAATACTGATTCTGAATTCACTTAATTCAAATGTATCATGTATTTAAGACATCCCATGTTCAATTTGTATCACTGTTGCCATGTTTGCTTGTTCTATTCTTTATGCCTAGATTATAGCAGTAGTTGTGTTATTACTTTTGCATCAATTTTGGTATATTAGCCTGTGAGCACATCTGTTAAAATCTCTCCAGTGTGATGTGTTTTGTTTCTCTTCACAGTTATAGTTCCAGTTTTATAGCATCCATCTAAGACAGTGCGAGCTGTCTATGGGAAAAAGGTGAAGAGGCTGAAGTTGGGGATGAGGATGCTTGGACAATTTAATAGAAATAAGGACCTTGAGGAACTCCCGGATGAACACTTCCCAGTTGAGCATCACCGAGACTTGGGCTGGTCTTTGTGTCAAAGGCACTTTACAACACATTATGGTGCAGAGGACTGGAAAAAGCACAGAGCCAACCCAATAGGCCATTTCGTTTTTTTAGTATTTGTACTGAGGGAAACATGAGAATGTAGTCATTTACACTGAACAAAAAATGTAAACGCAACACATGTTTTCTTTTAATTGTTATAAACTTGTGTCACACCTTAAAATACATACAGAAAATTCACAGCCAAACCTTTTCTTCAATCAGCTTGGCTGTTGCATGTTCATGGAAAAAGACCATTTCAGCTCCAGAACAATCCGAATAAAATGGTGTTGCGTTTGTTTTTGTTCATTCAGGCTACACTCAGTCAATTGTGTAGCCACTGTTGTACAGGTGTTTCTGTAAATAATATTTCACATAAGGTACATTGTTGGTTGAGATGTAATATCATACGACTTCTATTTCTCGAGTCAATCTACCCTCTCAGAAAAATCTATATCAGAGGATGACGTTGTTAATAGAGTAGAACTATTTTTATACTGTTGAAGATTTCACATGGCCAGGACTGTGCTCACAGCAATAAGCATGAGCACACGCTCACCATCAGCAAGTGACTGCAAACTCAGAGGACAAATAGAAATGAAATCCATGTAAATTTCTTGATAAGAGAGGCTCAGTGTGAGCAGTGCTGCTGTTTTATTAAGGATTGTATTTCTTAGATTTTAGACTATGAGGCATACACTAACAATATGTCGATGTTTTGAAGTGTAGCCAATATAAGATCATTTCTTTTATTGTGCCAAATACATTATGTAAAATGCAGTATGTTACATTACATAAGAATATGCATAATCAGTTACAACTGCAGATTCAAGGACTGAGTAGCAGTCGGCTCATTATGCCTTAATTAAATAAACAAGTTCCTATGGATCAGGCCAGGGCACTTATCACAATAAAACCAAATATACTGTAAACTGCGTGTTGAGTCAATACATTTATTCCTGTCAAATTTTATAATAAATGCATTCAGATGATGTGCCATGAAAAGCCATGGATTTATCCTATTCTTACTTATTAAGATTTGCACACCTTAGCCTTATCCTACCGTCTTGTTACTACTTTCCATCCACGTTCAGGCTACCTGACCTTGAAGCAGGTCAGACCCAAACTGGGACACTTTATCCTCCACCGAAGGGTGTTGTTTTTGTTTTGTGTCTGTAAAATAAAGCTTACAGGCTGAATGGTGAATAAGCAGACAGGCAGAAACACAAACAGGTTCTAGTTAACATGATATAACATGCTGGTGTGCTGTCACCTAAATCAGTGTTTCCCAAAGGTTTTTCATACGGCCTCACTTTTTGACAGTGACAATTTTTTGTGGCCCAGTGAACATGTGACATTAAGTCCCAATGTGATTTTGAATAGGTAAACCAGGAGCACAAGAGATGTGTTTGAAAAATTCAAGTGAAGTCAACTAGGGCTGACAAAAGTGCTTTACAAAGTAAAATGCTTAATAACAAGGTATAACATACAAGAACCATAAAAAAAACCATAAAAGTAAAACAAATATTGATTATTCTCATCCCCCAAGTTTTAAGTCTGGTTTTAAGGCACATCTAAACCTGTTATTAGACCGCAGAGGTCAGGATGAAGAAGCATGAGGATGAAGAATTTCAGAGAGGTAAGATGGTGCCAAATCATTAATAAATGAATCACAACTTAAAAAAAAAAAAAAAATCTGCAAATTTGCTTGGTACTTTCAAATACTATTGAATTGAGTATGTTTTTCAAAGAGCTCAAATCCAATCCTATTTTAACCTGAAATGCCCTTCATCCTTGATACCTATCATGCTCATAACCATCAGAGAAACTGATTTTGTTGATTATGTGGTGGAAATAGTGGCTCTGTTGTCGGTGACAGTAAGTTCTCCATCTCTGTCAACTATCACTTTATCAATACCATAAGCTCCTAAGGATCCTTAAGGATTTTAAGTGTTGACACAACTGCCTTGGCTGCCATGATGGGTGTCAATAGTGTCACTCAATGAGCTTACTTTCACCCATGCAATACTTGTCATACCGGTTGGCACCTGGCACCAAACTGTTCCATCTTCCTCTTCCCCACTACATCTCCTGCTCATCTGACCACAATGGAGTCCAGAAGATTCAACTTCTCTCTTTAGGGGTCGCCACAGAGGATCATCTGTCTCCATCTTGTCCTACGCCTTGTGTCCTTCTCGACCAACTGTCCTCATGTCCTCCTTCACAACATCCATAAACCTTCTCTGTAGTCTTCCACTTTTCCTCCGGCTCAGCGGCTCCATCTTCAACATCTTTGTCAAATATAATCACTTGTCATCATTTGTCACTCTGACTCTCTGTCTTTATTTAAATTCTGGATGAAAACCCCACCTTTAAAGACAGGTGTATTATCCATTAGGATAATACATGGATTTATTATTTATTTTACCCTTTTTAATGAGCTTTTTTTTTAATGTTTTTAAAATGTATTTACTTGTTAATATATATATCATATAAGGTGGCTTGGGTATAGTGAAGGGCTCCTAATAAATACAATGTATTATTGTTATAATGTTAGATTTAAGTGTTTCAGTGCCTGTGATTTTAGAAATAGTCATTATTAATGTATTTTCTTCCCTCTGGATAGCTACACAATGCTTCTCTATTTTGTTCTGCAAACTGCAGTTAAACACCAATATTTAGCAGGCAAAATGTCATTGATTACCACGACCAACCAACCAAATGTTATAAGGCTCATGCCTTTGATCCGTGAAATTCTAAAGGCAGTACTTTCATGACATTAAAACTCTTGAGGAGAGTGGGAGGTCGCCGCAAGAGGGAAGAGAAATAAAACATTCTGAGTGTGAGCTGCTGTAAAACACCAAAGAAAAAGAATGTCATCTACAACACAGAATAAAGAAGGGAGAAGAATCCAGAGGAAGGCATTGATGCAACATTATGGATGCCAACTGCTGTTAAACACCACTACAACCAACATTGTATAAAAGCCAGACACACCTTTGCACTTTGGTCAGTGTTAAAGAACTTCGGACTTAAAAATGTGACTGGGAACTTCGAACTGTGGAGGGCAGAATTGCTCCTCTTAGTGTACAGCCTGCTGGAACTTATTTGAGAAAGAAGTATCTGGAATTTAGGTACGCCAAGAAAAACACATGACTCTGTGTAATCACCTGTCCAGTCAATTGCTGGTTATTTTCTCAGAAATAAAATCATGGAAACCATTTTGGGGAAAAACAGATATATTCTCGAAAGCAGTAAAACCTCCTACAAGATAATGGCCTTTATTGGAGAGGGAACTTTTGGCAAAGTTGCCAAATGTGGAGACTTAAACACCGGCAAGATAGTGGCTTTAAAAATCCCCAAAGATAGTGAACATAACAATGGCAGTGAAAGAGAGCTGGTTATGTTAAAGAAAGTCAGGGCTCTCGACCCAGACCAAAACAACATTGTTAAATTCATTGATCATTTCAAATTCAATGACCTCTCTTGTCTCGTCTTTGAAATGTTGGACAGAACTCTTTGGAAATTGATGGAGGTGCAGGCGTTTGAACCACTAAGTTTCACTGGAATTCGCTCTGTGACTCACCAACTACTGGTGGCTTTAGAGGCTCTAAAGAATATTAGCATTATGCATGCAGACCTGAAACCTGACAACATAATGCTTGTCAATCACAATGGTCAGCCATTCAAAATCAAGCTGATTGACTTTGGTCTGGCTCTTTCAGTGAGTGAAGTGAATGTTGGAATGACCATACAGGCTGCTGCATACAGAGCCCCTGAAGTATACTTGGGCCTGCCCTTGTCAGAAGCTGTTGATGTGTGGGGACTGGGATGCATCATGGCATTTATGTACTTTGGCTTACGCCTCTTCCCCAGCAACTGTGCATATGAATGGATGAAAACTGTGATATGCTTGCTTGGAAAGCCAAATGATCACCAAATAACTACCGGAAAACACAGCTTGATATATTTTGTCAGGGATGAGTGTGCACTGTGGCGATTCAAAGCACCAGAGGAGTACGAGAGTGATACTGGAACCAAACCAGAAGTTTCAATGAAGTTCACTGATTTTGCCAAGACCTTTAAGGATCTACCAAAGGTGCACCGATCAAAACAGGATGATGCTGAAGATAGGGCTACATTTTTCGACCTCCTGAAATGTTGTCTGAGTGTGAATGCTGAACAGAGAATTTCTCCCACGGAAGCCCTGAAACACCTTTTTATAATAAGCTCTCTGACAGTGGACCAAAATAAAACTGATCCTGTGGCAAAAGACATGGCTCTACCAAATAAAAAAGAGTGCAGAATTGCTGGTGGTAACAGATCTTCAGCTGACGTCGAACTTGCTGAAGATACTACCAGACACAGGGAGGCCTGCAAACACTGTTCTACACAAAAAGTTTGCATGTTGGATAACACGAAAACTCATCTTGAAACACAAGACATGGCTAATCTGGCTAAGAAAGAGTTACGAACTGCTGCTAACACCAGTTGCTTGCCGGTGGTCGGTAAACCTGTTGGTAACAGACATTCAGCTGAGACCCAAATGGCTAAAGATGCTACGAGACACACGGAGGCCTGTAAACAGTGTTCTACACAACCGGTTCATCTGATGGATGACATGAAAACCCATCTTGTGGCAAAAGACATGGCTCATTTTGCTAAGAAAAAGTTGCGATGTCTTGCTAACACCAAGTGTTTGCCAGTGGTCAGTAAACCCGATAGTAACAAATTACCTCTTGCACTCTCTTTAGCAGTGTTGAGGTCACCCAGCTCAATCACTGATGGTCTTCTTAAGCAACACACCCCCGTCTTACGACCTGACTGTGTGCAGAACACTTCTCGAACTGAAGACCCCTCTGTGGTCCAGACTCTCATTTCCCCTTCTTATGATACATTGATCATCGGCGATTCCATCGTCAGAAATGTAAAATTAAAATCAGCCAGAACGTTCTGCTTTCCCAATGCCAAACTTCTGGACTTGCTTACAGAGATCCCATCTCTGCTTAGAAAACATACTTACACCAGGAATGTTGTTATCCACATTGGCACCAACAATATCTCTGTTCAAACGCCAGAAGTACTGAAACTCACGTTTAACAGTCTTTTTCAACTGCTCAAAAACTGTAAAAAATCTGTTTTTATCTCTGGCCCAATCCCCTTTTTTTGTAAAAGTGTACTGCATTCTAGCAGACTACTCTGTCTCCACATATGGCTACACTCAGTTTGCCCCTCACACAAACTCATTTTAATTGACAATTTTAAAATTTTCTGGAAGAATTCCTCTTTTTTTAGCGGTGATGGCATTCATCCCAGCCAACGGGGCTCCCGTGCCCTTGCTGCAAACATCTCTCGTGCTGTCACCAATGCAACACACAAATGACACATTTTTCATTATTTAAATAAAATTTCACATGTATAAAATAAAAACATCATGAATCTCATTCTTTGTCTTACAAATATTTGTATAGTATGTGTTCATTGTGGTCTAGATGGAAATAACTTTTTTATCTTGCAATACAAACTCTAATAATGTGAGCTCATAATATAAAAAAAGGTAATAGACAATGTACAAAGTAAACAATACACAATACAGTAAATTAAACGAATAATTAATCAAATTCATTAGAGAATGCTCTAGTTTTTACAGCTTTAGAGTCTTTGCAGTACTGTAGCAAATTTCAGGGTGGAGCAAGTTCGGAGCGAGAGTTCTGCCTTCAAGATTCAGCCAAAAATATTATTATTTCATCAACATGTAACGTTAAATTGTTTACGTTTTGATTATTTGCTGTTCATACTTTCTATATCTTGTCAGGCAAGCATACACTTCCAGATCACAAGTTTGGATAGTTTCAATTAAATCTATTATAACTTTCCCATTCAAGCAAGTTGACTAATTGTTTCAATAGATTCTACTGAGATGTCTCATTATCCATACTATCCAACTATAACTGCATATACAATTACACAAAATCAACATGCAATGTAGAAATGTGTGGTGCTGTGCTAACATGTTATCCACAGATGAGAGAGAAAACAATTTAGTACAGTTTCAGGATTGCCAGGTGCATAAGATGGAAAATGCTATTTTATACTGCAATCTATTTTAGCTGTTTATCCTTTGAGTATCTTTTTAAGTGCTATATGAAGATTTCAGACTAAATTCCTAGCTCTTATGATGTTGGAAAAGTGGTTAGGAAAGGACCTAAGGCCCATTTATACTCCATTTTTGTCCGTCCCAAACGTTATCTCCGTCACTATCCTACATACCTCTGTGCGTCGTTTGTATTGGTATGGACATTTACACAGTACTTCCTCTAGAGGGCAGTGCCAAGTTGCAGGCATCAACAAACATGGCGACTGTTGGAGAAGTAATTTTATTTTGCTTGATCCCATCCATCCATCCATTATCTACCGCTTTATGCTCCACTGGAGGGTCACGGGGGTGCTGTGCCTATCTCAGCTGACATAGGGCAATTGGCGGGGTACACCCTGGACAGTTCGCCAGTCCATCACGGGGACACAAACATCAACAACGACGTAGACAATAATTAAAAAATCAGAAGAAAGTTATTGTTGCGGCTCCACATGAACTATAGAAATCCACACGGAAGACTAGACCAGGCAATGTTAATATGGACACATGCAAATTGGATCTGATTACTTGCAGTATATATATATATATATAACAGAGGCCTTTTGCAGGGATTAAGCCGGGCTATGTTGCTTATCCTGGCTTAATTTATCCGTGATCCGGTTGTTCAAAAGCAGGATAGGGGAAAGCAGGATATGTTATGACGTAAGTTACCATGGAGATTTATCCTGTGGCGTTAGGCTGGTCAGGAGCAGGCTAAATTTCAGGATTTATTAAATCTCACCCCTCATTTCAGCCAGCAGTCACCACAAATGGAAACCAATAGTTATTCCACTGCCCACTACACAATGTTTTCAAATTCAATTATTAATTTATTTATTAAGAATTATTAATAATAATTATATATTTATACACACAATAGAAATATAAAAACTCATCAAAGAGTAACATGATGCTGCTTTATTGAATAAGGATAAATCAAAGCAAGTAAATCAGCTCCTTTCAAAACTGAACTGAAGAAAGCACCAATTCAAAGCATATATAATACAGACCCACATGTCTGCACATTGAAATGAATGCAGGACAAATCCATACACAAATGAAAAGACAAATGAATGAGTGCCTCCCAGCAAACTTGTATGCATACAGTATACAACAAATACATCATCATAAGAGGCCAAATATTAATGCATATTGTATATTAACTTAAATAGATGGCAGGATTGTCCCAGTCCATTTGTGATGGCACTCTGGAAGCCCTCTCCTTCCTCAGGCAGGACACATTGTGAAGGACAGCACAAATAATGTGTTAGTAGGCATCCTGTATATAAAATCATGTATTCTTGTGCATTGTTAAGTATTAGTCAGGGCACTTGTGGATTCGCTACAACCCCTGCTGCACGTGTGCTACTACACGCACATACATCTGCTTTGTCCAGTGTAGTTGTGATGTCCACATCAAGTACAATAAAAAATAAAATAAAAAAAATCACTATTCTGCAGGATGTTCTTGTATTTAATTTTGACTTATACTGCCATGTCTGCTTTGGCCCAGTCATCTTTAATCTACACGCACACACCAAACACACACACACACACACACACACACAAAGTGTATTTTACAATCTAAAGGAAATGACATTTACACATTTTCACTTACAATTTCAACTCATTATCAGTGTACAACTACGTTTTCGGAAATGTTTGAACTTTTTGGATTGTAAATGTGATGGTTTCGGCGGAGGATTCAGGCGATTTCTTTTTCTCGTTGGTTTATTATCGTGGCCATGTTTCATTTCTTTTTGATTTGATGTTTCACTTCCTTCATGAGGATTTCGGACTCTGAAGTGGAAAAGAACGCCTATTGTCATGGTGAATCTGAGAATCTGCGACCGACAGCTAGGAAGCCGTGTACGCGCACTTATGCAGAATTGGTCTCACCCATGGACACCCATCGATACTACGTTTGAAAATAAATGCTAATGAGCGACTAATAAATAACCAAAACCTGCTTTCTCATAATATTTTAAATATTGTAAATGAAACCCCCTCATTGTCTCCTCATTTATTCACATTTCTCATAAAGTTTTTCATGTCGTACGGTCCACGAACAGCAGCGCCGTTCCCGAGACGCCACATGACCGCGATTTGTCTGGACTTTTTATGGCCTTTAGGAATGTTTTTTCAAATATGACAACTCCGTGAATTAAAAATATAGAACATAAAGATCTATAAAAGCCCGTGCCCATGTCTCTAGGTGTCCTGTGGACACTTTTACAAGCGTGTCTTTTACTATATTGGTCAATGGGAAAATAGCTTTTTGGGCCCATGGGATTTTTTGTTGCAGTACCCAGAGTGGCCACCATGTAAAAATTGTCTTCAATCCATGATCCATCATGGATCATAATGGTCTCACCTGGCTTGGTGAATCCGTGTCTGATCATCCTGGCTTGGTCTTTGTGCAACCAACTGAGCCTGGACACCCTTGTTTTGGATTCGTTGAACCAGGCTCAGTCAATCATCCTGGATATCTGAATCCTACTTTTGTGAAACGGCCCCCTCTGTTCATGAAGACAAAAAACAAAGGAAGAATAACATCAACAACAACAAAAAACACCAAAAGTCACAGATTGTAGCTTTAAAATGTTATTACATAAAATATAACATAAAATATATTTAATAGTGTGAAATAAAAGCAAAAATAATCTTAACCCCGTCCCAGAAAAACAAAAAATCCAACGCTATATTTAATAGTTTCAACGTCTTAATGATTTGTAGCGGTGAGACGGTATCACGTGACCACATCACCTGACAATGACATGTTTTTTTTTTCACTTCAAAGGCAAATTGTAGGTCTTGGTAGTCGTGTAATTCCACTTAAGGCTGGTGCATAGTACTTCACTTCAGTCAATGACTTGTTTATTTAACACGGGGTGAAGCCACGCTGGATATTTAGCTTGTCGACGTCAGTCGCGCAGGAGTGACTGAACGACTTGAGAGCCAGCTAGCACCACTTGACATGAATGCAAGCATCATTACTATGCGTTTTCACTGAATGAACTGAGGTAGAGAGGGAAGAGAAAATAACGTGGGAAGGCTAAATCTGTTGTCAATACACCAGCAATGCCTCTCTTCACGACCAACCCATTTGACCAAGATGTTGGTGAGTAACCGAATAGCGGTGGTGTTTCTAGCCGACTAGCTGAATAGCTGTGATCAGGCTGCTTTGTTTGTGTTGTGCAGGGGTGTACAGGCTCTCACTGGCCTCAGGACATGTACTACCATGTGTTCCCTGGTTGTCTTATTGCTGTTTATGCAAACAGATACTGATATTCTCTGTTTTCACTGTTTGTTGTGATTTAGTTAGCCAGAAGGCTCAGTTAGCCAGAAGGCTCAGTAAGCCTGTGACTTGGCTAACATCTACTGCAAGCATAATCCTTCCTTTTTAAAGCGCTGGGCATTCAAGAAATGTATCATTAACTCTAACTGTGTTTGTTTTCAATATGTCAAGCAATATCGTGTGTGTTTACTGCGCAATTTGCTCATTTAACACACACATATACAACACATATACGTGTGTGACACAGATGTTGTCATCAGCTAATTGGAGCTAGCTAGCTAGCTAGGTAGCCATCTGAAATTATGAGATTCCCTCTCAGTAATGGAAGCCACAGAGGATGCGGGGTTGCGTGTGATACCGTACAGCTAGTGTGTCTTTTTCACAGTCGTTTTCTCTCGTTGTGTCCAAATAAGTGGTTAACCACTTCATTAGCATGTGCAGTGGACAGAGGATGTATTGGGCAAATGACATAAACACAACACCTCTCTGCATATTTACTTACATAAGCCAGCAATAAAAGCTGATTTAGTAAAGCATAACACGGGTGATTTTGGATTGTGGGCTGTCATTTCAATGTGAATGGTTATTTTCAAGCTGTTAGCCCTGTTGTTGAGTCTTTATTATTCATTCACAGTTCAGTAAAAAAAATTAAATAGGTCACGTTGTACATTACACAAGTTTATTCAATTCAGTATTAGGGCTGCAGTTATTACTTGATCATTACTAAACTAACAGCCTCATAATCAATTAATTGGTTTCAGTGCCTTTTCAAACTGTTCTCAAACTGTGGTATGTGTACCACTAGCGGAACATGGCCTTCTGGTGCTACTTGGAGGAAAATCAGAAAAACGGTTTTACTGTATAAACCAGTGTGATCGGAGTGGAGCTGTGGAGTTTTGAGAAAATTAATCAAATAACAAAATTAATAAATAAATGTATCTCTCGCTCCATCCATTTCACTAAACCACCGTGTGAAGCATAATTATGTGAGGAAGAGGAGGGTCATTTTCTCAGGTAGTACTTGGTACAAAAGGTTTGAGAAACACTGGACTAAACTGTTTGAGTGTTCTTGTTGTATTAGAAAAACGTTCTCAGATTTTTCAGTTTCTTAAAAGTAAATGTAAGGTAAAAGTAATGTCAAGGAATAATGTCAACGATCTCACAATGCAACATGTTTTCCAGAAATAGCACATGACTTTTTCGATCAGCAAATACAAGAAGTAGGATAAATATTAATTAAATAATTTCCATACAAGTAGGGCTGAACAATTAATCAAAACTATATCAAAATAGCAAAACAGCCTACTGCAATTTTCAAATCGCAGGCGTGAGGCGTGATGTTAAAGCCAAAATGTGTGTCAAAATATCATTTTAGATTCAATATTATTTTGATCTATATACATTTTACTCTACAGACTGAAGAGAACATGTTTGTTTCTTACAGATCTGCACAAAGATCCGACAATAATCCTTTTAAATGTTTTTCGAATGAAAATTATTATTATAAATTATTATCCCATTCCCTCGGATATCGCAAATCATTTTCAATCGCAATTCCTGTCAAAATAGTCGCATTTAGAAATGTATTTAAAATCGTTCAGCCTTGCATACAAGTGAAATTCAAATGTTCAATCCCCAGCAAACAAAACTAATCCTTCTGCGTCATCTATGTCCACATCGCGATGCATTATATAAAATATTATTTTCACCATTCCTAATTGATACAATATACAAGGGGTCTAGGTTTTGTTGATAGTCTTCTGTATCGCTCTAGATTTGTAGCTAATTTGCATAGCCTATCTTTTTGAGAATGTCATATCTTACCACATTTTGTTTCAAGTTTATTTTTTGAATACCTCTGATTTATTTCTGCATCATCACATCACCTTTTTGACTCAAGTGCTTTTGCAATCTTTAACTGCTGGTGTGTCCTGCAGAGAAAGCCACCAGTGAGATGAACACAGCTGAGGACTGGGGCCTCATTCTGGACATATGTGATAAGATAGGCCAGTCACGTACTGGGTGAGTTAACTGTCCTCATACCAACCCACACATTACAAACACATCTACTGGTGTTTGTATTTTTTATTTTTTATTTTTGCCCCATTTCATAATTCCCCCCCATTTTAAAAATTCATATCCAAGGATAGTAGATTAAGACTTGGTAAATGTTCAATGAGGACTGAAGATGAATATTGATTGCCAGTGCAAAAATGTATGGTGAGAATGTCCTGTGGCCAAGAAATTATTTACCACAACCCCTGATTTCTACCATTCTGCTGCAGGCCTAAAGAATGTCTCCGCTCTATTATGAGAAGAGTGAACCATAAGGATCCTCATGTTGCCATGCAGGCACTTACTGTAAGTAAATTGGTATTAAACAGACATGTGTGGCTCAGTGTCAGTATCTAGTTCAAGCAATTTAAACAGTGTCTTCGATCCCGCTCAGACCTGGTTTCAAAATTTACAAAAGATAATTTTTTTTGTAAAACATTTGCATCATCTACATATAAAGAATAGTCACAGTGACTGATGGGGTTTTTTATGATCAAGTGAATAATCACATTTTCTTGCCTATCCCTAGTATAGCCCCTTTTCCACCTATGATCCTAGCTCTAGTTTAGGTTGGTTTTCCACTTTCCACGGCACTCTGACCAATCAGTGACTGGCAGTCTGGTGGCGTCGCGCATAGTATCGCCGCAGCTCGCTTGGGAACCTCGTCAAGCAGTTACTTAAAAAAGTACCAGGCACTATCGCTAGTGGAAACACAAAGTAACTGTGCTGTGCCGAGTTGAGTCGAGCCCTTAGAAGCATGCCATCTTCTTATCTAATCATGTCCTCCTTGTCACAGACTCCTCCCCTTTATAAATGTCAGCTGTCTATGTACGGTGTGACTCGGGTCATTCAGCTCACCCGAGCACCTCACAAGGTTGCAAATCGGTGTCAGATTTCACTCACAGACCACGCACCGTGCTGCAAAATCAGGCATTGGGCAGAGTTAGCCTCAGAAGAGGGGGTTTTAGTTCAAAGAATGTGGCCATATGTGTACTCAAACCTGTGAATGTGTGATGTGTGTCATTCAAGATGCCATGGACCTGTACTCATTCCCTCAGCAAGTCACTAGAATCAGAGCCACAGGACATGTTTGTTGCTTGTTCTTATCGATCGATTTGCAAGTCAGATGAGCATTTTTACCCATTTTTCTCACAGCTTCTTGGTGCTTGCGTATCAAACTGTGGGAAGATATTTCACTTGGAGGTCTGCTCCAGAGAGTTTGCCAGTGAAGTCAGTAATGTCTTAAATAAGGTATGTGGTAATTTTTGCCTTCTGTGGATTGTGCAGATGGACTTGTTTTGTTTTTTATACCATCTATGTTCTCATAACATAGCTTTTATATTTATATCTCTCCAGGGTCACCCCAAGGTGTGTGAGAAACTGAAGGCCCTTATGGTGGAGTGGGCAGAGGACTTTCGCAGTGATCCACAACTCAGTCTGATCTCAGCAATGATTAAAAATCTACGTGAACAGGGTGTTACTTTCCCAGCTGTTGGGTCCCAGGTAGTCTGTTTTTGTAGTTTCTTCTTTAGTAGGCCGACAGAGGCTTGTTGCGTGAATGGGGCGAAGTCTCTGATTGCCTTGTTTAATATGATTCTAATCTTCAGGCTGCAGAGCAAGCAAAAGCAAGCCCTGCTTTAGTGGCAAAGGATCCGTCCACTTCAACAAATAAAAAAGAGGAGGAAGATTTGGCCAAAGGTAAGCAGGCTTTCAGGTTGTCGTTTAGTGGAAGCTTCACAAAGGGTCTGAGACAGATATCGTTTGAAACTGAACACTTACTGGCTGAAAAACTGCAGTTACAAAGGGGAAAATACAATTGCTTTTTAGGTTTGCAATGTTAAGCTACCAAAAAACACATAACGGATGAGCATTTCCTGTTGACACATTTAATAATATTTTAAATATGAATACTCTTTATATAAACAGGTGGTAAACATCTTTGTAACCCCTTTTCAAAGTTGCATTCAATTTCAAAACATTTCACAACACAGGTATTCATTATACATCTATCATGGTCTGTTAATCGGTCTTCGGTGTCAGTCAAGAAATGAAGTTAAAGGGCCATTGTTTTATTCTGGATTAATGAAAATCATGAACACGTTTTTTGTTCCTTCGGGCTAAGACAATGTGACTCATGTTTGCAGCTATTGAGCTTTCACTGAAGGAGCAACGTCAGCAGCCGCAGTCATCTCTGTCGAGCCTTTACCCAAACACCAACCTGCTCTCCTCACACAAATCAGATGGCAGAAAAGTCCGCGCCATCTACGACTTTGAAGCTGCTGAGGACAATGAGCTCACCTTCAAGTCGGGAGAAATCATCACCATCCTGGACGATAGGTAATCTTTTAATACAAGCACTCACACGTTTTTAGATGTGCACTGAGCCTCACTCGGTGCATGTCTATGGGTACTGTATGTGTAAACTAGAGCATGCATACCTGACCCAAGCCCATCAGGACAAATCGGGAGCTGTTGGGTTGAATTTGGAAAGTAAACTCGAATTCTTTTTTTTTTTTTTTAATTGCTTTATTGAAAATGTGGCATAAGCATCAATGCATAGATACAGTGGTACACCTCTGTAAATGTTCATGATTTTCCTTTATAAATCATTGGTTGTTAGGATAAGAAATTTCAGTTAAATATCTCATATAGGAGACAAACACAGTGATATTTGAGAAGTGAAATAAAGTTTATATGATTTACAGAAAGTGTGCAAGAATTATTTAAACAACATTAGGCATGTGCATAAATGTAGGCACCACAAAAGAAAAAAATTCCTCCTTTTGCAGAAATAACAGCCTTTAAACACTTCCTATAGCTTCCAATTAGAGTCTAGATTCTGGCGGAAGGTATTTTGGACCATTCTTCTTTACAAAACATCTCCAGTTCAGTCTTCGATGGTTTCCGAGCATGGACAGCGCGCTTTAAATCACACCACAAATTTTCAGTATTATTCAGGTCTGGGGACTGAGATGGCCATTCTACAACGTTGTATTTGTTCCTCTGCATGAATGCCTTAGTAGATTTTGAGCAGTGATTAGGGTCGTTGTCTTGTTGAAAGATCCAGCCCCGGCACAACTTCAACTTTGTCACTGATTCCTGGACATTGTTCTCCCGAATCTGCTGATATTGAGTGGAATCCATGCGACCCCAACTTTAACAAGATTCACAGTTCCTGCACTGGCCACACAGCCCCACAGCATGATGGAACCACCACCAAATTATTTTACTGTAGGTAGCAAGTGTTTTTCTTGAAATGCTGTGTTATTTTTCATCATGCATGACACCCCTTGTTTAATAACTCTTTGTGGCGTTTGTGGCGGGTGCCGAGAAAAGGCTTTTTCTGCATTACTCTTCCATATAGCATTTTTAAGATTAAGATTCCCTTATTAGTCCCGCAGTTGGGAAATTTCCAATCTCTGCATTTTAACCCATCCGTGAGTTGGTGAACACACACAGCACACAGTGAGGTGAAGTACATGCTAACCCAGAGCAGTGAGCTGCCTGCATTCAGCGGCACTCGGGAGCAGTGAGGGGGTCAGGTGCCTTGCTCAAGGGCACTTCAGCTGCGGACAGGTCGGGGTTCGAACCGACTACCGTCCGGTCTCAAGCTTGAAGCCCTAACCACTAGGCAGCTGTGGCCTAAATCTCCTTGTTTAAAGTGCGCTGAATAGTTGAACGAACAGTGACACCATCTGCAGCAAGATTATGTTGTAGGTCTTTGGAGCTGGTCTGTGGGTTGACTGTGACTGTTCTCACCATCCTTCACCTCTGCTTATCTGAGATTTTTCTTGGTCTGCCACTTCACTTAATTAGAACTGTGCCTGTGGTCTTCCAATTCCTCACCATGTTCATCACAGTTGAAACTGAGAGCTTAAATCTCTGAGATAGCTTTCTGTATCCTTCCCCTTAACCACAACGTTGAACAATCATTGTTTTTTTAGGTCATTTGAGAGTTGTTTTAAGGCTCCCATGTTGCCACTCTTCAGAGAAGATGCAAAGAGGAGAAAACACTTACAATTGGCCTCCTTAAATACCCCCTCATGATTGGATTCACCTGTGTATGGAGGTCAAGGTTCACTGAGGTTACCAAACCAATTTTGAGTTCCAATAATTAGTGCTAAAGGTATTGAAATCAATAAAATGACAAGGGTGCCTAAATGTATGCACGTGCCTAATTGTGTTTAAATAATTCTTGCACACTTTCTGTAAATCATATAAAATTTATTTTACTTCTCAAAAATCACTTTGTATGTTTCCTATATGATATATTTAACTGAAATTTCTTATCCAAACAACCAATGATTTGTAAAGGAAAATCATGAACATTTACATGGTTGCCCAATCTTTTGCATACCACTGTATATAATGAGTTAAAATAAGTAATAGTAAGTAGAAACTCATGAATAATTGTAAGAAAAGTTTACCTGTATAGAGTTCGGAGTTACCATTCACGACTAGACAGTGTATTCAACACAAAGACTATTACAGCTATCCATGGTGGATGTCATACTTCTCCACCACAACAACTCAAAATAAACCATGATGGCAGTTGTCAGTGGTCAGAGTCGATAAAGAAAAATCTATTGTTGTAAATGGTGGTCTGACATTTTATCATATTCATACATGCATAACTCATAAGGTGTGAGGCTTGTCTGTATGTGTTCATCGTGGATTGCCTGGAGGGTTTGGATCTGGATTGGTCAATATTCTATCTTGCTCCAACAGAAAAATGCAGCCCAAGCTGTGCTGTAGTGAAAAAGTGTTTGCAGATTCTCCTGCCATCTCCCTTGTCTAATCTGTCCAATTGAGCTCTTGTGAGAACAACGGAATACACTGGATAATCCAAAACAGTGTTTTTGCACCACCAAGCACCAGCACGGTTCCCGTTTGGGCTTTAGTTTCATTTGTGACCACTGCTTGTTCTTAATTTCCTTCCATTCTTCCTCTTGTCTACAACTTTCATAGACCTAGATCCCATGCCTGGGGATGAACTCTTCAGGTTCCAAACCAGTTTAATTTCAGTGTAAACAATGGTTCAAAATTTGGTTCAGGAACAGTACCATGTCATATCCGTGCCAGTGTAAAAGATGCTAGGTGACAAGTGCATGCTTAAGCCAATCTGTCTTCTGGATTCTCCTGAGATTTCCTCTGCTGTTGTATACACAACAAAGAAGGATTTTTCAAATAATTGCAAGGATTAGATGCAGTAAGGTGGACATATGTCATTAAGCCTGCTCTTGAGATGAGCCCCGACTCATCTGGCTCAACTGATAAGAACAGTTTTGTGTAAATAAAAAACAATAACAAACCAATCTTAAGCTGATGGCAATAACAAAAAAGTGTTTGTTTTGTTTTTACCCCAGTGACCCAAACTGGTGGAAAGGGGAAACGTACCAGGGAATCGGGCTGTTTCCTTCTAACTTTGTCACTGCTGACCTCACTGCAGAGCCTGAGATGAGTGAGTATAAACCCACTACATACACACTCACACACGCATGCAGAGTACATCATTTATCCATTAATATCATAGCCAGTTCTTTGATAATCCCATTAAGTCCATTAGTGGTATGGCTTTATTGATCCTATAGAGGAAAATACTTTATCACTAACGCATGGCTGTTGAATCAATGCAACAAACACTGCACCAACTCAAAAACAACACAATGACATCACATTAGAGACATGAAGAAAAAAATCAAAGTATTCATTATTACCTGCATCAAACACTTTCTGTATGTCTGTGAAATACTATGAGAGTTGGGATAAGACTCTTGATCTCTGCTGTGGGTCAGTTAAGGAGGCATATAAGTCACTTCCTCCTTCTGCTACCTCCTCTGGGCCATGGAGACCACAATTGTGTGCATCTCATGCCCACATACAGAACTGTTTTGAAGAGGGAAAAGGTCTCTACGAAGGACATCAAAAATTGGACAGAAGAGTCTGTGCAGTGTCTACAGGCCTATTTCGACTGGGATATGTCTATAGAGGCATGTGAGGGAGATTTATATCAGTTAGCCGATGTAACACGTTCCTATGCTGCATTTTGTAGAGACATGATCATACCAAGCAAAAGGGTAAAAATGTGCTCTTATAACAAGACATGGGTCACAAAATCTGTTAAATCCTGCATACAGTCTAAGAAACTTGCCTTCAAACATGGGACTGCCTCTGAACTGTATACAGCCACAAAAGACATGAACATTGAAATTCATTCAAAATGAAAAAGGGCTAAACCAAACTATAAAACAATCCTGGAAAATGAAATGGCTGCAAAACAACTTGGGCTCTGCCTGGTCAAGTATGAAAGCCATTGCAGGCATTAGTAACTCAAAAAATATAAGTACTGTCACTTTAGAAGGTTTTGATGCAGATCCTGATCTTTCAAATGGTCTTAATCATTTCTTTTCTCGATGTGGCACTTGTGATTTTAGTAGAGAAATACAGGAACTTAGTCATACATTAGCCGACCAGAATCACTTCACAATTGAAGAGGGGCATGTTGAAAAAGTATTCCATAAATCCAAATAAAAGCTATGGACCTGACGATATCTGTGGTAGACTGCTTAAGTTGTGTTCTAAAGAACTCTGCTCAATTTTTAATTACATTTTTAATAAGTCCTTACAAAATCAGCATGTTCCAAAATGTTGGAAGGATGCAGTAGTTGTTCCAGTTCCCACGACAAGTTGCCCCAAAGTACTGAATGATTTTAGGCCTATTGCACTTTTGAAAAAATAGTAAGAAATGACATCTTAAAGAAGATGGAGTATGATATTGATCAATATCAGTTTGCCTATAGGCCACACAGAGGGGTTGAGGATGCTACAGCCACTCTGATGAACATGCTTTTTAAACATCTGGAAGGAAAGGGAACACATGCTCAGTTTTTATTTATAGATTTCTCCTCTGCTTTTAACACAATTCAACCCCACATCTTAACAGAAAGACTTTTAGAAAGATGATTTGATTTCAGTAAAAATCTTGTTGGCTGGGTTTTAGATTTTATAGGACACAAAGAGTGCGAGTCAATGGAGTACTGTGTGATCAGATATGTTCCTCCACTGGCTCTCCTCAGGTCTGTGCCCTGTCTCCTCTTCTGTTCATCCTTTACACCAACATGTGCCGCAGCAGCAGAGGAGACAGATTTACTTTAAAGTATGCAGATGACTCTATTATTGTAAGCCTGCAACAAGGGAATGAAACAGCCAGGTCATGGTCCAGTTGTCCAGGATTTTGTAGACTGGTGTGACAGGTCCTTTCTAAAAATGAACATTTCCAAAAACAAAAACATGTGTATTGATTTTAGGAAACTCCCCATGGCTAAGGAAATCACCAGCATAAATGGTCAGGCAGTGGAGTGTGTCAATAAATATAAATACCTTGGAACCATTATTGACAATAATTTAAACTTTGAGGCAAACTGTGAGACTGCATACAAAAGGGGAACCAGCGGCTATACTGTCTGAGGAAATTGTCCTCCCTCCACATCGACAGAAAGATGCTCACTATGTTTTACTACTGCTTCTTTTAACCTGGTCTCTTGGTGCAGCAACCTATCCCTAAAAAGATAGGAATTCCTTGAATCAAATTGTAAGGTGGGCTAGTAGGCTGATTGGAGAGCCACAGCTGAACCTGGAATCCCTACACAGTAGGCAGCTACAGAGGCTAGTTGGGTCGATCTAGGACGGATCCCATCCACTGTACAGTGAATTTCAGCCTCTCCCATCAGGCTGCAGGTACAAAATGCCTGTCTGCAAAACCAAGAGATACAGAGGCAGTTTTGTTCCCTCAGCTGTCAGAACATTAAATAACACTTAGGCTATTAGACTACACCCTAACTTATTTAACTTATTGACTGCACAGACTTCTTAATATATTTATATATTTATTTATTCTGGCTTAGCTGTGTGTATCTGTTATGATGACTTTTATTCTGCATCTTATCCCCTGAATTTTAATACTTTGTTTTAACCATGTCTTTAAGTCTGAGCACTGTTGCCACTGTTCTGTCAATGTCATTAATGTTGTCTATGTGTGTGTAAGCAGCCTACTCTCTGTTTGCAACCAAATCTACCCTAGTGTACAATAAAAGTTACCTTACTATCATTTTATGTCACTTTCCTTTCATCCGAGAGCTTTATAAACCTTTTTGCCGCTGATGAAACAAACCTGACTGTCGTTCCTAGTGATACTGTGATCTTCATATCCTAATTGTATCTGTATTATAATTAAGTGATGACATTTTTTTTCACTCATCCACTTGAGTTTTACTGTATGAGCCACAGAAATGTCAAGTTTGAGACTAAAAGCAAATTTTCTGTGACGTGGGGGTCACTTTTTTGGTTTATATTTTGTTTGTGTGAGAGTAGATTTAATGTGACTGTTGTGATGTTGTCATGCTTCTTAATGTCATTCAAATGTTTGACACTTCTGCAACCGTTTTCTCTCCAAGTTCTTGCACAGAACAGTTTGTGTAACAACAGCAGCCAACTGCTGTTTCAACACTTCTGTTTTTGATTATAACCTTTTATAGTGCTTTGCACTGCTCCTGCACTGTCAGCATATTGATGAATTGGGACGTTTTTACAGTGAAGACGGAGAAGAAGACGGTGCAGTTCAGTGAGGATGTTCAGGTGGAGACCATAGAGCCCGAACAAGAGCCTGTATATATAGATGAGGTGAGTTCCCTGCAGTGTGCACTGGCTCTTTACGCTGTTCAGTCCCCTTGAAATCGTATTGTTGCATCAGTAAACTTTTTTTCTTACATTTTGTGTCAACTCTTTGAAGGCAGATTAACTAACTAACTAGACTAACATGTTTTTTTTTTTCTTTCCACACTGGTTTAACTTGCCACTGATGCCTTGTTGAATATTTTTAGGACAAAATGGACCAGCTCCTTCAGATGATCCAGAGTGCAGATCCCACAGACAACCAGTCCGACAGCGTTGAGTTACTGCAGCTTGAAGGTAAACCAAGCACGAAAGACTGAATGAAAGAACGAGTCAAATCTGGTGCTTGTTTTTGTAAAGATAAACTAAAGCCAAGTATGTAACGGTGATGTTTAACATTTATAGGTGCTTGCAATCAAATGGGGCCCCTCATTGACCAGAAATTGGAAGATATTGACAGGTGAAATGTGGTTAAATCTATGTCAGACATTTAAAGTCACAACACAGGTCTGTAAATACAGACTTCATTAAATGTGTATTTAACAGATACCAACTGTGTGTATCATCAGGAAGCACTCGGAGCTGTCGGAGCTTAACGTCAAGGTGATGGAAGCTCTGTCTTTGTACGCCAAGTTGATGAATGAGGATCCAGTCTACGCCATGTATGCCAAGCTGCAGAGCCAACAGTACTACATGCAGCAGCCTGCTAATGCTGCACAACAGGTATAATATAAAACCCACGGTCATCATTAAACACAGCAGCATTTTTGTCTTCTCTTCCAAGGAGGATTTTAGCCACATTTATCTGTCTGTGAGAAGTAATGGATGGATTTTGATCTATGCTTTAAATCAGGGGTTCTCAAAGTTTTGCTACCTGAGGGCCAATTTAGGAACCCAACATTGGACTGAGGGCCACCAAAGGAAAAAAAAACAGAAAGAAATCCCATTTGTAATAATTTTAATGACCAGATTACAGTTTACACGTATTGGTCTGTATCCAGTAATGTCCAATAAACATTTAACAAACTTAGTAGCTCCTGGATTAAAACTATCAACTTTAATTTGTTGCTGGCCGCCAGAAATGTTTCTGCGGGCTGCCATTGGCCCGTGGGACTCACTTTGAGAACCACTGCTTTAAGTGGACTGGCATTAAGGATCTTTTCTTTTAATCATTTTTAACCTTGTGAGATGGGGTGGTGTACTCTACTGTTCAAAAGTTTTGGGTCACTAAGAAATTTCCTTATTTTTGAAGGAAAAACACTTTTTTTCAATGAATATAACATTAAATGAATCAGAAATACACTCTATACATTGTTGATGTGGTTAACGACTATTCTAGCTGCAAACGTCTGGTTTTTAATGGAATATGTACATAGGTGTATAGAGGCCCATTTCCAGCAACCATCTCTCCAGTGTTCTAATGGTACATTGTGTTTGCTAATCACATTAGAAGGCTATTGGATGATTAGAAAACAGTTTTGCTGGTTCTTTGACCAAAGCAAAGTTTGAAGGGCAATATTATTATTTGGAATAAAAATCATTATTTCTAATCTAGTCAATGTCTTGACTATATTTTCTATTATTTTGCAACTCTTTTGATGAATAAAAGTGTGAGTTTTAATGGAAAACACAAAATAATTGTATAGGTGACCCCAAACCTTTGACCGGTAGTGTGTTGACAAGCCTTGACAGAGGTTTGTACTCTCTGCGTCTAGTTACATAATGTATTGTAAATGTAAAGAAGTTATACTCGGTAGCCTAAATTATTTTTCAATAGTAAATATGTTTGAAATGTACTTTCATTTATGCTGGTGTGACTCCATCCTCACAGTCTCATATTCTGCAGGAGTTGTTGTGTAGGAGTTGCTCAAGTTTATTTATTTGGACCCTAAATTTCTCAGAAAATCTCACATTCCCCCACAATGTTGTACTATCATGATGCAACATGTTTGTTTATATTTTGAAAATCTGCTTTTTACCACAGGTCTACCCTGCTCAGCCTGCATCAGGTTCATATGCAATGAGCAGTACTGCAGGGCAGGGTTACACTATTCCCATAGAGCAGCTTCCTGCTCAGCTTCCTGCTATAAGCACCATACCTGGTCAGCATCCTCCCAGGTGAGACTCATACAGTGTCCTGGTTTCCTCCCACACTACATTAGTTTGTCTTTGTCCCCTCTTCTTTGTTATGTTTTGTTAAATCTTATAATTTACTACAGAAGATAACTATAACCTGATTGACTGAGAACCTTCACAGACATTTTTTCATTTTACCTTTTTACTAATTGTAATACATGTTATTACTTCACCCCACAGAGTGGCAGTGAAGTATTGTTTTTAGTGGCTCTGTGTGTCTGTCCCCGATGTGAAAATGAAATAAGTCACAGGGCTTACACTCTCCTGAGTCACCAAAGACTCAATAAGTGCTCTTTTAACTGTTCTTCCCATTTCATCTAACCAGTCCCCCTTTAAGTCAGAGAGGAAACATCTGTCAACTTAAAATTAAAAGTCAAATTTTTAATACAATTGGTACTAAAAAAGTAGCAAAGGAGGATTTTTTATTTTTGTAAATGTAAACTGAGAGCAACACATTTATGAGCAACAGTGCTTGTGCGAGTGGAACGGCCAAAAGGTGAATGTTGAGATTTCAGAACAAAACTTTAGAGACTTATGGATGACATCATGACCTTTTGTCACCTGGAGAGTACATGTTTTTGTGTTTGTAGTACAGTGCTTTGAGGAGAGAGGGGGTGCAATGCATCAGTCGTATTAATTCCAGTCCTTTCCAATAAGAATAATCTTTATTGTTCACAAAAGTGGAAATTACAAGAAGATACAAACCCTATGTTTCTACCCTACGTTACTGGTTGACCATGAAGCGTTTCTAGACTTGTATTATGCCAAGATTTGTTTCTTCAATTTTTCCCCCAGACAACTTTATACTGCGTTCACACCAAATGTGGATTTTCGAGCTGCAGGATCACTGCATTTTTGTGTAACTGGTGTCTGTGCATCAACTTTGAATGTAAACCTGACACGTGAATAATGTGCATCTCATCCGGTCTGAATGCAGCTTAAGTGCTTCAGAAACAAATTACAGACTCAAGCCTTAAGTGTCAATGATTCCACTTTGCTGTTTGTGTTTACATTTTTGTTGCTTCACTCTTTTCCGTAGTGATGTTCATATGTACATGGGCCAGCCACCAGTCTACACTGCAGCACCAGGCACCATGGCCCCAGCAGACATTCAGTCCTACCACAATCCTGGTCTTGGCCCAGGCACGACCCCCGCAGGCATGACACAGGCACCAAGCTACAGCAACCCCACTGGGCCGAGCATAGCACCTTCCACAGATGCCGCACAGGTCCCCTACGCAGAGAAAGCCCTGCTATAGGACCCTCTTAGATCATACAGTACACATACACATACAGTACATTCACCAGACCTGAACAAATAGTTGTCTCAGATAATTTATTTTAAATCTATTTTAGGATTTGTTTTATCATGAAATACAGAAGACAGAAATGTAAAACCAAGAATAACATTGACATTTGCCATTCAGTTTTATTTTATCTGGCAGATTTATCAGTCACTCCAGGCCTAAAAGTGGTCATGAGGTTTTATTTGATGAGCATTAACAGGTTTCCTTGTAGTGACAGGACTATTGACAAACAATATAAATATTTGGCAACAATTATCAATTAATTGGTCAGTATTTTTTAAATTCCCAATACATTTCCCCGGAATTAACTTTTGTGCTAATGCTAAAGAACAATTAGACAAATTCTTCTCGTTAGGCTTTCAGTTGAAATTGTAGGCACTTGTTCAGTTGCAGAAGAGTTAAAAAAAGATTACTGCAAATAGTTTGAATGAACCATTAGTGTTTTTTTTTTATGTTTCATTAGTACCAAATGTTCATAGTCCTTTCCCAGAACTTCTAGCAAAAGAACGACAACTTTGACCTCCTCAACCAAATGAGACAAAAACACAAATTCAGTTAATATCTGATCAACTTCTTCATACATGCCCCCCACCCCCGATCATGTATGACCACCACACTACAGACAGGTGCACAGCAGCTGATGCACAAATCCTCAACCTCAACCACAGCCTTGTTACCCACATGGACGGAGTTCTACTCCATGACTAAAAGGGGTGTTGACTTTTTTTTAATGTATATGTATAGCAGAAAATGGACATTTGGTGATGCTGAAAACATTAAGCTATTACGTTCTGTATATGTTGTCAACTTTTAGAAGTACTGAAAACTGATGCCACTTTTTTTTTTTTTTTCGGAGGGATAAAAGAAACAAGAGGATTTTTGAGCATGCACATAACTCTTGTATATACTGTACTGAACCTGAAGTGAAGCCACATGATGACCTCAAGGTATGGGAGGGATGTATGTTGACACAGCTCTAGTCGTTTGGCTCAACCTTGAGGGTAAACTCTGCGGTCATGACGTCCCAGTTGATTTTAAAGGTGAAAAAAGCCAAAAAGAGTGAAGTGGGAGAAAAACGAGCACTTGCATATACTACTTACTACAAAACAAAATACAAAATTACTTCTCCTTTTTCTTTTAATGACTCCTCACCTCATGCTGCAGAGTTTTCCCATTTTAAAATGGAGGTTTTGCGTCTCAGTTATTGGATGTAAGATGAGCTCTCGCTCCAGTCAGGAGTCGTACTAACACACTATAAACTTGGCTCCTAAGCAATGAATTCTCTAAACCTCCACAGTGTCTTTAAAGCATCTCTTTAGTTGGTGATTATGTTCTTTTGTAGTGCAATTTCAGTGCAGGATGTATGTATTCAGAGAAAAGTGGAATTCAGCACTAACTTTAGTTGTATATTTAAATGTTTCACATGAGAACATGGGCATTTCTGTCTGTGTTTGATACATGCTTATCGTACTGACGGGTGTGGAATGGTATTAATGTGAAAACTGATCAAATTCATTTGAAACCTTTCCTTTCTTAAAGCTGTTGTAACTCTAACTGATGCAGAACTGAAATACGGCTTCTCAGATTCTGGAACCTTTACCAAAGTCTCCATAAGCTATCAGTACCAGTGCTACACTGAGGGAAACGATCAAATGTACTAAGTCTAACGCTAAATGAAGGAATTATGAAGTAGTATTAACTCTGTAACCAGATGTTCCAGTTGCAAGATTAGTTTATATGCTAATGATGTGACTATAAAATTGATATCATTCCAATTTCTCTTGAGGTATGTTTCAATTGTGCTGCTTCTTGTCCAAGTGCTGCCTTTAGAATATGAAACAACTCACTTAAGCTCAGAGGCCATTTTGATTTTTAGCATTAAGTTGGTTGATTTGAACAAATTCATTTTTTTCAAAAAAAAATTAGCTGCCTTTTAACTTCATACTGAAATAAGTTAGTGTTCGTCTATTGGATCAAAAAGGCCAAAAAACATTGTGAAGAAAAAGAAAGTGGCTAGTTCTGGAATGATGGGACCAGGACTCAGTCGGTCGTCACACCATCCAAAGTTCTCCTGCTGCACCACAGTTTTTAACTGCAGCTCTGATGTAACGTTATTGTACATGATTGAGATGCAGCCTGTTTTTAAGTTTGAAACCCAAGATTATTGTAAAGGTTATGTCTGAACTTGTACCCTCGCTGTTTCTATGTATTCTTTTAACCATACTTAATTAAATTGGTATTCCCAATAAAACCAGGCCAAATGTACAGAGAACATACGGTCTTCTTTTGATCACTTTGTATATCATGTGAAATACATTGTCACTGGAGATTTTGAAGGTTATTGAGAAATACTGTATACAGTATATATACTGTATAGTGTCCTCACTATACAGTGTATATATACTGTATATATCAATACACTTGTAATTTTACATACTAATATGACGTTATGCCTTTTGGTTTTGTTTTACTGCAGCTTTGGGAAGAGATATCTATATGTTTTTCCTTTTAAAGCATGTAATAAGTGGGCCACTTGGCGTGGCAGTGGCTAGCATTGTTGCCTCAGAGCAAGAAGGTCACTGTTTTGAATCCCTGTTTAACCAAGGGTCTTTCTATGTGGAGTTTGCATGTCTTTGCTGTGTGTGTGTGCATTTGTTCTCTGCAGGTACTCTGGCTTCCTCTCAGGGCCCACAAACATGCAGTGGTTGTGATTGTGAGAGTGAATGGTTGATCATCTGTGTGAATTGGCCCTGCGTTGGACTCCATGTGGAGGATAAAGCAGGAGAATGTAAGTGAGTATGTAATAAGTTACTAATACTGTGTAAATTTATTAACCTGGTCTCATCATATTTAATATGATGCCCTCATATGCCCTCTGAGGTGAATACTATACAATACAATACTACAATACTGATATAGTCACATACTCTACTTTCCTACTCTCTCACAAACAGTGCTATAGTCGCATACATTTACTATCATACTCTCTCACAAACAGTGATATAGTCACATACTTTACTTTCCTACTCTCTCACAAACAGTACTATAATCACATACTTTACTATCGTACTCTCTCACAAACAGTACTATAGTCACGTACATTTACTATCCTACTCTCTCACAAACAGTACTATGTCACGTACATTTACTATCCTACTCTCTCACAAACAGTACTATAGTCATGTACATTTACTATCATACTCTCTCACAAACCGTACTATAGTCACATACATTTACTATCATACTCTCTCACAAACAGTGATATAGTCACATACTTTACTTTCCTACTCTCTCACAAACAGTACTATAATCACATACTTTACTATCGTACTCTCTCACAAACAGTACTATAGTCACGTACATTTACTATCCTACTCTCTCACAAACAGTACTAGTCATGTACATTTACTATCATACTCTCTCACAAACAGTACTATGTCACGTACATTTACTATCCTACTCTCTCACAAACAGTACTATAGTCATGTACATTTACTATCATACTCTCTCACAAACAGTACTATAGTCACATACATTTACTATCATACTCTCAGGTCTGAAGTTCTGCTTCTGCATTTCCTCATCAACCGCGGTACAGAGGAGGCTGGACATTGTTCTAGAAATCCGGCTGGAGAGACATCCTGATAAGCCAATTAGAAACTGGAAATTCAAGTTGACTTCCGTTTCAATCAAACTCTCTCACACATAGTAGTATACTCGCCTACACTGCATATCATTGTCTCATACATTCACTATCATGTTGTTGCATCCATAATAGCGTGAAAGAGAGTATGATAGTAAATGTACATGACTATAGTACTGTTTGTGAGAGAGTAGGATAGTAAATGTACGTGACATAGTACTGTTTGTGAGAGAGTATGATAGTAAATGTACATGACTAGTACTGTTTGTGAGAGTATAATAGTAAGTGTGCGCGACTATACTAGTGTTTGTGAGAGACTATGATGTAACGTGTGAGCGCACGACTGAATTATTTCTCAAACGGCCTCTCATACTGCTTGCCATCTTTTTCCTGTGTACTAAGTTTTGTAAGAGCATAGTGTTCCCACGGGTCCTTGGAACCCTTGAATTTGAAATAACTGAATTTGAGTTCTCTGTTCTCTAAAATTCTCCCTAAATAGATATGGGTCATTGAAAGTGCTTGAATTTTGTGCAAGATATAAGTTAAATAGATATTTATGTAAATGTCCTTCCATTTTTGTTATGACATCACCTACCGTTTCATGCCATGCCCTGCACAAACGTCGAGTCATAATTACTAGAGGTGTTGTGGACACTGTCCACTGTCTCTCTCCACCATTGATGTGAGGTTCCATACAGAACAATGAGCGAGTAACGTTAATCAAGAGAGAGCAAATGGCGTGACTTTGACCAAGATGCCAAGGACCACTCTTGTCCAGATGCAGAGCATGCTGCAAATCAATAAAAGTGGATACCACTGGTGAAGTGGCTCTTACAAGTTGCCCTCCCATCTTAAGCTGTAAACGGTGTGAATACATTATTTACTCAAAATCTTCTTGAGTGTGTGCATATTATACATGTGGGACAGTGTCGGATTTAAAATGTTTTGGTAACACTTTATTTAGATTGTTGTTGACTCTTCCAGTAATCTCATGTATTCAGTATCATGTCATATCATTAATTATATCTACTCTTTTCAACTGTTTTTCACTTTAATTATACGAAGTAAAATTAGCAAATAGAAGTAAAATACAAAAAAACATAACATAACACATTCACAGGATTATAAACAGACAAAACAGCAGTTCTGCAATTAGCCAACACCTCACACCGTGTCAAAGGCCAATGAAAAGACATCTTAAGACAAGCTTTAAAAACAGGAAGTGAAGTGGCAACTTATTCAAGAGTTAAGGCCCCATGGCCCCAAAAGTCTGGTCCCCTCTGAGCTTCAGCCTAGTTTTTGGTGCAGTCAGAAGCAGCTGGTCAGCAGATCTGAGAGACTGTGATGGAACATAAAGGCCACTTTTACTGAACAACATCAGAGAGCTAGAGTGGAGCGTTGTCAACTAATCTATGGTTTAATAACAATAAACTAAGAAACGGTCATACGTGTGATCATGAGAAGTAGTTGGAGGATGGTTTCCCTGCAAACATAGAATCAACAGGCATTTTTGTATAGTGTTAGGTTTTAGATACACTTAACTTATAGTCTATTGGCAGACAAAATGCAGTGTCTTGATGTGGAATTATGTCATTTTCTCCTTCACATTATGGGATGGGAGTACTGTTCTTTGGGAGCCCATAAAAGGCCCAGCATGACCACTTCATTGCCTCGGCAATAAAAGAATGCAGTGTAAGCATTGTCAGTGTGCAGAGTCCAACGACTCCACTGGCTCCCTTTTGTGGGACATGAAAGTCAAAGTCTTTAGCTCCGAGTTCAGACCAGCAGCTGAGACGATGCCCTCAGCGAAGACACTCAAGCTCATCCTGTATGAGGTGCTGCAGTTTGCAGCTCTTTCCGTACCGATCTTTGTCATCATGGAGAGGTTTGCCGGCCTCATACGTGACGTGAGAGGACAAGATCAAACAGCCTATTGGCTCGTGGTGGCGGCTTCCATTGCCTATGTGACCTCTGTGACCCTGATGGTGTGGGTTCCTATTAAATATTTTATTCTGAAGCAGCGGAGGTTCATGAGAGAGATCGCACAGTGGTGAGTACAGTTTAAGTCAAATTACACATTACTGAAGCATCTGTGTGTGTACGAGCTACAGCAGCTTCAGGAAAGTTTTGGGAAACGTATATTTTGGCCTGTAGAAGTTAAATTGACAAGACAGGAAATCAACCGATTTAGCAATAACGTAACACCAAAAGAGTTAAATGAAACACTATTCTAGAGTACATTTGGTTGCACTGGTGTTGAACTTACTATATTAGTCATGCTTTAACACTAAAATTCACTGTGTAGGTGAAGAATATCCTCAGTCTATTTCAATTTTCATGCACCACATTTTACAAAGCAGTGAGGTTTCTTATGTGCATCGTGCAATAAACTTTAAGGCAAACAAAGGAAAAACTGAGAAATACTGAATAAGGATTAAAACACAACAAGCAAACTCCATCTGTATGACCAGTCGCTCAAAGTGGATAATCTATCTAGATATTACTTCCTAATGGTAATGCTGTGTCACTTCATTGACTTTATGACTCTCATGTTGCTGTTACATTATGCCTTAGCATTTACAACTGTGTGGTCGCTAAAGTTACTGTGTAACTAGTTAAAATAGGTGGAATAAATAAAAATAAAAGTTAAAGAAAGTACAAGAATTAGGCATGAAATGGAAATAATATTTTTTTTCAGTTCCTGCAGTGTCATGTAAACACTGCTTTCCACACATCATTTATCACATTTAGATGATGACGTCATTCACGTGAGAGCTGAAACGCTGTGTGCTGTTTTTCAGGAGACCTGCAGCGCTGGCGTATCTCATCCTGTGCACGTTACCGTGTTTTGCTATTTTAATCGCCAGCTCCAAGGTAACGTCACTGTGACTGATCCTCCTGTCATTGAGAGGCAGCTGTTGATGTTTTGTTCTGCCCACGCCAGTCAAACAGTCCATTTGTGGCCCAACCTGTTTTATGGCCCCCTCTTGTGTTCGAGAATGCGTTTAGAACACTATAATCATTTACTGAGTTGATGGTCAACGTGGCTCAGTGCACCAGACACCAGTTTTAGTCCTTTGGGATTCAGTTATTGGCCGTCCATCCCAGCAGATACTGAGGAGGACTTTGTTACCATCATAATTACAAGAAGAAGGGCAACGGAAATGTGTATCCTGTCATGAGACTGTACTTGGCCTGTGGTATTCAGTAACCTATATTAGACACAACAGGTTGGCCATTAACCCAGGCTTAAATGAATCCACCTTAAAGTGCAACCAATCCCCAAAAACCCTTTTTTTAGGTGTAAACCAGTGCGTTCGTAGTTGTGCTATTTGCTTATCCAGGTGCAAATCTTCTTCAGTTGAGTGTTAAGTATTGAAATTATACATAACAAAAATCTGCATATCTACTGCCTCTTTCTGATCAAACATCAGATTGCATTGCATTCAGTCTTATGGCATGTTTCCACGAGCGCTGCTCAACGCTCCTTGCCTCGGCACAGAAAGCACGGGGTTTCCGTGGCAATGCGGCAGCGGCCCGCGACCATGTTATTTTACATGAGTTTTTGAAACACTACGAAAATGAAACAAAGAATATTATACAGCGACTAGACAATGCAGGAGCACATATGTATACAAAAGTGGATTTTGGGTCATATAAACCCATAAATACTACGCAGTGAACCTTGAACAACCCTAAAAATGTGGGTTAATCTCCCACAATTACCAGGAAAATCTCAA